>NC_046155.1:67709781-68051281 GCF_011064425.1 Rattus rattus
GTCTCTCTATTTAGTCCTGATTGAAATCTGAGTATTTGTTAAAAACTTAGCCGAATTTTCACAAAATCTTGCCCTGTACAAGCCTGTAACATTCTCTAGAAAATGGTCTATTTTCATCCATATCTTTCCCTTTTCAAGTCTGCTTTTACTTTAGTTTTGAATAGCCACTCTGAAAAGCCAATCAGAGAAGGGTGAAACAGAAAGTGAAGGGGAGGCTATGCTCATACACAGTATATAGTTATGAAAATGTTCTTATGTAACACAGTGTCATGTGCATTGAACATTCTTTATGTTAATAATTCAAACCTCAAGCTGGGTGGTAGCGGCCTTTGACCCCAGCACTCAAGAAGTAAGGCAGGTGGATCTCTGAGTTCGAGGCCAGCCTTGTCTACAGAGTGAGTTCAGAGACAGTCAAGGCTACATAGAGAAACCATGTCTTGAAAATAAATCAAACTTCAGTTATAATTCCAAAGACATTTACATTATAACTGCCTGTAGTGTGTATGTAATAAAGAACTGACATGACTTTAGAAATCTAGCAGAAATGGGAAATCCACCCAATCCTATAATCACTAGGCTTTCCCATTCCCTCATTGATGTTCACTGTGGGCCTACTGTGTGCCAGATCCTATGGGTCTTTCTGCTGAATCCTGCCTTATGCTAGTTCTTTGGAAGTTGATTCTTGTGAAGGGCAGAGGCCAATGATCTTAATCTGGCATCAACCAAGGATATAGTCTTGAACTTTTTCATAATAAAAATTACTTCTTGGATCCCCAAGGTTGCCAGTGACAATCTACAAATCCACTGTCTTTTTCATATGGTGAAGGATTGGCTAGGAAGGTGTGGTGGTTAGTGCTCATTGTCAATTTGACATGATGTGGAATCACCTAGGAGACAAGTCTCCAGGGACTAGTAAGGGATTATCTAGGTGAGATTAATTGAGATGTGAAGATGCTAGTTGAGGTGATAAATAGAATAGCACCTTTCCCGGGGCCTGAGGACTAGCTTGAATGAAAGGCTGCCAAAAGCTGAGCCAAGAGCATTCATTCAGTTGTTCTCTGCTCCCTAACTGCTGATGCAGTGTGGCCAGCTGCTTCAAGCTCCTGCTGCCTTGACTTCCCTGCCATGCTAGAAGTCAGGGTAGGGTCTCAAGAAGGAACTCAAACTGGGAAACCATGAAGGAACACTGCTTGTTGGCTTGTTTCCAGACTCATGCTTAGCTAGCTTTCTTGTATAGCTCAGAATCCCCCGTATAGGGAATGAAGCTGCCTATAGTGGACTGACGCCTTCCACATCAACTAACAATCAAGACAATCCACACAGAGAGCCCATGGACAAAAATAATCTAGGTAACTCTTCAATAGAGTCTTTCTTCTCAGGAGGGTCTGGAGTATGCCAAGTTAGCAATTAAAGCTAACCAGAGCATAAACTAGGACACAAAATCTAGCAGAATTACAGGATAGACTTCACTCTGGGGGTACGACACCCACAATTGTTTATGGCAGAGCACTTGAATGGTTACAGAAAAGAGTATTCTTTTATTTTTAAGGACTCAAGAGGTCTCATCATGAAGCTTCCCAGAAGGTACAGGTGCCAGAAGGCTGGACCTGGATTCAGTTAGCTTTGCTCATTTGCAGAGAGGAGTTAGTATACTGGAGTTATAAACCTGTCTTTTTGAAATTTTGCTCTTGGGAATCCTCAAACTACTCAGCTTTCATAAATAGGTGAAGGGTACTGCAAATAAAACAGGGAAAGAAACAAGTGGGTGCAACCAATGTTTGCTGTGTTTGCTCACTGAGTTTCTCCTTATGCAATCTGCTTTCTTAGCGCCAGATGCCACCCTACCTACTTTTCCTTGTGCTTACAATCCTTGTCCCTGGGAAAACCTCTCTGAACTCCTCCTCTCAGCCCTTCTCCTGGTTCCTTTCTCAAGGCTTTTGGGGCTGTGATCAGCATTGTCTCTAGGCATTCTGCCATATTTATCTGACGCAGTTGTCTTCCTTCTTGGATTCGGAACTCTATCATCACTGACCTTGTAACCTTTGATTGTCAATGGGCAGGACCAGATGCTCAGAACAATCTGGCAGATTTCAAAATGATCTCATGGGGTTCTGAGTATATGGACACAGAGTTCACGTCTGGCTTATCACCACATACAGATAGGCGGTCATTGCCCTTGAATATCTGAACTGTTTGGTAGAAGATACTTCAGTGCTTCATACATGGAAGAAGATGTGCTCCAGCAGGGTGAACAGGAGCTGCTCCAGTCATAGTGGGTGTAGGGAGCGGCACATATAGATAAAAAGATGGCGCTGACATCCGGTGATCGTTTGTGGTAAACAACCTTACAGCTCATGTGTTGGCATACCTCCAGCATCTACAAGGCCGGGGTGATATTCATGCTAATGAGGTATTTCATGCTCCACCAATCCCTAGAGGACAAATATACAGCCATAGCCTGTTTTGTATATAAGGCTAGTGCCTTTGTTGCTCGGGGTCCCCCTATCAACAATGAGGTGTTCCTACAATAAAGGCTGTTGAGAAGAATCCCACAGTGTTGCGTCTTCCTTGCTGGCTGAGGTGGGCGTGACAGTGGGAAACAACCACAGCAAGAGCATCCTCTGTCCTTCAAGTTTAGGGTAGTAGCCAAAGGGTACTAGTTCAGTGGCCAGGTTGTCTGATCTACGGTGTGACTTGCGCTCAAACCATTCACTAGAAATTCATTATGAACACGCACAGCTTGATCCCAGCCAGAATCAGCATTGCATGTCTATCATGGTGGTGAGAGCTTGTTATCTAGCTCCTTAAGTAATTAAACATTTATCAGCATGGCCAGCCACAGACTGAGCAGTCCATGCAGTACTCGGAATCCCAGTGCAACCTGAGAACCACTTTCATGGAGTTTTTGGTAGGCATGCATCACGGGTGCTAGTATTAGATACCTTTTCTTCTACTGATCTTAATTTTCCCCTTTTGCATAAATTTATTTAAGAAAAAAATGGCCCTCATGTGTTGAAAGCAGAAGTCCCAGGATCTCTTGATGTAAATGCTAGAAAAATAAATCAGAGGAAAGCTAAACAATGTTATTAAATTCTGGCCAGATTATCGTGTCTGCTGGTGTCCGGAACCAGAGCCCTTTGTGAGAAAGAGTGGGTGGCTAGTGGCTGGGGAGGTCATCAGCATGTTATGCCAAATGGACTCTGCCCTAATTATAAGGCTGCCAAGGAACTGGAAGGGAAGTAACTTGTCCCCTCCCTGACTTTAGGGTTTTAGTTTTGTACTGCTTAAGAGCATCTTATGACCCAATAGTCAGGTGGGTCTGGCTCTCTAAGGTGTATGCTGACAAGGCTGAGTCCCAGGTTTTTTAAATGTTTTCCAAGGCTGACCCACTGAGATAAAAATATAGGACCAGAGTCTACTGAATTATCATCATGGCCTACTGCTTGGGTTGAGTCTAAAGGCTAGAATTGGCTCAGCTCTAGACTCTGGAGTATATGGACGCACATGAAGCCAGCCTTAAAAACCCATGGAAGTTGTCAGAGATGGTAATGCTGGGAAAACAGTGCAGACCTGAATATATCATCCCGCTAATGAACATTGACATTTTGTTCTTGGATGTTGGGCTCCTTGCCTGTATAGAGGTAATTTTCATGCATTCAGTGTGAGAACCACTTCTCTTTCACATCCATTCAATGCATTTATTCAGCATGTGATAGGTCCAAGGTGCTGTGTCCAAACGTACAGAGGTCAGAGAAAAGCACCATTTTTCTTACCACCCTGTGTCCAGGTCACATCAGTACACTGATGCATTGACCACATGATGGGAAGAATTTTAGTACTTAACCAGCTAAGTTTCTTGTGTGAGCCTCAGATGGGGATGTGTGAGGTGTGGTGAGAGTGCTTGGTGAAATCTACTGAGACTGAGAGCTGACGTTTCTGTGAAAGCATGCCCTATTGATTTAACTCCATTGTGGCTGGGACAGGGCAAAGCTAGCAGGAGCCAGTCATGACCAGACTCTGCCTGGTGAGGTAGGGCAGGAGGAAAGCCAACACTGTGAGTCAGGAGACAAAGCAAAGGGTCAGTGTCCCAGGTTACCAGGCTACCTTGGGGAAGAACAGGAAGGCTCTGGACCCCTGGTAGTTATTCTTCAGTGCTCTCTGCCTTGGCTCCTGTGAAGTCCTGACTACCACCCTTCCTCCTGGCCCACGTATTTACCCCAGCAGCTGATGTGAAACAGGAGACAGTAGGAAATATACAGACAGACAGGAGCCCTGCCACCTGCATGAGCAGAGGTGCCCTTGCAGGTGAGAGAGGAAAGCACACAGAACCAAGAGTAGGATTGACGACCACAACAACTCTATTCAGAAGTAATGGGAGCAAAGAAGGTGGAAGACTTAGATTCTTCCCCTAGCATGTGTATGTGTGTACATATGTACGTATGTATGTGTATGTGTGTGTGTACGTGTGTGTGTGTGTGTGTGTGTGTGTGTGTGTGTGTGTGTGTGTGTTTGAGACAGGGTCTCTCCATGGCCTAGAACTTGTCTAGTAGGCTGAAGGCCAGGGAAGCCCAAGAGATCTACCCATTTCCATTTCCCCAGCATCAGGATTACTAGTGCATGCCCCTATACCCAACTGGTTTTTCCCATGTGGTTCTGGGGATGGAACTCATGTCCTCATGCAACTCATGTCCTCATGCTTACAGGGCAAGGACTTTAATGATGGAGCCATCTCCCTGGCCCGGAAGGCCTATGTTTGAGTTGACTGCTGGCAATGTGAGGTCCAGGAAGGGCCAATTTCCTGAATCTCACTGCTCTACTCTGTATAGACTAGGTGAACAGATCCTACCTACAGCAGTATCTTTACCTACCTGTGTAAGACAGCATATGCAGGTGCATCAGCACAAGATTGCTTTCACAGCAAGAGCAACGCACCCAGATCCCCAAAGAAAGTCTTGAGGATATGAGTTGAGGTGGACACTCTGGCTAGAACTTTTACAATCAGTGGTGACAATGTCAGATAACTGAGTCTCCCTGTGACTAACCTCAGGTGGTTCTTGTTTTCCTTTGGGCTAAATTCCCCTCTTCTAACTTTAAGGATGGCCTCCTAGGCCTGGCTGACTCTAGGAAATGTCTGGGATTCAAGATGAGTGTTCCCTCCATGTGGCT
Source organism: Rattus rattus (assembly GCF_011064425.1). Classification (NCBI taxonomy): domain Eukaryota; kingdom Metazoa; phylum Chordata; class Mammalia; order Rodentia; family Muridae; genus Rattus; species Rattus rattus. Next base: position 67,714,948 of record NC_046155.1, read on the forward strand.
CTGATTTGTGCTGATATGGTCAAGTTGAAGAATATAAATTGCATGATTTCCACAGAAAAATCAATGTGACAATTTCTCTGCTCCCCACCCCACAGTTCTCATGAACAGTGATCTCGAGGACGCACTGTAAAAGTGGAATTAGAGCCTGTGCCAGTGCACAGACCCTGCCCGCTTGTAGCTGTTTCAGTTTTTCCATTTTCTTCCTGGGAACAGGGAGGGGATTGAAATATTTACAAGAACATCGTTGGCCAGCCAGTGGCAAATATCGCCTGCTGTCTAATAAACTGGGCCTGTGTCTACACGCTATCCCGTAGTAGGAGGAAAGAACGAGAAAGAAACAAACTCTGCAAATACGTGGCTTTTCGATGCTGAGGAAGAAATAACTATGTTTGGGTACTTTGAATTTTCATCTGGAAATGCCCTATAGGAGAACAACTTAGGAGCAGGCTGCCTCCCAGAGTACGCACATACGTGGAGAAGCCAACCGGTGCAGCCTATAGATTTGACATATAGTTTTCCTAGATGGTGGAGACACTTGAATTGCAGCAGGTAGAAGGCACTTCTGAAGTTTGCTAACACGTGAGTGCCACCCTTGACAATGGTGATCTAAACTCGTGTTTTTCCAGGAGTGCTTCCCCTCTGAATAAGGAGTTATGCAAATATTTGGCTTATGGCGGATACATTTGGATTCTTGTCCCGAACTTTATAACAATTGCGTACTGAAGCAGGCAACTCTGGCAGGAGCCCCCTCATAAACTCCGCTTTCTTTAACGTATTTTAAAAGCAAATAATCTCGGTATTGCGGTCGGCTGCAGACCTCATTTGTGCCTTAGCCAGGATATTATTTGAGAACTGCAAAGCTTGCTAGGTATGACATCCGTATATAAACCATGTGTTAGAAAGATATAAATTCTGTTTTGAAATATTTGTTAGACTGCTCTTGGCTTTCTGTCTGTGCCAAACATGTGTTCTGGTGACAGATGGACTCGCGTGAGCCCTGAATGAAACACTTGGGTGTGTGACGACTGTGTCTTCCAGCAGTTGGGTATAAATACCTCTGATTGCCTAGAGGTCTGTTCACCACCTCTGCCCCCTTTAAATACGTCACCATGGTATTCAGTCTTGAATTTTGTGTCATAGAAAAGATGTCTATCTGTGTTGTGAGTTAATGGACATATTTGAGCCATTCTCATGTTAGCTTTACATTTTAAAATTAGAACATGTTCTTGAATGCAGTTTTCTTCCTTGTAGGCCTGCTAACTATTCAAGGAAGCCTGGATCTGGGGTTGTCAGGCAAAATAGAAGACATCATGGAAACACAAAACATACATAGACACACACACACACACACACACACACACACACACGGATAAATGAAGTGTAAGTTGCACAGGCTGTACTGATAATAAAAAATTAGTCATTGTTTTCCAAAAGTTCGGGTTTAGCTGAGCTCTTCTGTTTTAATTTTCTAAATCTGGTCACTTGACCTGGATCCAACTTCACTGTTCACTCTCAAACAGTGACTGTCATCAAGGCTCACCCCCACCAGAGATGAGGGATTGTGAGCTTGGGCATGTCTGTGAGACAGAGGCAGGAGAAATCAGTCCAGCCATCTTGTAGAACAAGGAACATTCTATTGGAACAGGGTTTGAAGGCAGACAAAGCACATGCTATTACTGATTGGTCTCAGCTCTCCGGATATATATTCATCTCCCTCGTTTCCCTTCTGGTGGGCAGAGAGGAGACAGGAGTCCCTCACTACGCATTTGCTATCTAAGCAGTCTTTTTTTTTTTTTTTTTTGGTTTTTTTTTTTCGGAGCTGGGGACCGAACCCAGGGCCTTGCGCTTCCTAGGCAAGCGCCCTACCCCTGAGCTAAATCCCCAACCCCCTATCTAAGCAGTCTTACTCCTCCTCTCTAGTCCCTTGATGTCAGGACTCTCCCATGAAAGCTTTTGGTGACATCTCAGCCATGGTTGGGATGCTCGTCTACTCAGAGTATGTTTACCTCTAGTGTCCACTGACAAATGCACTACTTCCCACAGGCAGAAATGAATGGGACTCGAGGGAGGGACACTCAGGAGACAGGGTCAGGAGAGGCTTCTCCTTCCTTGCTCTGCAATGCTAACTTTAAAACTTTCAGAAATTGTTGTTGTTGTGGTGGTGGTGGTGGTGTGGTGGTGGTGGTGTGAGGGAGAGGAAAGAGCGGAGAGAAAGGGAAAGAGAGAGAGAAAACACAATGTGTGGGGGCATTTATGTCGTGATGTGCATATGGAGGTCAGTGAGTCTATGCAGTCAGTTCTCTCTTTCCATCATTATGTGGATTCTGGGGATCGAACTCAGGTTATCAGGCTTTCCTGGAAAGTTCCTTTACTTGCAAGCCATCTCTCAGTTCCAGCGCTAACCTTTTAAACACTGATTTGGTTTTATTTCTGTGTGCGTGCACAGGTATGCTTATGTGTGTGCAAGTACAGGTGCACACATTTGGAGGGGGTGCAGTGAGGGCGTGCACATATACATGGAGGCTAGAGGTCAGCATTGGGTACCATTCTTCAGAAACCATTCACCTTCCTTTTTGAGGCTAGATATCTGGGGCACCCTGGTCAAGCCCACCAACGGAAATAAGGCACCCCTAGTCACATACGATCCTTCCAGTGCCTCCCCAGTGCTAGTGAAGGGCAGCCATGGGAGATTTTACCTCCTTACACGGTTCCAGTTGTTTACCCTAATAATAATCGACAAGCATGTATTGTTCCTATAATTTTTGCTCATGGAAAAGAGTGAGTGGGCTGGAGGCATTGACAGCTACCCTGTCCCAAGGCAGGGAGCCAGGCTGACATATTAGTGCCCATGGATGGAGAATAAAAGATGTATTTAGAGCAACTGGTAAACTATTAATATTTACTTTAAACCAAGGCATTGATTCTCAGTTCTTTGGTCTTCATGTTCTGACTGGACACAGTAGCCATCCTAGGACAGGGCCGGCTCTGTCTTCTCTGTAAAGAGATTAGAATAAGAGTAGGTATTATGATAGGGGAAAAAAAATCTCCAAAAGCTTAAAAGTTTAAAAGCTTCTAAATTAAGCAATTTTATTTGCATTTAGGAAAACTTAATTTAAAGTTAAGCAATTATTTGGAGCTACCAAATCATGCTGTTTAGTTTTAAAACTGATCACGCGCCAGTCGGCACTGTTAAAAAATGCTCCTAGGTCAAGCCATATGTCTAACAGATACTTGCCAAATTGAATAAATTAGGAGTTCTCTGAACTCAGGACTGGAATTCTATGTTGTAATAGTTTGAGTTGTTCTAATTCACTCTCTAAATTATTATTTTCTCAAAGTTAACAGTCAGAACCAACAGCTAGCAAAACAAAATCATTTTACACGCACATCCAGACTGTCTCATCCTTAAGTCGCCCTCAGTGCTTCAAGCCCTCCTTCCAAGCTGCATTTGTTTCTTGCCCATTCCCAGGTCATCCCAAGGAAGCCATAGGAGTCTCTAGAAGTAAGTGGTTTTCAGAGGTGGGAAGGGAGAGGGAGACGTGTCTCTCTCTCATTGCCTTTCTTAATTCAAAAGATATCTCTCCACAGGAATTTATGGGACGCGTCTCTAAAACCATTACTTATGCTGAAACTTGAAGTGTATTTTTCTCATGAAGAAAAAGAAGTATTTTAAATGGTATCAAAAGTCCAAATTACATCATGGGTTATGAGTATTTGAGGGCTGGCCTTAGTGAAGTCAAGTGGTCTAAAGAAAATGAACTTGAAATGCTCTGAATGTTCTGCTCCCCTCTTTGGGGCTTAGTGTACCCTTGGCCAGCATAGCAGGTGGACCCTCTTGAACAGAGAAAGCAAGCTCTGGCTCCCGTGATGACGGTTTCTGTTATGGACCTTTACTTGCCTGCTCTGATCTTAATTTGGCTCCTGAAGGAAGCCTTCCTGCTGGGCAGATAATGAGCCAAATGTTTCATATGAAGACTAGGGTTGACACAGCACTTCTTTCTCATTAAAAATAAGTAAATTGGAACTTTGGCTCATAAACAAGGCTCATGTGGATTGTGTTCTGTGTATCATCCTGCAAGGGAGCGAACATCGCCACCATTTGTTGAAGCAGTGAAGTGGAGTGTCAAGCTTTAGACCCCCACACCTATATCATCGCCATCAACAGCCAGCCATGGAGAGTTTTGATTTGTTCCATAGTGTTTCTCTGCATGAATATTTGTCTGTGCCTGGGAATATAGCAGGGAACTTGACAGTCAAAGCCCAGCCATACCCTTGGGTATGCCCAGTTTTGACTAAATGTGAGGAGGTAGAGACAGACAAAAGGGTAAATAGCTAAAATAAGTTTGTGTCATAAGCAAATGAAGGAATGAACAAGATGAAGGGCTGGAGAGAAATTGAGGCCGAGGGGAAGGGTACCAAAGTATGGTAGCTGCTCTGAGGAGGTTTGGGGAGGGGCTACTACAAAGGTTTGTGAACACAGTCTTCTCCACATGGGGAAGGAGAAATCCAAAGAAGGACATGGTGGACATCAAAAGGTACTGCCAACAGAATAAGGAAGGTGGCACGTGCTGGAGATGACCTCTCCAGCTTGCCGAGCTTGGCAGAGCATTTTATTTTATTGAGTGTTTCCTGGCCAGAGTGGACAGCATAGCCACCGCTGCATGGATTGTCATTAGTGTGCATTTACTGCATCTGCATCCCAACAGAGCTACCATCAACGCTTCAGACGGGTTGCTGCTAGGTGGGAAATGTTTCCAGCATGAGTCAGCTTTATGCTACTTATGTCTCCACACCCAAAATTCAAACTTGGCCTCAAAAGGCCGGCCATGACCTGTCTCTCCTTTCTATGATCACAGTTTATCCCATTTTAACCACACTGATGGGCTTTCTGTTCCAAGAACACAATTAGCCCCTTATTGCCTATTCTCCTAAACAAAACAAAACAAAACAAAACAAAATAAAACAGACAAACAAACAAAAAAATGACCAAATCCCTGGCAGGCATTTTTCTCTTATCCAATGTCTTTTTCTTTTAAGATTAGGAGAACCTGCATGTGCCTCAAGCCAGTTTCAGGCATTGTCAGCTACCCTGTCCTAGTATTTGATGCTGGGCTCTGATGTCAGGGCTAGCTTCTCAGAGAACTAAAGCCCATTTAGACCAAAGACTGCATCACTTGGTGGATTTTTAAACTGGACAATGGCAGTGTCTACTTAAGTAATAGTGGCTTTAGAGGTCAGAAAGAAAACAAAAGCCAAACACTCAACTGGATTAGTTGACTTGAAAAACAAAGAGTGTGACAAAGAGGTCACGCACTCATGTAGCTTAGGGGAAGTAGTGGATGATGACGGTGCTAACGTGACTGAAGGATGGAGACAAAACCCTTCTTATTTTTAAGCATGTTGGACAGGAGGCCACACTGCTGAGAAGACCGAATTGAGCATGCCCAGGAGATAATTCATACTGTGCTTGGGTGAGGTGGACAGATGGGAAGAATACTCTTTTGGGGTTCATCAGCTTCAGAAATAGGAGTTCTTCGTGGGGAGTTGATCAGGAGAAGAAGGCAGGCAAGTAAAGCGATGGTCATGTGTGGTGGTTTGAATGAGAATGTCCCTCACAGACTCATGGTATACACATTTGATCTCCAGTTGGTGGAACCGTTTTTTGGAACCTTTGGGAGCGGGATCCTTGCTGGAAGAAGTACATCAGTTGAGGCATTTGTAACTTTCTCCCCACTTTCCGTTCCCTCTCTTTGCTTCCTGTATGCAGATAAGATATGCTCAGCCAGCTTACCACTCCTGTTGCCATGCCATTGTGGATGCTCCCTCTCTCTGCTTCCTACGTGCAGATAAAATATGCTCAGCCAGCTTTACTATTCCTCTTGCCGTGCGATTATGAATGCTTCCTCTGGAAACAAAAGCCAAAATAAACCCTTCTACACTCTGCCTTGGTCATGGTGTTCTTTCATAGCAACTACTACAGCACAAAAGCATAAGGACCTGGTGGTTTCAATAGCTAGAACCTATGTTAAAAATGCCAAGATGAAGGCATACTTATAATCCTGACACCAGAGAGTGCTTATAACCTCAATCAGACCCCTAAGGCCCTAGAGTCAGGCTAGTTGACTGACTGAATCCCAGGCCAATGAGAGACCTACCTCAAAAAGCAAAATGACCCCTGTGGAACAGCACCTGTAGTTGACCTAAGGTCTCATTACACATGTGCACATATGCACGATCACCTTCCTGCACAAGCATTAACACACACACACACACACACACACACACACACACACACACTCTAGTATCATATTTTTAAAGAATAGAAGACAAGATCTTGTCAGAGAAGACAAATATGACATCCTTAGATTTTCCTGAAACAGGCTTGGGTTTGGCAAACGTGGTGTAAAATACCACATGGTAGAGAAGGGATGCTAAGGCACCTTAGATGGTCCAGGCTTGTTGGGGAGCACTCTTAGTTAGAGGGAGGATGTTATGGACCACTCTTAGATGGAAGAAATCTAAGATTCCTTAAGCTCTAACAAAGATGTGAGGGGCATTCTTACTTGGAGGAAGGATATTAGGGAACATCCTTCTATGGAGTGAAGGTGTTAAACAGTCTTAGAGATAGAACTTCTTGTAGCTACATAGTGACTTCCTTATTACTGCATAATTCATTAACTGCAGTGTTTCTTAAGCTGTGGGTTGTGACCTTCTTGGGAGTTGTACAATCCTTTCACATGGGTCACCTAAGGCCATCAAAAACCACAGGTATTTACATTATGATTCATAACAGTAGCAACAGTACAGTTATGAAGTAGCAATGAAAAGAGTTTTGTGGTGGTGGGGCCACCAGAACATGAGGAGTTATATTAAAGGGTCACAGCATTAGGAAGGTTGAGAGCCACTGTTTTAAAGCCTTACAGTGGAGTACACTAGAATCTCCAAATACCTACTCATGTCCTTATGCTATTAATGTCTAAAAACCCTTTCAGGGCTATCAATTTTGATGCGTAGTTCCATTTTTCTCACTGTGTTACTTCTTACAAAGAAGGTTCCGAAGAGTTCTGACATCCTTTGTTCCATACCCTCCCCCACCTCCACAACGCTCACAAGTGAACAGCTTCCCTTCTTCCGAGAGACAATGCAAGGATGGCATTTGAAATGGAGTCAGCTCTGCTTTTTCAGTTAATCCTGATATTCATTTCTGTGCAACTACGAGAAAAATCTATACGCTCCTCTAGTCCAACCATTTGTCAAATGGAGCTTGTATGAGCCCCCACTGATCAGCCAAAGCTAGAAAGTTAGAAGTTAGTGCTGTGTATTCTTTGCCTTCTCACCCACGGGAAGCCCACGAGGTCCAGCAAGCTGCATTTATGTACAGTGGAGACAATGTGGGTTTGGGGCCTGAATCCATCTGCAACCTTTACTGGAAGCAATAGCTATCTTTTTCTGCATTTCAAACTGACATCCAAAACATCTCTGCAGAACTGTGATTGCTCCACGGAACTTGATTGCTCTTGTATCTAAATGGGCTTTGTCTTCTTCATGCTCCAGGCTGTGCCTGGTGGTGCCAGGAGAATTGTGGGGCTTGTCATCAGAAGACCAGATGATAGATATTTTCCCATTTGTTTTTTTCTCCATAATAAAAATAATATGTGCTGATTACAGAAAAATCAGGTCTGTATGAACATAAAGAAGAGAAACATAATGAATTCCTAGTGCCAGTGGCTCAAACAAACCAGCAGGAGCATTTGGCTTCTTTCCAAACATTGATCTGAAAGAGCAATCTGACAAACAGAAGGGCATCCGGGTCCCCTTCCACACCCATGACCTCAGGGCATCCGGGTCCCCTTCTCAATCTGTGACCACTGCGAGTCTTCTTGGTGGATGATGGTCCTCAGCCCCAAGTGATTCAAAAAGGATTTGAGCCTCAGGAAATTCAGATTTCTTCCCCAAGGTTATATATATGTGGCATCTCTTCTGGTTTTGACAGTGCTGGGGGCAGGGCTGTACATGCTAGCAAGCGCTCAACCTCTGAGCTACATCCCAGGTCAAAGGTGCATGCAGGCATTTCTCACCTGTGCCTGGGTTCTGTTTCAGCACCAGTTTGTAAATATATCCTGTGTCAGTCACACCTCCACGGTCCCAAATCAAGTGGCAAGTCTCCCGTCACTTCTTTACTATCTCATAGGCTAAATGAAGACAAATAAGTTTGTCTTATGTTCAGCCTCTTGTTTTTCTAGTCTCTAGCGGGTCCTGGAGTACCTGGAAGGGGCTTCCAATTCCCATCCCTCTGATTTCTCAAACTCTAGAGAGCCTGGCCAGTGAACCCCTGTGCTTAACTACAGCATCAAGATCTCCTCTTCCTTCTGATCCCATGTCAGTGCTGTAGGAGAAGTGACCAGCAAATGTTCCAGCTGGCTGGGATCTGGAGCCCCAGTGATGTCTGCCTGCCGTGTCCAAGCCTTCTTTATATATACTGAGTTCCTCCAGAAAATTATTCCTGAAAGAATCAGATTAGATTGTAAAATGTTTTATGATTGGGCTATATTTTATAACAGATTTTATATTCACAGAAACATTAAGAAGCTCATACGAATGCTTCCTAGTTACCCTACAGTTATCCTATCTCCCCCCTTACTTCTTACATTATCGTCATATGCATATTTGTTGCAATTCACATACAAGGATAACTATACCACCATAACTTCAAGTTATGTGTGACCTTATTCATGCTCCTTTGACTTTTACCCAGTGTGTTTTTCCTGTCTCTGAGCTCATGCAGGAACCCAGTGCATTTAGCTGGCATATACCTCCTTGGGTTCTTTCTGCCTGAGGTAGAGTAGTTCAGATTGTTCTGGTGCTTTATGACATTTGGCAGTTTTGAGGAGTCTTGGCCAGTAACATTGTAGGATGCATCCTTGGGGATTCATCTTATGATGACATTGTTATGTATGGTGTGTGTGTGTGTGTGTGTGTGTGTGTGTGTGTGTGTGTGTGTGTGTGTACTTGTGGATATGTGTGTGGGTCATTTCTTAAGATTCGTCTACCTTGTGTTCTTACTTATGTTTATTGTGTTTGTATGGGTATTTTGCTGTATGGATGTTTTGTCTGCATGTATGTACATGCATCATGTGTGTGCAGTGCCTATGAAGATCAGAAGAGGGAGTCATAAGTTCCAGAACTAGAGTTACAGATGACTGTGAGCTGTTGTGTGGGTGTTTACTGGCTGGCTTTATGTGTCAACTTGATACAAGCTCACGTTATCACAGAGAAAGGAACCTCAGTTGAGGAAATGCCTCCATGAGACCCAGCTGTAAGGCATTTTCTCTACTAGTGATCAAGGAGGGCAGGGGGACCAGCCTATTGTCGGTGGTACCATCCCTGGGCTGGTGGTCTTGGGTTCTATAAGAAAGCAAGCTGAGCAAGCCGGAGGAAGCAAGCCAGTAACATCCCTCCATGGCCTCTGCATCAGCTCCTGCTTCTTGACCTGCCTGAGTTCCAGTCCTGACTTCCTTTGGTGATGAACATCAACATGGAGGTGTAAGCTGAATAAACCCTTTCCTCCTCAACTTGCTTCTTGGTCATGATGTTTGTGCAGGAATAGAAACCCTGACTAAGACAGGGTGCTAGCACAGGTATTTGCAAGTGCTTTTGACAGCTATACTGTATCTTTAGGCTTCACCTTGCTTTTTGAGACAGGGCCTCTCACTGGCCTGGTTAGGCTAGATGACTATCTGCTGTACTCTAGGGATTCTTTTTCTACTACCCCTAAGTTGGGATTACAACCAGGAGACACTACCTCCAGCATTTTTACTTGAGTTCTGGGGAATCAAACTTACATCTCTGTGCTTGCATGGCAAGCACTTTACCTACTGAGCTATCTCCCCAATCCCAAAGTACAGATTTTGAGGAGGAAGATGGCTCATGTAATATGCTGTCATATCGTACCATGTCATATCAAGGGCATCTTCCACCTACACGGTGCATCCCTGCTGATGTTGGCCTTGGTCATTGGGCTGGGCAGAGCTTGTCAGTTTCCTCCATTGCAAAGCTGCTCTTTTCAGCTTCATCTGCCTTTGACTCTTTTGAGGCTCTTTAAGGGGTGTGTGTGTGTGTGTGTGTGTGTGTGTGTGTGTGTGTGTGTGTGTGTTTAAAGTTGAATTGCTAATTTTCACGTAGAGAAGGTGCAGATGGGATGAAAGGATGCTGCTGTGTTCTTGGCTAAGTTTGAAGATGTAAGTCTGAACAAAGAGTATCTTTGTGTTAATGGGCACATCACCACCCTAGGAATCTAAAACAGGAAACCCCGAGATAGCTTCTGCCTGATTTGATGTAGGTCTTTGGTATTCAGGGCTAATAAAATGCTAAATGAATTTCCAAGGCCTTGACCTTGGCTTCTCTTCAGCTTAAGATGACTTCTTCAGCTTTTTTTTTTCATTAGACTTTTCTAATGTGCACTACAGTTCCTCCACCTGAGTCTCCTTTCTTAATTCCCTGTTGAGCGTTTGTGGGAATTTTCCTATGAAGAACTCAGTGGGTGATGCTTTGCTTCCTCTTGTCTTAATATCCTCACCAGTTTGTCTTCTCACTGGCAACTGAACCTTGACATTTTTGAGTTTTTAATATGGCTTCTGGTGTTCACAGAAGTAGTTACACAAAAAACAGCATAAACTCTAGATGCCTAGATCCTTGTGTCCTACACCAAGTTCACACACTGTGGGTTTGTGAAGATCCTCTTCTGCATGGCCTCATTTGTGATTGCTTCGTCCTATGGGATGCCAACAGGAAAGAGAATGGTACTGTGAGAATTCCATCCCTCAGAGCAATAGTTCTCATCCTGTGGGTTGCAACCCTTTGTGGGTTGAATGATCTTTTCATGGAGGGTCCCCTAAGACCATCAGAAAACACAGATATTTATATTATGACGTGTAACATAAGCAAAATTATAATTATGAAGTAGCAACAAAAATAATGTTATGATTAGGGAGGTCACCACAGCATGAGAAACTGTATTAAAGGGTTGCAGCATTAGGAAGCTTGAGAACCATTGCCTTAGAGGGTAGCAATAAAGTTGGCACATAAAGGACAGTTTGGAGCTAGCTCAGTAGCTCCATGGTAGTGTACCCTACAGCTATGTTATCAGTCCCCATCTCTGGGGAGGTGGATTCTTAGTCACTAGGAGGCCGTGGTCTTGATTTGGCATGCCATGGTGCTCCCCTTAGTAATCTAGGGAAAGGAGGGATTGGGCCAAGCCAGAGCAGGTATGGTTCAAGCAGAAGCCATGCTCTGGGTGACTTTGGTTGTGGCAGGTGGGCCATTTTGGGGGATGTGTTCTTTGTCATCTTTTCTATAACATTCAAAGCCATCATTGAAAGGACTCCTGTCTAAGGAGATGATGGCTCTATAGTTTATAACATCCTTTTTGACTGCCCTTAATCAGGTCCGAAAAATGGCAGAAACTGAGGAAAAGGCAAGCAGAGTACACACACACACACACACACACACACACACACACACACACACACACACACAGAGAGAGAGAGAGAGAGAGAGACAGACACACACACACACACACACACACACACACACACACACAGAGGGAGTCCATTTTTCATGATGAGGCTGTTAAGTACTTACTCTTTTTCCACACAGCAAATGGTGTGTTAGGTTTACCCAGGATCAAAGAATTTGGAATCTTTTCCCCCATATGAGCTGCCCACATTTCTTCTTTAGATAACAGTGAGTTTTGTCGATGCCCAAATACAGATTATAAAAAACAAACTGTATACAAACTGTGCATTTTATAAGGTCATATTTTCTGGATGTATGCATCATTCAAGACCTCCTTTTACAGTTTGTCAACAAGATAGCTGCATAAAATACATCCTGATATCTCACAGCTGTGCATAATTCATCCTGTCTGCCCATGCCGCACAAATAAAAATTTTATTTGTATCATCTAAAAGAAATACTAGTGCATAAATACATAAGCAAAGCTCATAAGAAACAGCCTTCTGACCACAGATCCCGTGGAGGGGATATTGTGCAACCAATTAAAAAGCCCCGAGATGGCTCCATTATTCCTGTACATAGATAATAAACACTGTACTCAGCAGATAGTACGGTTATGCAACTTCGCCAGAGCCTTGCAAAATGTCTCACAGGCATTGGCCCAGTCTGCCTTCAGATTCTCCTAGGAATATCTAGAAATAAAGTTTCTTTGTGAAGAACTTTGGAGCCAAAAGAGAGCCTTATTTTGGAGTCAGAGCCTGGAAAAAATGTAGGTGAAAGGGGAGGGTGTTTAATGTAGGGCCCATTTGGCCCACAGGAAATCCAATAGCTGGCGATCTCGGCCACCAAGAATGCCTGAGGAACTGGCCTCAAAGGCCAAGAAGGTTCTTTCCATTTGGTTTCTTGGATCTCAGGATGATCAAATCCAAATTCCCCACCCACAGACCTTCCTTATGCTCCCAACATCAAAGTATCTCTCCTGAGAGAGCATGTGGTAATGGCTTGATTAGGGGACAATGCACCATTTCCTTCTATCTAAGACAACAGCTCAGATGGACGTTAGAACATGCAAAGACCATGCCTCAAACATCTCAAGCCTCTTGGGAAGACTTCCAGATCTTTCTATGCCATGACTGAGAATGTATGGGGAAATAGTCTGTCTCCCTCTTGCTAGGCTTGGGTCGTGGGGAATAGATGATACCAGTGTTAGATCTCTTCCTCTGTCCAGTTTATCAGACTCCAGAACAAGTGGCTTTACCATCAACAATTTTAATAAATTGACTTGTATTGATAATTTAACTCAAAGCTAGTGCACTTATATGACAAGGACCTCAGATGCCTGTGTCTACCTTCATGATAGTATGACCTGACTTCAAAGAACACTACAGTGGCCACAGTCACTTGGCATGATTTCCAGTGGTGCTGGTGGTTCACAATGGTTAGTACCTTCAAAGGACCTTAACCTACCTTAAGTACCCTACAAGCTCTCTCATAAGTACTTTGCAGACTGTGATGAATCTGCAGGAGATACCTAAATGGATCAGAACTCACTGTGAAGTGTGGGTCTCATGAAGGTCCCAGGCAAAGCACCCAGTTGTCACTGAGGTTCCCAGGACAAAACCTTAAGACCAGCTACAGCTGAGCTGTACTTTGTGTGACTATTTCCTAGACTGGTCACACTCAACTTGTCACACAAAGAAGATACCCTTCACTTTTCCTGGCCGATGTGATCTTCCTGCCACTGGGTCAGGAGAGTTTTCATCTGCAGGTCTCAACTCATGTATTTCCCAAAGTCAACAACATCCCAAGAGCGTTATCTTGGCTTTTCCCTCAAGAGTCTCACCTTCAGACACTCCACTCACCAGTTTTTCCTTGTTATTGTCTCTTTCTTGAGGTGACGTCAAATTTGCAGGATAGATTCAAACTTGATGCAGAGAATGCAGGCTGCAGAGCCCCTCCCTCAGTCTCCTTTTGTGGCACACGTGCTGCTTTCTGAACCAGCCTTACAGGCTCAGTGCCTCTTTTGGTCGTGCTTGGGACTGGAAGTTAATCCAAAATGTTTTAACTAGATTCTAGAATATTTGCATATGCATATGTATTACTAGATATTTTGGAGATGGGATCCATGTGTAAACACAAAAATTTGCTTATATTTGTATAAACTATGTGTGTGTGTGTGTGTGTGTGTGTGTGCATGTGTGAGATTGTGTGCATGATAGAAGCCAGAGGTCAATATTGAGTGTTGCTATTGATTTTTCAAACCCTATTTTTAATGATGGTTCTTAAAAAACCTCCCTTCTAGTCCACCACCCATCAGAGGTATTGGGGGAAAAAACTTAGGATATGGGGGAGGTGGGCCTGTTTAGAAATTGTTCTTTAGCGCAAATCCCACTTGCATTGTCAGGAAATCAGCAGTTCAGTTCACAGGTCAGCAGCACCAGCTCCATCCACTTGCAAACACTCCATGATATACCAGCAGTCCAGTTCAGTGGTATTGGGGCAATAGCCAGGCCTCTGCATGAGTCGGCAGGAGGGACCAGGACCAGCAGGGATGCCAGGAGAAGTTCTTCGTCATGCCTCTTTCAAGGAAGTGGAGATCAGCAAAGACTAGAGACTAAGAAGCATTGCAGAGCTAGCTATGCAAGCAAACAAGCCTCCTTCATTGTCCGTTGTGTTCTATTTATACTCCCTCCAAACATCACATGTCCTTCATGGGTCTTGCCTCAGCTTAGCAAAACTCCATGTGAGTCTGTGTCAGCTGGCATCAACAATACATGTAAGAGGAGCCAATACATGTGTGTCATTATCAAAGAATCCTTCATCATACGTCCTTTCACATACTCGCTTTAGCAAAACATCCTTTCACCTGTGTCCACTTCAGTGAAACATTTCTGCACACATCTGCTTTAGCAAAGCATCTTTTTGCTTGTGTCTGCTTCAGGAAAACGCTCCAACAAGACACCTTCCAGCACAACTGACTCTCCAAAGAACCCTTAAGTTTCCACTTCAGTGGGAGTTCCTTCCTCTATTTTTTCTAAACTATTGTTATTGTTGTTGTTGAGATGTTATTGTTTCCTTGCTGAGTCCAGAACTCGATGATCGGCTAGACTGCTTTGCCAGGGAGCTGCAAGGATCCGTTTGTGTCTGTCTGCCTCACCCCGCCATCTCTTACTTTCACGTGGGTGCTGGCAGTCTGACGTCACATGCCCCACTCTTGCATGGCAGGCCCTTTATGGGCTGAGTCATCCCTGCCCATTTATGTTTCACATGCTATTCAAACTCATTTTCTCCATACAGAGATAGGTATCATAGTCAGTCTTAGAGAACCTCACTAGGAGTCAAGCGCAGAAGTTTACACAGATGGTAGCATCTCAGGTAGTGTCTGTATGTGCGGTGGTTTCTCTGCTCGTGTTCATTCCAGTGTCTCTCTGCCAAGTCTGTCCATCACAGGGTAGTTCCCTCCATGTCCATTTGTTAGACTTAGGCAGAACCGACACTGCCAAGTCTCCTGGGTGGAGTGTATTTAAGAGTCCAGGGTTTCCAACCGGCAGAGGGAAAACACTAGCCTCAGGTGACAGTAGGAAGTGCTGACCTAAGTAGACGGAAGGTGCTTTCTGAATGGAAGCATCTGAATGACGATGGGACCAGGAATCATTGCCAGCAAGCTCTTGACGCACACCCTGTGAGCCCTTTGGAGGCACCAGGTGAAGGCACAGGGATGCAGGTTGTCAGCGTGATGCACTGCAGCAAGGTGGATTTCTGGTGTCTTCCATCCAGACAGCCCCTTTCCTCCTCTCTAGCTTGTGCTACCTTGATATGTTCAGACATCACCTCTGACACACAGATTCATGTCTGAGCGTTTGTGTTGTCTGGTCACGGGGTAATAGCGTCTTTTCTTGCTGAGATCTAATACTTGACAAAAACAACCTTCTGAGTCTACAGCTCAAGAGAACAGTCCATCACGGCATGAAAGAGTCTGAGGCCCCTGTCCTATTGCAGCCACAGTAAAGAAGCTGAAGTTGAACGTTGTTGCATAGCTCACTGCTTTCTTTTTATTGCATTTGGAGTTGCAGCCATAGGAAGGTGTCATTGACTATAGGGCGGGCCTTCCCACCTCAACTAACCCAATTATAAACTCCCTCCTAGACACGCTGGTCTCCTACCTCTGGACAGCAGTCATGAATAGTAGCCATCCCAACACTTTGCCCGCCCCCCCTTACCTGACATGTGCCCAGGTTCCTCTCTCCTTCTTTCCAAGATGGCTGAGGTTGCCAGTACATTTCTCTCCTCTGGGCATGTTCCTGACGTTTCACCCTCTGCTACTCAACAATCAGGAGTTTAGAAAGCTTGAGACCAGCTTGAGATTGTTCTGGAAAGGCTACAGGAGACAGTTAACGTTCCAGTAGTAATCCTTTTGTAACCTGACTATAACTGCAGACTTCCACTTCGAGAATGATAAAACGGTGTGGATTTAGAAGTATTAAGGGAATTGTAAAATGTCTAGGATTAAAATTTCAATACCGTTTGTGCCCCATAAATATGAAGTCTTTAGTAACTTGAAACTGTGCGATTATGACTCAGGTCTGAAAATCATGAATTCTGGCTGAGGAAATGGGAATAACACGTGGGGGAATCTGGTCCCACCCCTCACCTCCAGGCCCATGCTGTGAGCCCCCGAATAGCAAGCGTGTGACCTCATAGGCGAACAAGTCCAGAGAAATCACCATGCTGGCTATGGAAACGATACACCCTCCAGAAGAGAAAATGTTATTCTTTCCATCGGGTTTGCTTATGGAAATGGGGCAGAATTGAACCTGTGGCCTGACAGCCGCCTCAGACAAGACTCCAAGAAACAAGTGCATCAGAGAGCTTTTCACATTACTTTATTTAAAAATAAATAAGTGAATAAACCAGTCTAGTCAGTCTGAACTGGCAAATTAATTTTATCTATAGAATCACCCAAGCATACAAAATTAAACTTCCTAAGTGCCCAGAGGAGACTTGGCATTGTGTCTAACAGATTCACTGAGACTTAAGTAAATGGATTTAGTCTTAATACAGCTAAGGCCTTGGGACTTTTAATAGAGTTGATCTTAAGTGTACCACTAATTTATCATTTTTAAAAAGTCACTGCATGTGCACTCTGGTTGCTAATTTAAGGGCTGAATTATATACTTTGCCTGAACTAATAATCCAACATGGATTACAGAAAAATTCAATTTGTTGTCTTTACAATATTTTAACATTGAGATTGACAGAGAATTTATTCATTCTTAATGCCTATGGTGATTTAATGAATTCTAGCATTTCCCTGGGCTCACTCAACTTCCAAGTATTTTCACTGTGTCATTTTTGTAATAAGCTTCTGATGCCAAATTCCTCCACCAGAATGAAAACCCAGCTGCTTTTCTTTTGATTCAGGAGTGAATTTGTGGGACCAGAGAGGAGCTTATGAAGTGGCCAAAGCCTCCCTTCTGACAAAGGACCCTGGGAGCCCAGGACAGAGCATCCCAGCCAAGGTCAGATGTTCGTTTACTCTTTCTTTCTTTCTTTCTTTCTTTCTTTCTTTCTTTCTTTCTTTCTTTCTTTCTTTCTTTCTTCCTCCCTTCCCTCCCTCCCTCCTCCTCCCTCCCTCCTTCCTTTTTTTTTTTTTTTTTAAATATCCTCAGCTTTGAGGTAGCAGAAGTTTCAAACTAGTATTGACCAAACTCGTATTCCGTTCATGACTTGCCTTTACCCATTTCAGCATAAACTTAGTCCCTTTGAAACAAGAGCTCTGTTCTTGTGGGAGTTAAAATGAGTTCAGTTTTGGTGGTGCAGCTCTAAGGAGAAGCTCAGCAATGGCGGCATCTACTGAGATTAATTTGGGAACAGAGTGGAGAGATGACTCCTTAGTTAAGACCCCTTGTTGCTCTTACAGAGTACTTGGGTTCTGTTCCTAACACTCATGTCTGGTGGCTCACAACCATGTGCGACTCCAATTGTGGGGATCTGACATTTCCTTCTGGCCTCTATGGACACCAGTCATACAGATGGCGAGCACACATACATTTAAGCAAACATTTACATGCATACAATAGTACATTTATCCAGTAGTAATACCTCTTTCAAAAATTATCTAAGGGGCTGCCGAGAATGTAGCTTAGTGGTGGAACATTCATTTAGTCTACACGACGCCCTGGGTTCAATTCCTAGCACTGGAAAATAATTTTCCAACCAAATGCCAAAGATTACAAGACACATAACTTCTGCATCCAGCTTACTTGAATAGTAACTATTTTTTGTACTTATGTCAATTTAATCAACATTTTGGTTTTTCTAATCAATTATTAACAAAAATGTCTTTATACAACAAAAATTCATGATGAGTTTTAATACAGCCTAAACCTTGTTTACTTTCAACATGTTTGATTTGCACCTTTTGTGATGTCACATAAACAATAGGAATTTTGCCAGTTGACACTTTGGTGAGTTTCATCTGCCAAGCAGACGTGACTTTCTTAGGTTTCAGAATGCACAGCAACAGAAGATGATGAAATCCATAGAAACCTGAGTCCTTAGGAGAGATCGCACTGATGGTTTTGTCCTGTTGAATTTTTAGATCGTTTTTCATGATAGAAAACAGACTTTAAAACAAAAAAAAAGCATCAGACTGTAGAAATCCCATGTAGCATCCCAGAATGGTCACTGGGCCCCTCCGTATGGGACAGACGGGATGATTTATATCCTTCATTTATCTCCTGGAAAGCATGCATTTGAAGCTGTTTTAGGAGAGGTTAGTGGTTTGGCTAAAGGAGCCAAGTACCCGATCTGCACTTAGAGGAAAAAAAATCTGTTTTATAGAGGTGGTCCCAAATTAATAAATAATAAATTGTGTATATTGGAGGACAAGGAAGCATGTTGGCACTCACTGATGCTGTTTCCTAGGAGAAAAACAAGATAGTGAAAAAAAATACTCCCATCACACTACTGGTCAATCGTGTTAGGAAATAATAGATGCAGAAGAGAAATGTACTACTTAACAAAGATACTATGGATACTAAAATATTTATAGGCACTGGGTTAGCAGAGTGGCTCAGTGGGTAAAGAGGTTTGCTGCCAAGCCTGATAATCTGACTTCAGTCTCCAGGACCCACATGGTGAAAAGAGAAATTCTTTCAAGTTGTCTCTTAACTCTACACCCCCCACACATACACAGTAGGTTTCTGGGTGGTGAAAAACATGATAAAGAGTTTTCTCAGAAGTATACTTGCCAAAATCAGTGTTTACGAGTATGGAATATCTGTTTAGATTTGAATTTTAGATCAACAGTGAGAATGGTTCTTTTTTAGTATAAATATAGTCTATATAATATTTGAGACATACATGTCCTGCAAAGGTCTTCATGCCACAGTATGGTTCATTAGAAGTGCAGGTCTGGCTGGCTATATTGTGTTTATGTATCTTATGTGAACTAGTACAGTGAACTGTCACATCGATAGTGCATGACCACTAGTGACAGTCAGGTCAGTTTTATTCTGGCTTCTGGCCTTGGCTTCATCTTTTGTATTTATTGGCCAGTGGGCATGTGCCATGAGGCATATATAAGGAGAAAGTGGTACATCATTTCTGACCAAGCTCCTTTTCTATAAGATGGTCTGTACCACCAGAAACTAGGAAGCACTGTTCAATACAGTCCTTAACTCCTGTGGGATTTCGTCCCAGAAGTAGAAGCATCAGGGGGATGAGCTAAAGTAAACTGTTCATGCAGCCACCTCTAATTAAATGTAGCAGATCACACACAAAGGGGCATGGAAGTCGAAAGACTTGGAAAGAAGGGATTTGGAGTGAGAGGGGAGGAGACACGAGAACAGTGATTCTCAACCTGTGGGTTATGACCCCTTGAAAAGTCGAATGACCTTTCACAGGTTGCATATCAGATATTCTGTATATCACATATTTGCACTGTGATTCATAACAGTTACAAAATTATAGTTATGAAGTAGCAAAAAAATACTTTTATGGTTGGCGGTCAGCACAACATGAGGAACTGTATTAAAGTGTCAGAGCCTTAGGACAGCTGATAACTACTACAAGAAATGAGGAGGATCACTGAGAGAGCATGTATAAGAGTATAAAGGAATAAATTTATAAATGCCTTTGGAGGGTTTTAATGAGAATGCACGGCTGGTCAGTGAGACCAGTGACTTAGACAGAGGTGTAGCTGGGGACACCCTCCTTGTTTCCGTCTTTCTCCCTTGTTAGCTGTTGCTGCTGCTGCTGATTTGAAAGAGTGTGTTAGGGAGGGTGGAGTGGGATGGAATGGGGATAGGGCCTTGCTGGACTTAGGGAGCTTCCTGCCTTCTGTTGGTGTGCTGGTTGGCAGTACTGTGACATAGCACTGTCTCTGCATGCTCCCTTGTCTTGGGGGCATTTTTAGACTGAGATAGAACAATGACTTTCAGAATACTCTGGGGTTAGGACATTACTGTACAGATGCAAGGTGATACTGGGAGTTTAAAGTGTCTTTGGGGACCCATCTCCAATGTCACATCTTAGAAACATCAAGCTGAGGCTCAGGGAACATGTCACATTGATTGAGCATGAGATGGTCTCAGTGGAACTCAGCCTTTGAATGCTCCAGGAAATGTCCAATTTCTAGCTTCCTCACATTGCAATGAAATTATGGAAATTGCACATGAAATGAGAAATAAGAGGTCAAAGGATTAAAGAGGGGCCCAGAACTTCCCTTAGCAGATGTTAGGTCTCAAATATCCAGCAGTGACTCATTACAACAGTAGAGGCAGATTCTGCTCAAACAGATAAACTTAACGTTTCCCAAGCCCAGAAAACTGAGCCCAGCTCTTGTGTCAAGTGGCCGTTCTTAACCATCCCTTCATAACCAGTCATCTGAGAAGGGTGGCTCACATTCTCTGCCCCCTCTTCTCGCATGCCCCTTGTGGGTAGCAGTTTCTAATTCCTCATAACTGCCTTTCCGGTCTTAAGTGTCCTCTGAAGCCAATGCATGCTGTCCTCCTCCCACTTCTCTCAACTCTGACTTACTCTCTTTTGAAAGCCTTCTTTTGGATCTCAAAAGCCTTTACTTTTCATGTTTAAATGTGTGTGTGTGTGTGTGTGTGTGCATGCATGTGTGTGTGTGTTTAGAAGAGATGGGGGAAGGGAAGGCATAAGTGTGAAGGTCAGAGGACGACTTCTCAGAGTTGTTTATTGACTTTCACTGTGGGATCTGAGATACAAGGACAAGGGAAGCCTCCTCTGGGGAAGCTCACAGACTGTGATAAGTTGGAACAAATACTCAGTATCCCGTGACTTTCAAGGTTAACTTAGTTTACAATGGACTGAGAATTACTGAAAATTTGCAGAGGCAGCACAAACAAATCAGTCTTGTGGAATCCATACTCAGTTTCCCCTGCCATTCATTTTCATGTTGATATGACATGTTTACAACAATTAATGAATGATACTGTCTGTATCCACATCCTTTCTCAGCCTGAGAGCTTTTATTGGAATAGAAAGTTTGAGGTTACTTAAAAGAACACATGAACTCTAAAAAGGATGTGGGGCTCAAAATTCAGCTGAAGAGCTGATTTTCCCAAAAGCAGTTTGACAAACATTAGTGGAACTTTGGTAATTTTAAGTACCAGCAATCTGTCTGCTTGGTTCCCCAAAGGGTTCCCAACACTGAGCCAGCGAGCATTGTTCTTCAGTTACTTGGTCAATGGGTAGAGAGCAGCAAAGGTGTTTCTGTGCAACCAAGCATTCGAGTTTACTTTTTGGAAAGTGTTCTTACTCTTCCTTTTTAAAAAGAGACAAATCTCTTTCAAATCTACCAAGTGTCCAAGAGTATCCATAGGCAAGTCCAACAAATCATGTTAAAGTAACATCTACAATGGGGATGGAGCTGGGCTAACATCTCTGAGGCCTTGGGATTTGGTCCCCAGTACCAGGAAGAATACCTTATAGACAGAACCATTGGATGACTGCAGCTCTTGTCAGTGTAGAAAGTCCGTGTATTCCTTACTCTTTGTCACTGTGATGAGACAACATGACCAAAGTGACTGAAGGAAGAAAGGGTTTATTTTGGTTTTGACTTCAAAAGGCAAATTCATAGTGGTGGGGGAGGCATGGCAGTAGGAGCAGGGAGCTGGGAGGTCCCATTGTCAACCGCACCCAGCAAACAGAGAGAGAACGGAAAGTGGGATGAGACTATAAACCCTCAAAGCCCACCCCCGATGATGTTCTTCCTCCAGCAAGGTCCCGCCCCCTAAAGGTTCTATACCATCCTCAAACAATTCCACCACCTAGGGACCGAGTGTCCAAATACCCGAGCTTGCCGGGCACATTATTTGTTCAAACCATGTGGCTCATGTGAAAATATTTTGTTTTTACATGGATTTCATGTGCTGCTGATGCCCTGACTTTTTGATACATCCCCATGAACATCCATCATGAGCTCTTCATGGTATATGTTCATTCTTTCTGCTAGATTGTCATGGTAGTCTGAATAAAGAGAAAAAAAATAATTATTTAAAAAAGTGTATCCCTCCCTAACAAGGAAAATTTAATGCAAAGAAATTTGAAATTTATGGGTTATATTGAAGAATTTTTTTTGTGGGGGCGCTACATGTATTGAAATATCTGAGTTTTCATCACTGCCTTAAGCTTTGCCCTTTTGGAGGCAGTCGAACGTCTCATTGAGCTTGCACCTTGGACTCCACAGATAAAAAGAAATGCAATTTTCCTCACATAGCATGTGTGTATTACAATATGCCCATTGGAGGTTTGGATCAGTAAGAAAAAAGTTAATTATAATATTTATTAAGCCCAAAGATTGTTTTTCATAGATTTCCAAATGTTCATATCTGAGCAGTTTTAGATTTACCAACGATGAAGAGAAATTCCAGAATTTCGTTATGTATCATGCCCAAGTCCCCTCTAGTTAACATCTGATATCTCCTCTTAGCACAGCTATTAAACCACATCAGTAGGTCATTTATGACTAAACCTAATCTTATTCAAACTTCCTTAGTTTCCTCCCTAACATTCTGATTTCTTCCCAGAAGCCTTTTTTGAAGTCTTCCTTTTCTTAGCCTCATTTCTCCCAAGATTTCTCTTACATGGAGTCTTTCCTGAGACTTTTCTTGTTTTGGATGACCTTGACAGTCTTCAGGACAGATCAGAGGACTTATAATCTAGACTGTGCCTCAGCTGTGATTGTCTGATGCTTTGCTCTGGGTAGGACAGGGCTTAGCAGCAAAGACCATGGAGAAAAGTCTCACTCTTCTCCATCTTACCAGGCCCATGAGAATGGCATAATGCTAGTGAATTGTTCATTCAGCCTTCCCCCATGGTCAAGTCCTTTCTTTTCCCTGTTATCCAGTACCAGGAAGTCACTACATTCCTGCCTCTAAGGAGGAGAAGGGATGCTGTCTGTCCATGGGGGACAACTAAGGTCTTTAGATGGCCTTAAAGTCTTATGCTTGGGAGAGTTGTGGATTTTTCCCTCTATTTTTCTCTGTATTAGATCATTCGTTTATGACAATATGGATTTCATAGATATTTTTCTATATTTCAGATGGTGATCCAGTACTTTAGCTTATTTTGTTGTTCAATCTGACCCTGCTTTGACCACTGGAATTTCTTTTAAGTGGTTGCCATGTTTCCTAGTGACAGATAGTTGTGTGTGTGTGTGGTGTGTGTGTGTGTGTGTGTGTGTGTGTGTGTGTGTGCACGCGCGCACGCGTGTGTGCATACACCTGTGAACAAGTATACATTCTTGGTAGATTTTAAAACAGCAAATCTCAAATGCTAGGATGTGACTGAGGTGTACCACTTGTAGAAACGGTGTGGGAGTGTCTGTTTTTTGTTTCACTGTACCTGTAGAGGTCTGTCTCTAGCCATCAGTTCTTGAGATTGAAATATAATCATTAAGTTTTCCGCTTGAACAAGCTGTTCATCAATGTTAACTCCCAGTTCTCAGCATTTGACCTGGTTCTGGCACTTGCCTTTCCCAAGCTGACCTGGGCCTCTGCACGGCCTTTCTGCTAATTACTTGAAATTTAGTTGACCTTTTTCTAAAAGAGGCAAACAGGAAGACTGTATAGAGCTGGCATAACCAATTTCTCATCGTTTTCCCTCAGCAGAGCTGCTGCGGGTCTTCCTTTTGCTTGACCCACTAATTTCCCCCACACATAATTTAAAGGCTTGGTCACGAACTCAAAACAGAGCCAGTGAGAACCAGAGCTAAGGAGGCCAGGTCTATGGGTCATGGCGGGGAAGGATTACTTGTCTCCATGGGAACAATTCCTGGCTCAGTTCCTTGACCTTACCTAACAAGAGTTTTTCTTCCTGAGAGAACTACTAAACAGCTACTCCCTGCATAGGATCCCAATGACAAAACAAAATTCAATTCTGTCAAAGCTCCTGGAGAGATAGTGGGTTTATGGGACTGACCAACTTACAGAGGAAAGAGTGGGTAGAGTTATTGGCAGGAGATGGGTGAAGCTAGACCAGCCACACTGGAAAACCTAGCATGGCTGATGGATTCTATAAAACCACATAGATGGAGACACTTTCTTTAGCCTTCCCCAAACCTCAGCTCCCCACAACCTATCTGGATGATCTTACTCACAGAAGCAGCTGCAAATCAAAGTCTCCACAGACTCCATGTCCTTAGTGGTTTTCCTTAAAGACACAAATGATAATAATGAGGTGCACTGCACATCTCTTAAAATGGCTTTGTCATCAGACAAATGTGTTTGGAAGACGAGGCCTGTAAGAGTTTCTTTATATTTTCCACCCAATAGATGTTATTACACCTCTCTGGGCATGTCCATGAACAAGCATGCAAATTGAGTGCTATACAATTAAGGGTATGGCAGAAGGTGGGAAGCATTTGAGCTCCACAGTCAAGTGGCACAAAACCAGCTCAGCTTCTGGGGGAGTTGGCCCTGCCTAGCAACCAGGTTCCAGAGGAGTTCTATTATAAAAACTTTTAAGGGGAAAACGTGCCAATTGAAGATGGTCCAGTGTTTTTTTTTTTTCTCCATGTTCTTTTGGTGTGTTCATCTAGTTGGCATTTCAGCACTGCTGTGCTGCTTGCTCAGATGAGACCTTTGCGACTGCCACCTCCTCTCACAGCACAAAAAATAGGAAAGAACTAAAGACCACCTTGGGAAGATAATTCTGTCATAACTCCTTTGAATTCCAGCACTTTCCTTTGTAGTTCGAAACAAGACCGTTGGGGCACATTGTCTTTGGTCCTTGCAGATTTAGCTGATGGGGTGTATTTGCTTGCCAGGACTGGCTTTAGTGGTTTTTGACACTGCCACGTTATAAGTAGGCCATGTATATGTGCATTGGCTCTCTGGGAACAGCAGTCCACCAGGCTCTGTCTGCCAGGGTGTAAGTCATCATGCTCAGAGGATCTAACAGTATCCTGTTGTGTTCATGTCTTTGACTGCTAGAGGAAATTCTGTCCTCTAGACCACTAGCCTCATTCACAGTCTTAAAGGAGGAGAGAGGGACAATGTTTTGAGGTCCACCTCCTTGGAATCCCAGAGGCTCCATTTCCAGCCTGCTGGTTTGTTGGCAGGTACTGAGCCCAGACTGGTTCAGTCTGGAAGCTGCTGTGGGAAACGCCCAGATTGGGAACACACTCTGGACATCCTGGAGTTTCCAGGGTCAAATGCATAGCATATTCTGATTTTCATGGCATGTTGGCCAATTGCCCAGATGGGGTTAAGAGTTGCTGACTGTGGAGACAGACAGGAAGGTATTCTGCAGACACAGAGGAAACATCAAATGCTAGCGATAGGCAGGAACCAGAGGCAAGCCTTTGGCCCCAGCAGGCATGAGGAAAAGGCTGGCAGACAAAGCTGGTAAGACAGGAAATGAGTTGGAGACACTTTAAAGATGTCTTCCTATAAAATAATCATCCAGAAGTGGTAAAAAAGACATGACTTTAGTTAGGCCCACATGCCTAAAGGTAACACGTATACATTTTTTTTTAGTGAAACCTTACCAGTTGCACAGGCCCATATCTTCAAATTCCCCAAATGTCAGCTCACTTGAAATTGGCCTATTATGCTCATTAACCTCAGAGGCAACTCCTTGTAAGGAATTCCTTGAGCTATGACAACAAATTAATTTAGCCATTTTATTTGAAGCAGCTAAGACTGGAGCAGGGGCTCCGAATCTCTCTGCTCTCTGTTACAGGTTCGAATGAGGACATTCACTTACATACACATCCTTGCTTCTGTGCAGCCAGAGGTAGTAGCCACAGAGCCCTGTCCTCATGCAGTGAGCACTGTAGCAGGCTCTGGGGAAACTGTGCATTGAGTAACTCTGCTTGTTTATCGATCCTATTTTTGTGCTGTCTATGGGTGTGTTCAATGTGTATGGGAGTGTTTGTATGTGTGTACAGGTGGGTGTGCAGATGTGCATGTGTGTGTGAGAGAGTGTGTTTAGAGTCAGAGAATTTAGCTCAGGAGCCATTTCTCAGTCATAAGCACCATTTTTGTTGTTGTTGTTGTTCCTATTCCTGTTGTTGTTGTTGTTGTAGAGACAGGGTATTTCATTGGTTTGGCCTGGAGCTTGCCACCTGGGGTAAACTGGCTGGCTATCCAGCCCCAGGGATTGTCCCACTAGCACTGTAATTACAAATGTGTTTCACCATACTTGACATTAAACAAAACAAAAACAAAAACAACAAAAACAAAAATCATAGGTTCTGGGTGTCAAACTCTGTTCCTAATTCTTCCAGAGCAGTACTTTACCCACTGGGCTCTTTCCGGCTCTCTGTTTATTTTATAGTGATTGTTATTCCTGCTATATATAAGATGGTCTCAGTACTTGAGTCCCAAGTGAGTGCAGCATTTTCAGATGAAGCATCCATGGTCTTGGGCACCATGCTTGCTGTAGAGTTGGAATTTCATTTAGAAGGAAATTGAAAGCCACTAAAAGCTTAAGAGCAGGCAAATGACATTTGGGAACTGTATTTTTGAGAAGGTGTGAAAAGACCAGCATTAGAAATAGAGTCAATAGGCTCTTAGGTAAATCTTTTTCCTTGAAATGCCCATGATGTCTCCCTGGGTTGGTTCAGTCATGTTCCATTTATGAATAAATGGTGATCCCCACATTGGTCCCCAGTGAGAAAGAGTTCTGTAATTCAGGGCCCAACCAGCAGCTGGGCTTGTCCTGCAGCCCAAAGGCTTACCCTGCCCTTTTCCCTCTGCCTGGGACCTCCCTTCAGAGCCAGATCAAGCCATATTCTGCCCCCAGGAACCCCAGTTGCTTGCTCTTTGCCCTCTCCTGAGAATTAGGTCTCTTTTACACTCTTCTCTTCCATACTTGATTTTTACCTCATACTTTGCTTTCGGTTCAGAAGGGCCCTGGAATATGTCTCCTGAACGAATCAGTTTTTAACTTTGCCCATGATCATGTCCACCATTGTCCCATCTATCACAAGGTAAAAACGATAGATACTTCAAATCATTGTCAACCACTCTCCATTCCTTCCCTACTGCCTCACTGAAGCATACAGCTACCCAGTGCCCAGTCCATGGCTCTGGTTTCTCTTTTGACCCATGACATTCTGTCTCACCTTTCTTTATCCTGTTTGTATCCTGGTTAAATGTCTGATTTCCCAACTGAACTTTCCATCCCAAGAGAGGAGACATGTGACCTGTCCTGCAGTTGCAAAGCCTGCCCTGAAAGCCAGTGTAATGGTACTCATGATGCTCACAATGGTAGATCACAGCTCCGCTGGGTTGACATCGTGATGAAGGTATTGTTTGCCTTGTATCTGAGCTCTCGGCATCCCTTTCATGTGATTTTCTCATACCCCCAGCTGTATTCCATCAACCCTGGCAGAATCAGTGAATTCCAGGTCAGTGATGGACCCCGTCTCAAAAATACAAGGTGACCAGCCCATGAAGAACAACATCCAAGATTAATATCTGCTTCCCCTACATGCACACAAGCATGTGCACCTGCATGAGGGGTCTCTCACACATATGCACAGACATATGCATACTTATGCATGCACACACACACACATGAGTACACACAAACACAAGCACACACACACATGTACACTCAATTATTATTCTTATGTTCTTAGAGCATAGACCTACAAGGAACAATGGTCCCTTCTCAAGTATGTTCTTTCATCCCGTGCCACACTATACTTCTAAACATACACAGAAAATATAGATAGAACATAAGTGTTTTTTTGGAAAAATACATGATATCTAGAGATATTTTAATTTCAGCCCTGCAGTATTGTTTTAGAACAAGTGTGATATGTGCAGTGAGAGAGTGGTAAAGGGGGCTTGATAATTAAGAGTCGCAGTGCCAAGCTCAGAAGCAGCTCCCTGAAGACTGTCATCCCCTAAGGGCAGGAGGCTCTATGACATCACCTTACAAAGTAGGTGCTCAGGACACCTCTATCCTTCCCCTCTGGGTACACATTTTCATATTTTGTCTCACCAGATGTGAGATAATGCTAATAGTTTTCCTAGTATGAGCTCTTACTTCTGCATTATAGATGTTCTCCTTTTATTTCTGAGGAAGATACTCGTATGGTCCCCTTGGCAGTGACAGTACCACCCTAAGTGGTGATTTAGAGTGAAAGGCATTAGAATTGTGCTTATGCGTTTTGGCATTGGTACCCTGGGCTCTGTACTGCTGCTTCCTTACTTGTCTACTTCTCTCCCCTACCTCAGTCTCCAGGCAGCTCAGAGGCAGCCCAATGTGGTTAGCATCTGTTCTTCCTCACATGTTTCTGTGTAACTGCTACATTCTGGCTCCTTACTGCCATCTGCGTGGGTCTTCTCTTGACAAAGTCAGCAATGGCCTTAGAAAGCTGCTGGCCCTTTCAGTCACTGCTGGTCTTGGTTCTTGACATTTGAAGTTGATCTCTTCTTCCCATTGCCATGAATGTACCTGGAGTTCCAGTCTTCTTCTCATTGTGTTCCTTCTTTCTCTTCCTCCTCATTGGCCCTGATCGGCACACTCTACAATTTAGCCATCACCTCTGTAGCATGGCTCCCAAGTCTACACACACACACACACACACACACACACACACACACACACACACACACCAATCTTCTGCAAGGCTTAAGCACATACAGCTTTCTCAGATCACCCCACCCTGCTTTCTCTAGCTCTTGGTTTCCTGCATTGAATCTCTGCTTCTACAAACTGAGTGACTGACTGATATTCCTGTTTTCCCAGGAACCCAGCCAGCTCCTAAGCATGCATTTCACTCTCTGTAATGTTGTCGGACCACTTGAATTTTCCTTTCCCTGGACTCAGCTCTTCTAGCCTTTCTAAGAATGGATTCTGACTGGAAAAGATGTTCCGTTGATAACAATCACTTAACAAACAAATTGACTCTTAACTAATGACAGAAAACAAAATAAAGCCTGCTTTTGTGAAATCAGAATATTTTTCTATTCATAAGAAGGAAAAAGGAAACCCCAATAGATTATTTCCTGGTTTAATGCACTAAAATCCCCAGGGACACAACCAATGTCTTGAAACCTGCTATGTGTTTTATTCTCTACACCACCTATCTATTTTCCTCTGTCTTGTTCATGGAAGGGTAGGGCTAAGTGGCAATGTGGCCAGTAGCAGCTGTAGTCTTTTCCTTCTCAGCAACCTCAGGTCTAGGGGTGTTCTTCCTCAATAATATAAATGAAGGTCCTTAAATTAGACTTCTAAGAACTGATTTGGATCACAAATTGGCTCTTTAAAAGCTCAACATGGTTAGATGGCATAGGATATAGAACAGAGAGCTCAACCTGTGAAACAGGCTTGCCACCAAGCCTGACAAACATGAGTTTGATCCATAGGACTTGAATGGTAGAAAGAGAGAACCAACTCCCATATGTCATCCTTTGACCTCAAAACATCTGCTGTAGGTCCCTCGTATGTGCACAGACATACATACGTACAAGTAATTAAATTGTAGGTACTCCTGTTCCTATAATTTCAGGGATAACAACAATTTTTGGAAAACAAATGGCTGTGTGGAAAGTTTGTCAGCATCAGTAGTGTAGAGGAGTTCGGACATGGATTAGAAGGCTTGGGTGCTAGGTGGAGGATGGGATGCTTAGTGAAATATTTCATGCCATCCTGGTGGCAGGAGAAAAAGGTCCAGATAGAAGAAAGAGCTTGCTACAAGTAGGCAAGTGGTCTCTCCCACTGACACACTTCAAAGCTGTGTGGTCAAGAGAGCTAAAAAGTGAGCTTCTGATATTTGAGGACAGAGTCACTTTTCCAATCTCCTGGGGTTGAAAAGACAGAATGTTTCTAGACTTTTAATCAATCATCTGGGCAGATAGCTCTCAGGAAGCCAGCACTGACTGACTGAAGGAAGACTGAGTCTCACAAAGATGCAACCTAGCCCTGACTCAGCTCAGTTCTTGTACAGCAAGAAATTGCTCACATGTGTCACAAAAGGCAACAAAGTCAATATGGAGGCTCCTTTAAAAATGAGGGTAGACCCAGCAAAACTGCTGTGCATGTATACAAAGACCCAAAGTCAGCACACCAGAGATGTTAATATAATTGATGTTTATCGTTATACAATAGCAAAGGACTGAAATCAGCCTGGATATATCAACAAATAAGCAGATAAAAAATGTGGGAGATATACTTAATGGAATTATATATGGCTGTAAGGAAAATGAAGCCATTATATCATACAAAAATGAGCAGAACGAAAAATTATGCTAAACAAAATTAGCCAGACAGAAAAATGAACACGGTTTTCTACTATATGTGGAACCTAAATTTAATGGTATATGTATGTGTGTGTGTGTGTGTGTGAGTGTGTGTGTATGTGTAAAAACTGGATAAAGATGTTTAAATTATTTGGAATGCAAATAATTAGGATTGCTTGGTAAAAATTGAAGTGGAGAAAAATATGCAGTCTCAATAGTAACTTAGAAACTTAGGAACATTTTATGTCTGAAAAATGAATGTGATGTGTAACTATTGAAATGGAAAAAATTAGAGACAATGAGATCAAAGACAGATCAAAGAACAAACAATGAAATAGAAAAGAAAAATAAGAGTGAACATAGCATAGAAGGCATGTGTGAAAACTGTAACGTAAATGGGTCTGGGCTGATATAAAGATGAGAGACTGGGGCAGAAGCCATATCTAAAAAGTTAGCTGGGAGATTTTCAGAGGAGATGGGAAAACAGCTCAGACTTTCGAGTTTAGTGAACTTCAGTGAGATCTGACACAAAGAAAAGCTCATCTGAGATCATGACAATCAGACAGAGAGAAATCTAAGTCCAGGAGGAAGGCTTTAAAATGTTCAGAGAAAGACTTTGGGAGGAGCAAGCTTAGGAGAGATGTTTGACATTTCAGTAGAAATACGCTTACTAGAAAAAACTGGAGAACAGGAAAGGACAGAGAGTAGGAGAGACAACCTAGAATCCATAGTGAAAAGATGGGTACAGAAGTGAGGGAGAGGGCTGCACAGATGCGAATTAAGGAGACACAGGAGAGGTTAAGAGTGCCTGGTGTTCTCGCAGAGGACCTGGGTTCAGTTCCCAGTCTCACAACCACCTGAGAACTCCAATTCCAGGGGTTCCTACCATATCCTCTTCTGGCCTTGATGGGTACCAGCACATATGTTGCAGACATAAAATCACATAAACATACATATATACATAACAAGATAAAAGAAGAAATCTCTTAAAATAAGGAGAAATAAAGATGTTTAGTGAACAAATAAGGGGATTGAGTTTCCTCTCCAATAGAGTCAACTATACAAATTATGAGAACATTTTCAGGTTGAACAAAAGTGATTCCAGATGGATGCACAGGACAACAGGAAGAACATGGGAAGTCAATATGCTGGCAAATGCAATCCCATTGATGCTTTAAAACAAAATAACAAGATGCTTAGGGATTTGCTTTAAAACAACAATAACAAGATGCTTAGAGGTTTGCAACATATGGAAAGGAGATATATGAGCCCTGGGAAGGAAGAAAAAGGCGGTTAAAATGTTGTAATTGTGTTGCTTGTTGAAGGCAGTAAAGATGCTAACAGAAGATGCACTGTAATAAGTCTCCCCATGCTTATTTTAAGCTCTCATATAAGCACCAAGTGGATAATGTAGCCATATATAAGAAGCTATTCAAAAATATGATGAATATGACATTTTTCACGAAATGGAAAGGTCTTAGCTTTAATCCCAGCAATCTAGGCAGAGACAGGCAGATCTTCATGAGTTTGAAGACAGCCTGGTTTATAAAATGAGAAACTGTCTTAGATAAAAAAGGAAGGAAGGAAGGAAGGAAGGGAGGAAGGAAGGAAAGAAGGGAGGGAGGGAGGAAGACAGACAGACAGACAGGCAGGAAGGAAGAAAGGAATAAAGTCCCAATAGACAAGAAAATAAGCAAGATGGTTGATTGAGTCCCAAATCTTCCAATCAGTGTAGTAAAAGTTACATTAACAACTTTAACACAAAATTTGGGGATAAAATTAAGAAACCAAATTTTCCTATGTGTGTTTTATAATACATGATATATACATACACATATGTGTGTGCATGTGTGTATTTATGTATATAGAGAGTGAAATATATGACAATAGCTAAAGAAATTTGATAGAAATTAATAGAAATGAAGTAAAAGAATGGATAGATAATACACACATATAAGCATATATCTAGATAGGTAGATAGATGCAAACTTTGATTAAGATCCAATCAGTTCTGTCTTAATGTTGCATTACTGTGAAGAGACACCATGACCATGGCAATTTTTATAAAAAAAAAAAAAAGAATCTAATTGAGGCTGGCTTTCCTCATGGTGGGAAGTATGGCAGAGTGCAGGCAGACATGGTAGGTGAGAGTTCTATATCTGGATCCAAAGGAAGCAGGAAGAAAGAGAGAGCCACTGGACTTGGTCTGGGCTTCTGAAACCTCAAAGCCTAACCCCAATGACATACTTTTTCCAACAAGGCCACACCTCCTAATCCTTCTCAGGTAGTGCCACTCCCTAAAGATCAACCATTCAAATATATGAGCTTGTGGGGGCCATTCCTATTCAAATCATCACAATGCCGGACATTATTAATTATAACAGATTCAATATAACAAATTTGATTGAAAAAGGATAATCCACAATGAAAACAGGCCAGCCTGGCTATAATTCTGCTCCCACTAATCTTTACTCTCAAATGTTTTCTATATAAATCTTTCATGAAATTTGTGAAATTAAAAGGAGAGATAAACTAAACAGGTTCTCAGTAGAGATATCTGCTAGACAATAGCTTAATATGTAATAATAATACTTTAGATTTCGGTATGCATCATGTTAATGGGGGTGAATACAGCTATCGTTCCTATATGTTCCAAGTGGGAATGTCACTTTGGGAGACAATTTGGACATATCTTTGAAAATTCAACATGTATTTGCTATGTGCAATAGGAATTCACTCTTGAATATATTTCTAAGCAAAAAAAAGTGTTTGATGCATCCTAAAGAATGAATACCTCAGTGCATGGGAGCTTCATCATTGGAGAAAGTGTGGCTGAGTGAGACTTCTGAACTTTCAAGATGATTTACCTACAGGCTACTGTCGATTCTAATCACCACAGTGAGAGAATTTTAGTGTACCTTCATCCTGAGATTCTTGCCCATTCACACATTGGTCACTGTGATAGGTCACCTTGACAATGGTCTCACAGTCAGGAAATAGTCCTCAGCTACATGGTAAGTTTAAGGCCAGCCTGGGGTACACAAGACTCTGCCTCAAAAACAAATAACATAAGCATTAATTCCTCATTTGTTAACACACCAAATACCAAAAGGATTGTGTTGATGCTCTGGGTCTTATTTTCCCAGGGTAGGTATGCTGGTAGACACCCAGATTCTTGCTTCGACCTATTCTTAGCTTACAGTCTTCTCTCCTTCATGTCCAGGCTGATCCACACCCACATTCCTCTGTTTCCCTCTAGAAGCCACCTCTTTTTCTGGCATCAATAGCTCTGTGCCCAAGTAGTAGAGATTAAATGTAAGAAGGGATTTACTGTGTTAAGAGCAAAAATAAAATGCAAATGATTCAGGCTCATATGTAAGGATGGGATCCGTGAGAGTCTAGGAGCCCGGTTCCTCTACCTCTAAATGTTGTTTTCCAGCAGTGGGCTATAATTCAGCATGATGGAGTTTCGTTTTGGAGAAGTGAGTATAAATCATCTTGTCTGATGTTTATGGCGATCACTTTGGGCTCCTAGCCCCCTCCTTCCCTTCCCCTGTTCTGTATCTCAGAACCCCTCCTATGCATTATCTAAGCGTCCTCACGCAAGGGTTGAATTCTTTCCATCTCTCTGTGCTCTTTCTTCTCATGATCATTTGTTTTGCTGAAACCAATTTATCATATTCAAAATATCATAAAAGACCAATTATTTTTCTTTAAAAAAAAAAAAAGAATGCTGATTCTTCACTTACAGTCCAAACTCCTTGAGCTCACTCACAAAAGGAACAGAGCCTGAAACTGCATCTGGGATCGCCGCAGGGAGGAGTCAGTAAGAGAAGGAAGGTCTAAAGGCTGAAGGGCTCACTTGCAGAGTTTGGCACCAAACACAGTCACTTCAAATGGACAGTGTGGAATGGTCAAAGCCTAGTGGGGGTGAACAGAGAGTTTGAGGAGCAATAAGAGAATTTAGCCAAATGATTATTTGACTAAAGCATCGGAGTTGGACAGCCCCAGGAATCCCTGTGGAGAACACAATACAGATTGTTGCTTCTCCAGAGAATGTTGAAACTTTAGATAAGCTCAGGATGTTTTTGTACACGATTTGGAACTGAGAATTTCTCTGTAAGTGGCTCAAGCTGTCCCATGGTCATGATGCATGCTACCCATACATGTTTCTTGCATTTGAAAAGGATTAAGTGATTAGCCCTCCATCACGGAGAACAAACTCTGAGTTTAGGAGGTAAGTGTTAACTGTGTCTTGGGAACACAGAGGTGCCTACAAGCCACAGTGTCTACATTTTGTTGGGAGGAGAGTAGACAATATGGTGCTCGTCTTCTGTGTATTTCTCAGGGGACCCATAACACTCATGCCTTTCCTTGGCTCAGAATTCAGTACAACCTTGATGATTGTCCTCGAGGCTCTCGCCAACTAGCCACACCCTTCAAGCTGTGACCTCATGTAAACATACCCCTTCCTCTAATAAATCCACCAGTCAGCTACAATCACCATCACTCTGCCATCCATGGATTCACCCTACCTCCTAAGGTTTTTCACATTTAACTTAGGCATGCAAAGGTTTTTTTGTTTTGTTTTGTTTTGTTTTGTTTTGTTTTGTTTTTCTCTCCCACTGATAAACTCCCATTGTCTCTTTCTGTGAGACCTGAAGATGAATCTCTTTCAGATCAAGGGCATATCATGACATTAATGTAAGTCCATTAACCCTGACATCTGTTGAGTGTTCTTAGAGCTTGGCGCATTCTTCCCCTACTCAAAGGTGGTCTTCGAAAGTACATAACACATCTGTTTGCATATGTAAATAAAATAACAAGAATGGAAGCTGCGAACGCTGGCTTACTCTTAGCACTCACTGAGTTATAGACCATCTGGTTGAACACGGCTATTTAAGAAGGAAACTGAAGCTGGAGTTCATCCAATATGGCGCTGCTAACATTTGGGCTGGATCACTCTCTACTGAAGTGAGAGAGGGCCTTCCCCGCTTTGTAGGATAGCCAGCACTAGGGCCGTTAGCTTTAGTTACCAACTTGAGACAACCCAGAATCCAAAAGATTGTTTCAGTGAAGGATTGTTCACATTGGGTTAGCCTGTGGTGAGGGATGGTGGGGGATTGTCTACATTAAATTAATTGATGTAGAAAGACCCAATCTACTGTAAGCAGCACCATTCTCTAGGCAGGAAGTTTAGAACGGTGTAAAAATGGAAGAGCAATTCCTGTCATAGGGTATAGGATTTTGAGAACCCAGCCCAGCATTTGGGCCTGTGGAGGGTGAGAAGCGGTGTTGGGATGGGTGTCATCCTTAACCATTTCTTAGCTGCTCACTTATCTAGTTCTGGTTCCTCAGCCCTGTAAGTCTGTTGAAAAAATTACCAAGCTTTTAGCCTCTCAGCTACCTCTTCTAAGTTCTAAAGATGCCTTCAGCAGAACAGTCATCCTCAAATTCTGGGCTTAACATCAGTTCTCCTTCACAAGCTTGATCCAAGACCTATGGGCCTTTATTACTGTATAAATTCTCCATTGCTTTCAAACCATTTTAAATGCCCCTTCCATACTGTCTAGCTGTTTTCAGGGAGAGAAGGGGTTTTAAATGGCTAATGGTCATGTTCATCCTCCAACCATCTATTTAAAGCAATGAGCATCAGATCTTAGTTCCCATTCACTTTTGTTAGCATCTCCTGGGTGGGAGGGTACATAAAGGCATGTCTCAACTGTTCACCATGAAGCAGGCGAAGCAGCTTGCAGTTTTATTTCTGCATGCTTTGGGTTATCTTCTCTAGATGGATTCTTAAGAGTGGGATTGTTGACTCAAAGCCATGTGCATTTCTAAGGAATAGGATAACAATTTCCAGATTGCCTCGTGGAAGGCTGAGCCCGTTCACACTTCTACCAGCTGCGCATGAAAATTCCTGTTTCCTGGCTTCCTACCAACACTGGTGTTTCATACTTTAATAAATCTGGCATGGCCCTGGGCGGCTACCAGGTTGGCTGGAGGAATCGCAGCATTAAAAGCTCTCAATAGTTTGAACCCGAGGGTCACAACTTACAGGATAAATCTGTAGGTAAAGTGACAAGGTCTGCGGCTCAATAAAAAGCCCGTGAGCAGGTCTTAGGTGGGGAGAATCTGAAACAATAGCAGTTCCTGTGAGGTAGAGCTTTCAGTGACAGTGGATCACAGCAGCTGTGGTTGTACTCACCAGGACTGAATTTATAGACTCCACAGGCCAAAGAGCAAAGGGGTTTCCTGGACTCTAAATTAGGTGGCTCATATCAGAACAAGCGTTGCTACATTGTAAGGAGAACTCATGTACCTGACTGGCTTCCAGAGCCAGTGTAGACTGGTGCTCAGATAGTCACTAGACTGCAGAGAAAACAGTTGAAGGAATGGAAGTGTGTGGCTTAACAGATGGTTCCAGGGAAGGGGACAATGACTTTACATACAGGGCACTGTATGTAAACATAAAAGTGTTTTCAGCCTGAACTTGATTCCCAGAAATTCTCACATAGGGAAGGGCATCAGTCTGCTCTTCTCTGGGCACATTGCTGGGACTTTATGAGTAGAAGAGGAGAAAATATGTAGGTGCAGTACTCACCTCTGTGGAGAGATAGAGTGTGTGTGTGTATGTGTGTGTGTGTGTGTGTATAAGCATGGATGTTTGCATGTATGTGTGTGCTTTCATGTATGTGTGTTTGCCCACACATGAATGAATATGAATATATGTGTGCATGCATGTGCATATCCTTACATTTATATATGCATCCATTTACATGTATATGTTCATGCATGTCTATGTGTGTGGATATGTATGTATATATGTGTGTGCATTTGTATGTGTGTGTGAATCTGTTCATATGTATGCAACGCATTCATATATATGTGTATATGTGTACATGTATATGTTTATAAGCATATATATATGTGTGCATGCATGTGAATGAATATATGTGTGATATATACATATGTATATACATGCATGTGTATAGTATGCTTGTACATGTGTGAATGTGGTTTTGTGTGCTTATATATGTGCATGTATGAGTGTGTGAGTGCGTGTATGAATTTGTGTCTGTCTCTGCTGTTCAGTACTTTATCTCACCACACGTTTTCTCATTGCCTGTCCACTCTGTCCATTATTTGTTTCCTTTGTTTTGGTTTAAACCGCTTCATTCTTAGATAGGTGAAAAGTTGAATACCTATGCAGGCAGAATGGGAGCAGGGCAGTGTAGGCTCTTGCTGGGAAGGTAGGAAATCCTGTACCTGCCACAGTGTTTTCATCTCCCTTTCTTATTCAGAAAACTTCAATCACAGTTTGAGTGTGGTTCTTATGAGTGATTCCTCTCAGATCTGCCAGGAGAAGAGAGATAAGAACTTGCTTTTGTGTATTTTATGATAAGGTCCTATCACTTGCTGTAAACTCTACACTGGAAAGTTATAAGACAACAGGGGGGAAGACCAGGCCAGTGCACATGGCTCCTGGTGTAGCCTTCACTGAGAGCCCCAGAGAGTGCTGATGCGTTCCAGGCTGGACCTAAGAGTGATGAGAACCGCGCCTTCAGCCAACCAGCTGGTGGCCCATGTTCACAGATAAGAAAATGGAGTTTACATCAAATGGAAATGATGAGGTTACTCTGGCATTATGTGATGGAACTTCACCATGGCCCTGATTAATTTGGGGAGAGGAAGAGTTTGTCATGAAAAGATGAGCTCTGTGTCCTGTGAGGCGGTTGGTGTGTCTTCTGCACCTCTTCACCCTCATGGAATTGGCAGGAGAATCTTTGATTTGAGCTGGATGGTTGATTAGCAGGTTCTGTACACAGCACAATGTGTAGGCGAGGCTCTTCTTCAGAGATCAGGGAAGCAGACACACGTACTTTTCCTTATACAGAATATCTGAGTAAGTCATCTGGAAATTTGGATTCTTACAAAGAAAAGATTTTTTCAACGCACATTCTATCTCTAGGAGATAATGGAATCTTGGTTTCCATTAGTTACAAACCTTATTGGCTCATTATAAATTATGCATACACATGCTTAATCCATCTGTCAGCTGACTCTTCTTACCCTCTTTTTTCCTGTCATTAATTCAACATTGTTTAGCTTCGTCATCCAGTTAAGTTGAGTGTTTAATATTATGGGATTTTTGTATGGCCATTCATAGGAATGAGGTCACTCTTCCCAGAGAATGGCAAGCAAACCCTGGACATCCTGACATTCCTCTGGAAGCGAAGACACACACAGCCATGGCTCTGGTCTCTGTCTACCACCCATCTCCACCCAGCTTGTATCATGTTGGTCCCATGTCCTAGAGTCCTCATGGTGACATCGTCACTGCTGTCTTACTTCTATCCCAGGGTCCAGTTCAAACTGGCCACTCACAGTATCAGCCACCACATATAGCCTTATTTCCAATCTGAGATATTTAATGACTCTGAACTTTGTAGGAAAAAAAATCAAGATTGGCATCCAGGTAGACCATGGTGTAGAAATCTACCATGGGGACATTTGAGGATGAAATAGATATTTCATAATGGATAGATGGCATAAATCCCAAAAGCCTAAGATTAAGATCAGTTATATATTATTTTGCTGGAGATGGAAATCTCTCACCTCTGATGACTTTCTTCCAGTTTCCTCCCTTCTTTTTTCCCTTCTCTCCTTCCTTCTCCCTCTCGCTTCCTTTCTGCCCTCCTGCATCAGGACTAAAACCCCATGACCCAGTGCACTAGATTCCATCCTGAGCTCAGATTTCACATTTTTTCTACGCAAGAGAGCATGACCTGAGTCTTGTGGATAGATTTTTTAAGTTGGCTGAAATGTCAAAGTGCCCCTTAGCCAGTAAGAATGCAGCCATGAAAACAAGTATCCCCATGCCAGGTAGAAAGTGTCAAAGCAGCTGAGAGGGTGAGAAGCAGTCAGATTGATCTTCCACATCTGTGAAGGGTACAGAGGGTCAGAAAAAAATTAATGTTATCTTATTTATTGTTTATTGTATCATGTGTGTATGTGATACATATGTATATGAGCATATATGTTACAGTGCATGCATGGAGTTCAGAATCATTCCATTCTCTTTTCTTATCTTTATGTGGTTTCTGGGAACCAAACTCAGGTTGTTGGGCTGATGTGGCAAGGACCTTTACTCCTGAGCCATCTCTCTGGTACCTAAACTTTACTTTTAGTTAACTAATCTTTGTACATGCTTACTGTGCATGATGCATATTTCAGTATAGGAAATAAAGCCAGGAATTTTTACTATATTTCTGTATAGCCCACTATGTGATAATCACCCTAAAATATAGAGCACATGCTTTATCACCCCAAGTTTTGAGATTTCTTTGTTTTGGAACATTCAAAACCCTCTCTTGTAGCCATTTTGATTATATGATACAATATTGTTTGACTTTGGGCCAAGAACTTCATAGGTCCAGATAGTGTTTAGGATGGTGAAGGGATTAGGCCTGGGGTGATGGACAGTACCAGTCCCTGGACTAGGATCTGGGACTATGTAAAAGGAATGGGTGCGCTGAGGATAAGCGTTCTTTGCTCTCTGCTCTTCTCTGTGCAATGGAACCAACTGCCTCCAGTTCCTCTGCTGTGACTTTCCCTCCATGATATAACTTCTAACTGCCAGCCAAAGCGAGCCCTTTATCCTTTAAGTTGCTGTAGTTGGGCTATTTCAACACAGCAACAAAGAAAGGCAGCAGGTCATGTGTACTAAACTCATCTTCATTTTACAACATTCTCAACTCACTTTATCAGGATATAACCCAGTCACAGGTTGAAGCATGGCCACATTGGATGCCTGAAAGAGGGTACCTCTAAGGGTGGAGTAGGGTGAGGACCATACAGAAGCAGAGAGTTGCAGGTAGACCACAAGGGGAAAAAAAAATCACAGAACCCAACTCAATAGAGAGCCAAGAGGAGGATGGTGCAAGACATAGCACTTATATGGCCCCAAAGGAAGGTGGGTATAAGACCAAGAAGGGGCCACAAGATGAGACATGGCCTTGGGGATGTTTGGATGAGTTTTAAACACTGAAGCATTTGGGGTTGCTGCTGAGAGACACATAGGATAGAGCATTCAGGTCACATGTCAGGCCCAGGAGAGGAAGAGGACGTAAAGGCTTAAAGGAGAGTACCTTATACACGAAGAACCAAGTCTCCATAGGTATCACTAGCCTTTGAGGGTCAGTCAATGTTTTAAGAGGAGGAGTTGAATCCTACTTTTCATTCAGTGAAAGGTATCATGGGAGGACTTCTCTGTCCCAGGACTCAGCTGGGTTATAGCTGAGTTATAGAAAATCTCTGCCTATGAAACCTGGAAGGTCATTCAACCTAGGGAAATGAGAGGCCATGTGGAGATCTCTCTAGAACCACCTAGAGAAGCTTAACCCCATACATCCTGAATCTTAACTTCTCAGGGTTAAGCCTGGGACTGGATCCATTTCCCACATCTATCTCATCCTCCTTTCAGAGCTTCTCCTCTGCTAGTACCAGCCTGTACCCCCTCTCCTCATCTTCTGGTTCCTCTTCTCTTCCGACTCAGTGGTTCATGACAGGCAAGCAAAGGACAAAGCTGATTGACAGTCCTACTGCATGTCTGAGTGACATGACATATGAGTTCTCTTCACATGGTCTGTATGAATCTTAGAGTGTGATTTTTTTGTTGTTGTTGCACGTTAGAATAGATTTACAAAAACTCAGCAATTAGCTGTAATCCTGTTTGTAATAGAAGTTGTTTGCACTTAGCTTTGCTGAGTCCACAGCAACTTGGCAGTGGCACCGTGATCGATAGCAGTTCTCTTTAAGGGGCTTCTTATATTCTGCTAATGTTTATTTGAAAGCAATTGCAGTGATGCTTGGTAAATGGCTCTCGGTCAACATGAGAGAGGTACATTCTCTCTAGAAGACAGCTTGCGTGCAAACAAACTAGCAACTTGAGCTATTAACTTCCTCTGAGTGACAGTTTTGAAATGGTGTTGCTGAGGGGAAAACAAAGCAGAATGTGAATGTTTCCAGACATCAAATTAGTTAGATAAATGAACTTTGAGTAGGAACCCAAGCTTTCTGGTTAATACACACAGTACATGCTGTGTTTGTGTAAAGCCATTCCAGAAAGCAATCCTGGGCTAGACTGTAATATTTTCAATACCATGATTATATCAGTAAGCACACCATAGGAAGCTATTTGGAACCAAGGTGAAGTTTAGAGATGTATGTTGCGCTGTATCCACCCTGGGTTTTCATTTGCTTCTGTCTGCTTCTATGATGATGTTCACAGAACAGATTACTGAAAATCGTCTTGCCATGTGGAAGAAAGGAGAAAGCTAATTTGTCTCCTGCCATCAATTCAGGACTGGCCTGGAGCCTGACTCATAAATAGACCCTCAATTAATAAACATATAACATTGCTTTATGAAAATTTAAAGAAAAACAGTTTATGATAGCTGTTTAGACTTAATACAA
Organism: Rattus rattus; assembly: GCF_011064425.1. NCBI lineage: Eukaryota > Metazoa > Chordata > Mammalia > Rodentia > Muridae > Rattus > Rattus rattus. Next base: position 67,756,674 of record NC_046155.1, read on the forward strand.
AGAGCTTTTTTAAAAAAGGAGCTTCGGCTGGATAAACTGCAGTAAATAGTAAGAGAGATGGTGTCTCGTTGCTGTCATGCTGGGAAGCTGAAATTCCATTTGCAGTTGGGTTTCTATAAGGAAGATGCATTTCCATTTCATCAAGCAGGATGGTTTGTAAGTAGGCATTTTACCACTCAGATCCCATGGCAATCCTCTCGATTATGTCGGGTTTGAATGTTTCTGTAAAAAATAGCCTTGGCTTGGGTGGCTTATAAAGAATCTCTGTTTCTTATCTCCCAGCTGACTGGTCTGAAATCCAGTGAGCTGGGTGAGGCTTGACTTCAAATCCCAACAAGATAAAGAAGGCAGTTTAGGCAGCCTACAGTATGGGAGACACCAAGGCAGGATCTACTCTGCTCCTTGGAGGTATGGTGGAGTTTATTCTTTGTGGCATTAGGCCAAAGTCTATGCTTTGTCCATCTTTGAAGTGAGCAAGGCAAGGCTGGAGAGATGGGTCAGTAGCAGGAAATCTGAGTTTGCTGCCTAGTTCCTCTGGGAAGTCACAGCTGTTTCCACAGCTCAGCATATTTTTCTGCTGTGGAGAAGAGAACAATGAATACTTGTGCTCAGCTCACTGGATCCTTTTATGCAGTCTTAGATCCTAGCCCAGGGAATGGAGCTACCCACAGTGGGCACTTCCTACCTCAACCATCTCAGTAAATCAATTCCTCTGCAAAGGCATTTGTAGTGGTATATACTTATAATTTCAGTGCTGGGGAGGCAAAAATGTGGGGGTCCTTAGGCTTTCTTTGCAGGTAGCCTAGTCTGATCAATGAGTTCCAGGCCAACAAAGAGATCCTATCTCAAACACCAAGGAGAATGGCACATTAGGAACTACACCAAGCTTTTACCCACACATGTACACATTTTCACAAATACCTGAATGCCTGTAACTCACACTCATAAACACATATTTGAATGCACACACATACTGTGACTACATTAACTACTTCCCACCTAAACATTCCAGGATAACCTCCCCATCTCAATGCCCTTTCTCTTAATCACCTTCACAGCCCCATCTATCACCTGAGTTGAGTTATTGCTGGTTTCCTGGAATGGTGTGCAGGAAGGAAAGAGGTTATCTTCATCTTCCTAGTGATGGAACTGAGGGTTTATGGTTTGTTTAACAATTGGTCTAAGGACAGCCATCTAGCTAAAGTCCCACCCAACTGTGTCATTTCTTAAATGAAAACACCATGATTTTCAAGAGAGCATGAAGTAGTTCTTTGTTTTGTTATTACGGCTTTATGGTTGGAGATGGTGCAGCCATTCTGCGGTCCTACCTTTCCATCTAGGGTACTCCGAGAATGCAGACAAATGCTCAGCCATCTTCCTCTGATGGAGGAAGTTTGAGTTTCCTAACCTGGGTTTGGATCCTGACACCAAAGCAGGCCTTCTGCACATGATGATACTTCTAATGATGAACCCTCATTTACAGGGTTATCAAGAGGCTGGGACCTCCTGTGTGCCTCCAGGTGCTTTGACTGTGTGTTTGGACTGCAGGAGTATCATAGGCTGATAAGAAGGTTCCAGTGTTGACTTTGTCCTCACGTGTTCCTGAGCCATGGACAGATGGCCACTTTGGTGGTTAAGTCTGTCTCTCCATACTGCTTAATGAGATGTCTAAAGGCAGAAGGTGGTGAGAGGACAGAAGACCAAGGACCTGCTCCTGGGATGTCATCAGCTAGACCCAGTTGGAAGCAGACTTCTATAGGCTCAAGGCAACTCACTCTCACATCCTGGCTACCTATCACTATGGGATTCTGTCATGTCATTAAAATGAACATTGCTGAAGCCATTATCTCACCACACAGCCTTGTTTTCAAGCCACCAGGTCATCATACAGTCCTGTCCCCAGATCAGCACATGGTCTTGTATATGGGCTACCATGTTACTAAATTGTTCCCAAGCTTCTCAGTCCTGTTACTCTAGCTACCATTTCTGTGAAAGTTCCAGAATCCAAAGCCATTAGGAGGCAGGCCTCTGAGGACAAGAACGTCATGAAATCCCTATGCCAGGCTCTCTCCAGCAGCACCCCATGCTGATGGACCCAGGGTTTCTATGCTCCCCGCCATACCCTCCACTCTTCACCTTGAATCTTATGTGAATGCACACAAATCCTAAGTCCTTTGATTTCCTTTCTTGTGGCCCTAGACAGAAGCTCCCTTTCTTGTTTTGATGTCTTAATCACTGTGAGGTGCACAGGAATTGGCCAGGAGGGTCCAGAGTCCTCACCTGGCTATTGAGAGACTAGAAAGGCATCTCGGTGTTCATTTTATCCAGTACCATATATAAATTAACCATTCAGCTCCCTTGGGGCTGCAGGTGTGGCTGGGCAGCAGAGTGCCTTCCTGTCATGCTGGGTTCCTCTCCCAACATCACAAAGGGAAGGGAGTAGGAAGCAGGAGGGACATTACTTAGCTGGAGCAAACTCTTCCTCTCTCCTATCCCCAGAGGAACAGACTACATGTCCATTCTCAGGACTCACTGACTGTATGTAGCCCATGTACAGCCTCCTGGATCCTTCATGGATGTCAGACTTTTGGCTGAGGTGGGCAGCCTGGTGAGGCCCTAGTGATGTTCTGTATGTTTCTGAGGGACAATGTGTGGCTAAGAAAGGAGTCCACAATCCTCCCATGCCTCATGAGAGGAAGTTTACTGTCTTGAAGTCTCCTCCCCAAGTTAAGTGTTCCTTTGGTAACCCACATGGCCTCCCCTCTCCCTCCTTTACTGATGTGTGCCTCTAGGTTCCTGCACTTGGTACAGGAAGCATATACAATGAGGCTTATACATGCATGCCTTCACAGAGGTTCTGTTTTCCTGGGATAAGTAAACAAATAAGTGAAAACACAAATGAATAATACACCACCAGAGATGATACATGCTAGAGGACACAGGATGCAGCCAAGAGCACATAGGTGCTCATGACCAGGCCTGTGGCTGATGGCCAACAGCCAATGGTTAGGCTGCTCAGAGAACCCAGGGAGAACATTTCAACATTAGAGCTTAGAATGCTGGCTATGGCTACAAAAAAGTTAATTCCATGGTAAGGAACTTTAAAGGATCAAGAACTGGAATGGGGCGGGGGGCTGTCCATGTTAGAAGGAACCAAAGCCCTACCTGGGCCAGAGGAAGATGGACTATGCTTTCTATAGCATATACATATATTCCTCAGAGAGAGAAATGAGCAGAAAAGCTGTGACATATCTTAGGCCTCAGAACAAAGAGAGAGATTTCCCAATAAAAATGATGGAAAGTGAAGGCAAAAATCTTTATTTCATATGTTTGTGTACATATGTGTGTGAGTGTGCATATACATGTGATTGTGCATGTGTGCACATATTGGCAGTGCTAGATATCCAACTCAGGACCTTACATGTGTTAGACAAGTACTCTACCCCTAGTCTACAATCCCAGCCCCTTATGAGTCCACCAAAAGCAGCATTTACTGTGAAGAATTTGTGCTTTCTGTTCACAGTTGGACACATGGGTTGCTAATATCAATTTTCCACTGCAAAAAAAAAAAGATCACCAACTCATACATAAAAATCACTATCACTTATGTAATAACTAACAGGCCCCAAGCCAGGGACCTCCCGTGATGGTGCCGCAGTGCCTTAATTCCTCACTGTGCTAGCCTGCTTTTACTTCAGTTTTGTCTTCCCCATGTTCCACGGTGTGCAGATCTTGCTGGCTATAGAGCTCACATGCTAATATTAAAGTGGTAATCAAGATGCCTCTAAATATTCATAGCAATAAATGCCTCCCTTGTGCCCCATGAATGCCAGAGCTGCAGTCTGAAGCATTTATTTAGTGCTGGAGAGGGACCTAGTTATTCCCCAGCTCCCTTCAATGCAGTATTTTAATACTGTTGTTATGCCTGAAAAATGAGATCCCTCTGACCTTCCAGCACGATGGTGTAGATGGATGGCTTTGGCTCTGAGTGGGCCCCTTGGAAAAGATGACCTCAAGGCTGTGATGGGAATGGACATGGCTATTGAGGGCGATTCTCTGCTCCTGCTAAGCCTGTGCCAAGCCATTGCACGGGGCTTCAGCTTCAAGGTCAGGGTCAAATTTTTCTAAGTCACTGAAAATTCAGCGTGTGTGTGTGGGAGTGGGGGGATATGCACACTTTAAAGAGGCTACTCAGGTAAACTGAGGTCACAAGATGCAGTAGTGATCTTTTCTTGACTTTGACCAAAATATTTCATAGAACACCTTAGGAAAGAAACGATTAATTTTGACTCATGTTTCTAGTTCACTGTGGTAGGGAAGACATGAGTGGTGCATCAGTTTATGGAGGCAGAAACACATCAGCAGAGGCTCTTCTGGAAACAGAAACTGAAGCCAGAATCAGGGACTAGGGAAAATCCTTCAAGAGACTTCCCTAAGTGACCCATCTCCACCAGGAGACCCAACTTCCTCAAAGTGTCACAAAGCACTACTAACTGGGAATCAAGCAAGCATTCAACACATAAACCCATGAAGGAGTTTCAGGTTTAATCCATAACATATGAGTAGGTCCTAGCCCAACAAGGCAGGCATCCTTTTAAGAAAAGGGTTGCAGAAAAGTTTGAAGCACAGCCATACAAAAGATAGCATCAACCTACTTTGGGCAGTGCCATCCCTACACAGGTAGAGCTGGACTGTACAATAAATGTAACTGAACAAGCCAGGAGAGATGATACAGGGAGCAGCATTCCTCTAGAGTCTGCCTCAGTTCCTGCCTTGGCTTCCCCCTAAGACATATAAGCCCTCCCCTCCCAGTTTCTTTTGGTAACAGTGTTTATCAAAGCAGCAGAAAAGCACACTAGAAAAAGGGCTTTCTATAATTCTGGTAATAGTCTATATTTTCTGCGTAGTAGATAACCTATGATTGTTCTATTTTTAAAAAGTATGTTAATGGACTTCACACATTTGTTTAGAGGTGCTTCTTCCGGTTTAAAAGATAGAATTATAGCAACCGCCTAGATATCTTTGGCTTATTGATAAGCATTTGATTGATTGGTTTAACAAATACAGCTCTTTGCACATCCAACAAAGTATGTAGTTCCATTAGGCAAATCAGTCAATATATCATCGTAAGAAAAAAGAATGGTGTGCATTATGGTCTCCGGTCAATAACAATTAGGAAAATGGATGCAAGCGTGCTTTTAAACGAAAATGTCCAGTGTAGTGAGTGGATTGGAATGGAAGATCCCTCAATTCTCTTTCTCCACTGGATATTTCTTGTAACACCCAGCTCCCAGCTAGTATAGTGTTGTGGTTTGTACTGGTTTTTAACTTGACAGGATGTAGAATCACTTTGGAGACAAGTGTCTGAGCACAGGCATACGTGTGAGAGTTTGTCTACATTAGGTTCACGGAGGTAGAGAGATCAACCCTAAATGTGGGCAGCACCATGCCCAGGACTAGGCTGTCTACACTGAGGTTCGGTATAAGGATTAGGGGAGGGAAGCAGGGAAGGTAGGGCTGGGGAGCGAGAGGAAGATGTCTGCAAGGCCATTTCCCTAGCATGGGTAGACTCCGGCCTTCACTCTCCACCTGTTATTTGCTTAGCCCTCTGGTGCCTATAAAGATGTGCAAGCCAATATACAGAATACAAGTGGTATGTTGTCCTTCCTTTCATGGGGAAAAGGACAGAACAGCAGGAGGTTGATGTGACACTTCTTCTAATAGCTGATTTTGAAGCTGATTCCAGTAGACAGTCAGGAAAAGCATTGCGGATAGAGAAGCAAGCGCGTGTAAATTCTCAGGGCAGCAGGTTAAGTTTTATATTCCAAGAGCAGGCAAGGCGAGGAACTAGAGCCAGGTCAGGAGGGAGGAGGGCAGTGTAGGCATGTGAAAAGCATGTGGAGGCAAGCAGGGGAGAGAGCATTGGGAGCCACAGGCCAAGTTCAAAAGTGGTATCCTCTCGGTGCAGCAGGAAATGAGCACAGGCACATTGCAAGATTGAAGTTTTAAGTGTCCTTCCACTGCTGGAGAATAGATGGGACGAAAGCAAAGGCAGACCCAAGAGAACCTGGATTAGAAGGATTGACAGGAGGAAGCCATGTATTGAGAAGAGGTGCCTGTGGGTTGAGATGGAGAGGGGGATGGGAAGGAGCTATGGGAGCAGGTGCTGTAGAGAACAGCTCTGTAGGCCTGTTCCTGGGTTCAGTAGAGGGGGCGAAAGACTTGGAGCCTGAAGGATAATTTAAGAGACTTCTGCCACAAGCACACCATGAATAACGATGCCCTTGGTACAACTGGGGAAGATCAAAGAAAGGGTGGATGGATGGGGTGGATGGATGGGGTGGATGGAGCTATGATAAGATGGAAGGGTTCAGAGGAAGAATCGCTAAAGGGGAAAAGTAGAATGGCCATATCACAGCCAGGGGTCCCATTTTCTATCTCTGTCACTCTGGTCTTCAGCACTTGGAGTTGAAGAAATTCCCCAAGAATAAAATTATCAATCTGTATGTCTGTTTGTCTGTCTGTCTCTCTACCTACCTACCTACCTACCTATCTATCTATCTATCTATCTATCTATCTATCTATCTATCTATCTATCTATCTATCTATCTATCTATCTATCTACCTACCTACCTACCTACCTACCTACCTACCTACCTACCTACCTATCTATCTATCTATCTATCTATCTATCTATCTATCTATCTATCTATCTATCTATCTACCTACCTATCTACCTACCTACCTACCATCTGTCTCCTATGCCCGTCCAGTCCCCTCCCTCTCCCAATCAATCTCCACATGCCCTCTTTTCCTCCCCACTGAATATACTGATGAAGAGCATCCAGATGTTGGCAAGGCAAAGCCAATGGCTTTTCAGCTAATCCTTCCTGTTCATTTTTCAGGATCACCCAGATGTGCTGACTGTGCAACTGCAGCTGGAGAGCCGAGAATTGATCCTCAGCTTGGAGAGGAATGAGTAAGTCAGTGCCATTCTTGGTTACAGAGTGGCAGAGAAAGTTAGGGCAGTGTCCACTAAACTCTGTCAAGATGTATTCAATCTCACCAGCTTTGCTCTAGTGGAGTAAAATCCATCTTATGCTTTCATTCAAAGATTTGGCTCTTTAACGGAGAAATTTATAAATTCCCAGAAAACAGTACACTGGGTTTTTGTTTTTGTTTATTTGTTTGTTTGTTTGTTTCTGAGAGCATAGGTATGTTATGTTTCATGTATGGCTTCTCAGGAGAAATGGTGTCTCCTTTACCCCCTGACACTCCCACGAGAACCACAGTCACAAAGGACTTCTTTCATCTATTTAATTCTTGCTTTAGCTAATAAGGTCTTCCAGTAAGCAGCCTGTATATAAAAGATTAACTCTATTTGTCAAGTCCCACCTAGTATAAAGCAGCAATTTTCCCTTTGCAGGAGAACCAGCCTCTCTTCCTCACTCTGAAAAATGAGGGTGCCCTGGGGGTGGGGGCTGGGACTGACAGAGGAAGAAAGATAACCGCCAGGCACATGCAGTTGCAGAAACCAGGATCAATCTCGATATGAGCAAACCATGTGCTTTATTGGATCAGAGCTTGAGTTTGTGGCGCTGAGACAATCGATGGAAGAGCCCGCCTGTCCTGACATGTAGCATTTAAGACCACAAAGTGCTGTAAATCAGTATACATAAAATGACACAGCCTGCCCCCTGGGATCTGCAACCTGCCACTTGGTGTTTTTTGCTAGTCTCCACCACCAAGTGGATCAAAAGCTTGAAAAACAGTAGAGATGACACAGTTTAGTTTTTGTTTTTGTTTTTGTTTTGTTTTGTTTTGTTTTTGTATCCTGATAACGTGAAAATAGAGATAGAGATTTGGGCACATGGGTTGAATACTCAGAGTTCTGAACAGAATACTATTTTGCTTTTATGTGGCTGTCTTCAGAAAGTAGACAACTAGAAGATCTTTCTGGACAATGTAATTGGTGTGTGTGCATGTGCAGGTGTAAGTATGCATGTAAGACAGACAGAAGGTCACTTCCTCCATTACTTTCCCCACTGTTTCTTTTGAGACAGGATCTCTCACTGAGCCTGGAGCTAAACACTAAGTTGTCCCTAGGAAAGCCTCTAGGATCCCTTGTCTGTTTCCCAGTGGCTTTTATGTGGGTGCTGGGGAATCAGAATTTAAGTCACCATGTTTCTGTAGCAAGAACTATAGCACTGAACAATCTCCCAGCCCTTCTATATTTGTCCATTAAAAATATTGTGGGAAATCACCTTTGTTTTTGCATTGCTACATGTATATGGTTTCAAAAATATCTTCATGGAGGTAACCGGAGAATGTGTTTAGAATACAAAATGTCCTCTGTGGGCTCAGGTGTTTAAACATTTGCTTCTCAAATGGTAGCACTGGTTTGGAAGGCTGTAAAGCCTTTAAAGGGTGGGGCCTCTCTCAAAAAGATAGTTCACTAGCGTTGGCCCTGAGACTTCATAACCTGTTTCATCTCACTTGTCCACTTTCACCTCCTGTCCATGGATGCCGTGTGACCAGCAACCTTATACTCCTACCACCTACCTTCATCAGGATGGACCATATTTTCAAACTGTACATCAAAGTAAACCTTCCCTGAAGAGGCTTCTTGTCAAATGTTTGGTCACAGCAGTGAGAAAAGTAGCTGGTACTCTAGACATTCTCTGAAAGGCACAGAAAAGCAAACAAAAATCTCATAAAGATATCTGTGGGGTCACGTGTCCTCCATGGGTTGCGATGATTGGCAGCAGGGCCTAGAAATGTCTGTGCTTCACGTGCCCTGGGTATCTGGCCATTGGAGGAACAAGTTGCCCAGCACAGGGGAGGCTGTGATCCTGAGCTTGCAGTTGGTCTCAGACTTGCAGGTAGAAGAGTGGAAAGATATTACGAAATCCTTGTTTGTTTTTACTGCAAAGAGTCTGTTCTACAACAACATAGAAGACCGTAGGGAAAAGTGAAACAAAGACTAACAACAAAATAAACCACCATACAAACCCTGGGTGGCAGGGCAAGTACAAAGGTGGATATTCGCCTTATAAACATGGCTTTGCTGGGATGTCTCTCGTTGACACAGCAGTCTTTGTGCAACCCTGGACCACTGCTTCAGTTAGCATCATTATTGATATGCCCTTCCACAGAAAATGCTGTCTTGGCCCCATCTGGTCCTCTAGGTTTGTAAAGTGGCTTAATTGCTCTGTTCATGGCTCCCTCTGGAAGTGATTTACCCTCTGTTACTGGAGATAGTGTAATGCATGCTGACAACCAGACAAAGGATAATTTGTGTGGAAAATCATCTCAAAGGTGCCCTAATTTATTCCTGTCCAATCCCTTAGGCCTTTCCCAAAATAACCTTAGAATTAGAAAAGTTAGAAACATGAAATGCTTTTTTTCTCAATCTCTTCCTTTCGTTCTTCCTAATGTCTTTGTTTATATTTTTATAGTATATGGATTGTAGGACTGGAGAGATGACCCAGATGTTAAGAGCACTTGGTGCAGGACCCGTGTTCCGTTCCCAGCACCCACATGACAGCTCATAACTGTCTGTGACCCCAATTCCAGGGGACCCAGTGCTCTCTTCTAGCCTCCCTGGGCTCTGCAGTCCCAAGCTACACAGGCCTGCGTGCAGCCAAAGCACCCATATTTATAAAATACAAATAAATAAATGAATCTTTTTTTAAAGTATCTGGAATATCTGGGCACAGTGGTAAAATTGTAATCTCAGCACTTAGGAAGCTGAGGTAGAAGATTCGCCACAAGTTCAAGGCTAGAATGGACTGTATAGGAAATTTTTAGGCCAGCCCTGGCCAAAAAACAAACAAAACAAAACCTTAATAAAAAATACTGGGTCATCTCTCCAGTCCTATACTAATGAATTTCAATTTGAAATACATGGTGAGCATATAGTTATCCCTCTGAGATACTGTAGCTTTGGTTTCCTTGTACCTGTTGTACTGACTTGAATTTTGCAATGCTGCTAATCAAACCCAGGGCCGTGGGCGTCCTAAGTAAATACTCCCCACTCATCTTTTCCTCGGTCCCCACCTGTGCCAGTTTTAAAGATCACAGTCTGTTAAAAGTAATGTTTTCATAACTCAGACATTCTGGTATTGCTCTTTTAATGATGTTTTTGCCCAAATATTCAGTGTAACCTTTAAAAAAAATAGAAGGTTATATGTCTACTAAAGTTGAAGCAGTGAATACGCACACATTTGTGACTGTACAGTTCTGTGAGTAAAGAAAGGTGTTAGGATTCTCCTCATGCCGTAAGACACAACAGGTAATTAATCATGCACCCTTTAATTAAATTTTAATTTCCATAGCCTTCGGCCCAGGAGATCCAATTTAGAAAGTTTAGTCAAATGAAGCTGTAAGAAAAGAGAACAGGTCATTTAAATATTTAACACCCAGGACAGTAGAGGGCTTGACCAATCTGATAGCGAGACTGTTACAGCTAGGAATTAGCCCCAGGTTCAAAGTCGTTCACTGCTGAGTCTCTTCCTCAGAACTAAATTGGTAGAAGATGCATAAAATGATGACGAACTTTACTGTTGCAAAAGAAATTCTATGAGGTACCCAATGTAAATATCATGTTAAGAAGTCATATGCATGGCCTACAGTTTTCATTTTAAAATGATATGTGCACCACATAGTTCTGAATACAGGGGCTAAAGAAGGCTTTACTGTTTTTCAATAACAAAGTAGCATGTTATAGCTTAGGAAGGAACTTTATTTTAAAAGTGCGAAAACTAGGAATGTTTCAAAAGAGGAAGGACAGCATGTGCCCAGTCATTAAAGGACCTACCACTCAGGACTATTTTTTAAAAGACCTTTGAACAGCCTCAGGCAACTCTCAGAGAGCAAAACTTGTCTACCTTTTGAGCAACAAACCCCTGGATATCCTGAGATCTATTATAATTAAAACCATGCTCAGCAATTAAAGCTGAACTAAGAGTGGCCTTGGTCCCTTCAATCACAAGAAGTGTCATCTAGTCTGATGCTGGCAGAGCCCCTCATTATCCTCCCCAAACCCCTGCCTGGTAAGGCAGCTCTTCACAGAACAAAGCTGGATTCTTATGAAATACTCCTTTCAGGGGATCTGTTTGATTTGCCTTCTAGCATCCCTAATTTGTGCAAAGATCTGCTAATGGCTTAAAATATGTGTTTGTGTAACCATAATTGAATGTTTAAAGAAACATTAAGTTTCCCTGGAGCAGCATCTATCAGGACGTTGCCGTCTGTCTATGGGACAGCAGGGACCAGATTTTAGCTGCTGTAACTCCCCTGCATCCCTATAGATTCCCCAGCCATTCCTCAGTGTTGCAGAAACTGCGTCTTTGATCAAAATGCTTTATGGGACACGCTGGCCAGCTTAGACATCCATTTTATTTTCCAATTTTTTTTAAGTGAGAGCACTAGACCCCATTCAACACATCTCTCCGCCCCAGGGAACCTTCGGTTTGCACGTCTTGTTCCACCACTGCTCAAAGGTGGTTGCTGTGGGAAATCCATGAAAAACTAAATTTATACTTGGGGACTCTCTGAGCGCAAAGAATGTCACTATTGATTTTTATCCTACCTGGAACAATTCCAGACGTCTCTAAAAGGCAAGTCTAATTAGTACTTTGCTCCAAAACAAGAGCAGAGTGGGTGTTTAAACACTGTTCCATGGTGGGAATAAATATCTAGGAGGATGTTTGTTTTAATTTGGGGGATTATAACATAGTAACATTTCTCCCTTCCCTTTCCTCCCTCTAAACCTCCCCATATATGCCTTCCCACTCTCCTTCAAATCCATGGCCTTTTTTTCATTTATTGTTACCCCCCCGCACCCCCATGTGTCTGTGTGTGTGTGTGTGTGTGTGTGTGTGTGTGTGTGTGTCCCTAAATAAAACTTGCTCAGTCCATATAAAGCTACTTGCATGTATGTTTTCAAGGCTGACCGTTTGACATAGGACAATCATTAGGCGTGCCCTTTCTTCCCTGGGGAATAGCGCCTCATGGGCCTCATTCACTTTGGCACATCCATTGGTGTCACCCTTGTTCAGCTCTCATTTGGCAGCTAAGCTGATGAGACATTTTGCAGGTGACTGCTGCTGATGTGACTAAGAGGGTCAGTCTCACAGCAAACTCCCTGATCATTTGGCCCTTACAATCCCTCCATCCCTACTTTGGCAATCTTCCCTGAGCCTTAGGTATGGGGATCGTTTTGTAGATGTATCCACTGGGACTGGGTTCCACAACTCTGCATTTTGATGGTTATGGCTTTCTATAGTGGTCTCCTTCAGTTTCAAAGAGAAGTCTCCTTGATGAGGGATGAAAACTGCGCTTACCTATAAGTATAAGGACAATGTTTATAGACTATTGTTATGCTGGTTTAGTAAAATGGTGGTTATAGAGCCTTCTCTAGTAGCCATGACTTCACTAGGTCTGAGTAGTTGGCTAGGTTTCCAAGACCAAGCATGTTTCCCTCTTGTTGAGTGGATATTAAGACCAAGCAGAGAGCTATTGGTTACCACCTAGCTGTGTGTACCACAATTTTACCTGTAGTGTTATCACAATGCATTGGTTGTTTATAGGCTATTCCATAGATGTCATAGATGTTGGTTGGTTGGTTCCCAACTTTGGGAGCTTACATGGTATCTTCTGATATCATGCAAACTAACCCTTAAAGAAAGGCATTCCCCACTCAGGGGTCTCTGGGCACTGTTTCTAGAATGCACGGTGTCTTTAGCAATAGGGACTTACCTTCCACTTCTGGGGGATAACCAAAGACAATAGCAGCATGCTGTATGTTTGAAGCATCTCTTGGACAGCCATGACCAATTACTCAGTGAGAGCTTCTCATGTCTGTTGGGGTTTTTGTTCAGTTGACTTTGGCTCTTGGAAGGAGTACTATCAGCTCAAATGAGAAGTTTATTAAAACTATGTATATCCATACATGGCATTATGTGTACCTTTTAGGTAAATAGTTAAAAGCATAATTGATTTTGGCTTTTTCAGACATATTTATAAGTGTGTTTTTTTTAGATCATTCCTCGGGCTGCATGATACAAATGAGAGAAGTGTGGCTAGTGTGGAGATTGCGTTTGGCAGATTAAGACTTGGCTAAGTGACCATGTAGCAGATGTTAGACCATCATTCATGCTGACCTGGACTATGATGGGTTGCTGGAGAAGCTGCTTCTGTTTGCCTTGGGGCAACGTGCATTTAGTTTCACCCTGGCCTATGGTTTTGGCAGTTGTTGCTATAAAGACATATTGGGGTGCCCAAATCACATCTCCTGGCAGCACAAAGCTGAGGGGATAAGCGTGCCTGACAGGGCAGGATCTGGATTACAGAGATCTTTGCACTTTGGATCAATGGGCCAAAACTAACAAGATGAGATTAAATAGAGATAAATGTAAAGTCCTGTGCTTGAGTTAACAGTGTCAAAAAAGCCCCTGCAAGTTCAGGAAAATTGGCCAATAATCTTGTGAATGAGACTGCTGACTCAACAGGAGCCTTCAAGGCTACATAGCTGCTGATAAGGATGACTTCCACAGAGCATGTGGAAGGCAGTAGCAAGCCCTAGAGTAGGGAGGTCACTTTTCTTTCTTATAGTGACTGTGGCCAGGCCATATCCAGACCCTATATCCTTTACAGTCCTACAGGGCATTTGAGAGCCAATGGATCCTACATTTATGTTCCTGCTGTTGAATAGTAGTTCTTTTCTCCCTACCAAGAAGAGATGACTTAAGGTCAGAGGGAGGGTCATGAATGTCCCACCACCATCTTCCACATAGCCTACTGATCATAGGCACTAAATTAACCCTTATAATAAATATGAGTGAATGACGGAATCTGAACAGCCTTCAGCCATCAGACATGAGTCACTAGGAGGTTGACAACATGTCCTACAGGGTATAGTAAGCAATTCCAGGAGATGAGCTTTAAAACCCAGTTGTTGTTTCTCCAGCAAGCTGCTTAAGGTCTACCCCAATATGTTGGTCTGCGTAGTAGGGTCTAGGTCTGTGAATAGCAGTGTTGAAAGATTACTGCTCGTGTTACCTCTGATGCCCGGTGTAAATGGATTCAGTATGGTTTCCCTGACATGCCTATGATGCTCAATGTTTTATCATATCGGCTTCTTTCTGTGCTCCACTTTAGACTTTGTGGATGAATGAAAAATGGTTTAGATCTGTTCTCTTCCCAAAGCTCAGGTAATAGCCATACATCTCAATTCTGACCAGACCTGGATTATCAGGAGCCGTCCTTTGAGTTCTTGTTGTAAGAAAGATATTTTAACGTCATAGCCTTTACTGCAGTTGTAAAACCTCTGTGTGTGGATCATTCACTTTTTCTCAGAGAAATGCGACCCACCTGTAGTGTCATGGGTTCTATATTTCCTTGTTGATTCTAAGTGCTGACTAAATGAAGAACAAAACTACTTTGATCCATGGCTCTACCTCTCTGCTTCCCTTATTCTGTTGACAAATCCTGACTAGCATTTTGTTAATGTAGAGTTGATATCTGTTCACTCACTTACTTTTCTCATCATTTACTTGTTAATATTTGATTGACACCTGATGTGACTTTGGGCATTGGAGATGAAAGAATGGTCTGACGTGGCAGTGGGCCCTGGAGATACAACAGTGAATGAAGTAAAGGCCTGGCCTTTTACAGACAAGCCAAGGAGCCCAACACTAGACAGACCATGTCAAAAGCAATAGATAAAAACCAGTTGTGCTTTTAGCCAAGGAAGGGGATGGCATGGGACACCATCCTGGCCTTAGGAAAAAGGGCAAATGTATAATTGAATGTCATCCAAGATATTCGAGTAGGCATCATTCAAGATATATAAATCGGCACGAAGCAGGTAAAGGAACAGGTGGTAGAAGGTTCAAGAGAGAAGGAAAGGCAATGCAAAGGTTCAGAGTAGTGAGGAAGGGACATCTCAGAGACAAGGATTTCACTGGGCTAGTGAGTAGATGGTAAAGAAAGAGGCAAGAGAGATAAGCTTTTAAGGGTCTTCTGCTCATGCGAGGACCTAGAATTTTCTCGTGATGGAACACCATGAAAGACAGGCCTGTGAACGGGACGGTAACATGATATGGGTCAACTAATTCTGGCTGTATGGAGATGGTATTGAAGGGTATGAAGAGTGAGCGTGACTGTTGTTATTCAGGGAAAGAGGATGAACCAAGTGAGTATGAGAGGATAGAAGACGGTTGTTAGAAAACACTCTTGAGGCAGAATGGACTGAATCTGAATGGTTGAACAGTTGGGCTAATGGGACAGACGATCCCAGGGGTAGACGATTCCAACACAGGAAGGGCTGGGATGCTGCTTTAATCAGATTAAGAGCCCCAAAACATACTGAGCAGTTCTGCCTGGAGTGGCGATCAAAGACATAAAAATGTGGATTATGGCTGGCGTAGTCTCGTAAGATACCTAGGCTGCATGGAACCTGGTGCTAAGATGGCCCATGGAGGACGATGGTGAGCTGAACAAGGCTTTTCTTTGTAATTTCTGGATTTATACAACTGACAGTCTAGAGTAATAGAAACCTAAGGTGGGTAGATCCCAAGCAGGGGGCAGATATTATACCAAAGGCAATGCCCACTCCATTTGGCTTCTAAGCCAGAGCTTGTATAACAGACAGAGCCTCCAGCCATGCAGACTTCCTGTAACACCTCTTCCACATTCCACCTCGTCCACACACACCCACACCATTGGTACCTCTCTACTAGAAGCTCAGGCAGGCTCTCTTCCCTGAATGAAGCCCGGGAGATTGTTTCGAGGCCACTAGCGTTAACCCTGAGCCAAGTGTTTAGCGAACACAACAAGCACAGCCATCTTCATGGATAATTCTGTTGTTCAGAGCTTGGATTTGCAGGAAAATATCCACCTATAATGTGCTTCTAGTCTGAGGTTCCTGATGTAGCATTTTCCAGTTGCCCCAGTGAATGTTGTCTCCTATGAGGTTAGACTACATCTGTTCAGCTCACCCTACCTTGTGCCTCAGAGAATCAGGAGGTTATAGAGGGCCACTGGAACACATTGCAGTGGATGACTGGAAGGCCAGTAGATGGTTCTGGGAGTAGAGAATCAGCTATGAATTGACACAAGCTGTACCAATTTGAAACATCTTCTAACTAGACCAAACTCTTCAGATTTTGCTAGCAGTTTCTCAGCCTTAACATTTAAGAGCATTTTAATTGGGCTAAATTTTATTTCCTGATATGAGCTGAATTCCTTTGAGTTTCTCTTTTTATTTGAAGTTGTGCAGACAGATACTGGAAAAGGTCAGAATACCATTTTTAGAATGTTTTGTTCACCAATCTGACTTAACATGTAAGTGTCTAAGTGGGTTAAGATCAGCCTTGTCCAAACAGTATCTCTTTTTGTTGCAACCAGGGAATGTAGCATCCTTAATCAGGTTCCATAGCAGATGAGGACCTGCAAAGGATGCTTGAATCACTTTAGTCCCTCATCTCTTGGACCACACACGTTTGCCAATGAGAATCCTGCAGGGTGGAACTCTGTCTCTGTCCCTGAAGCTGCATCCCAAATAAATGAGAATAGTAATCTTGTCTTCTCTAAGTGATCCATCTCTGGCCACTGCGGGGAGCCAGGGCAATCTGTGGATGTTACTGTACTGGTCCTGGCCCTAAAGCATGGCTGGATAGTTGTCAGGTGCTGCACGAGCTGGCTGGCTTATAGCAAGCATCTTCTTGACTTTTTTTCTGACTTTCATTTCCTCTACAGAACAACCATGGCACTTCTGTTCATGGGTGTCACTAAGATTCATCAGCCACTTAAGACATCAAAATTAATATGCAGGAGAGCTTGAAGCCTTAGTGTAATTTTAATAAGTTTGCGGCCATTGGTTCAGCAGGTTCTCAGACTGCCATGGGAAGAGCACAAGGGTAGGTGATTCTGTTTAGAATGTTTACTTTGAAGGTATTATCCTGAATGGAACTGGAGCCCTTGCCTATTACTGGCCAGGGCTCCAGAGTGTGTGTGTGTGTGTGTGTGTGTGTGTGTGTGTGTGTGTGTGTGTGTGTGTGTGTGTGTGTGTGTTGAATAACTTGAACCCGGCAATTGGATACAGCTGTTTTCTTCATTCCTTCTCAGCCCCTCTCATTGATGCTACCAATTCCTACTTAATCAGTGATGTGAAAAGCTCTAATGTCCTTGATAACCAATAGACTAGTTTTTATCACTATAAAGTCTTCGTGATATGGCTGTGTTTTCCCAGGGGCTTGAACAGGTGTTAGTTAGCATACTGGTGTTTATAGTCATATTAGTCACAGTAGACAGAGGGGGAAAACAACTTACATGGTCATCAGCAAGGTGGATAAACAGCATGTAGTTATAGATCCCAAAAAGATTTTTTTTCTTGACTTAAGAAAATATGTCACTTGGGGTTGGGGATTTAGCTCAGTGGTAGAGCGCTTGCCTAGCAAGCACAAGACCCTGGGTCCAGTCCCCAGCTCCGAAAAAAAGAAAAAGAAAAAGAAAAAAAAAGAAAATATGTCACTCAGACACAGGCTTCAGCAGAGAAGCTATTGAGTTAAGCAAAATAAGCCAGGGACAAAAGACAACCAAGAGTGTAAGTTTATGTGTATGAATGGCCTAGTTTCTTCTCTGTTGATGTGATAAAACTTGCTGACCAAAAGCAACTTAGGGAAGAAACGATTATTTTAGGTTACAGTTCCAGATCACACTCAATGATAGCCAGGAAACCGAGACAGGAACTTGAAGCAGGTCACATCACATTCACAGCTACATCAACCTCAGCCATTTTCTTACGAGATCAAATTCCTTCAGAGTTTACTGTCTCTTAGCTTTTACGTTTAAGCTCATTTTAATTGAGCTAAAATTTGTTTAAGAGAGAATGGAATATATCCATGTTGCTTGGTTGCTATTCCACACAGTGTATCCTCTGGCTAAGAAACTTACTTTACAGCCAAAGAAGTGCGTTAAGAACCACGGAAGATGCTGCTTGCTGGCTAGGAAGGTAGGCTTATGCTCTTATAATTCAGGGTCATCAGGAATGTACAGCCCACATCAGTTAGCAATCAGGACAATCTCCCATAGACATCCTCACAACCAATTTTATCTAGGCAGTTGCTTGATTGAGATTCTGTCCCCAGAGGATCTAGTTGACAGCTAAAATGAACCAGAATAATGAAGTACCTAAGATAAATAAATAGAAATGAAAATGGAAGGGGACTGACAGGGACAGGGAGGAGGAAGCAGGAGTTTAATGGCAACTAAGCCTTGGGTGTGGAGGTTAAAAATGTCCTGGAAATAGAGGGTAGTGGTGGTTCCAACACTGTGGATATATCTCTTACCACCAGATTACACACTCCTAAATGCTAAAAACTACTATATATAAAATGATAACATGTGAATATATATATATTTCACCACTATTTAAATATCCAGAATCTGAGATCCCAGTATGTTTTTATCATCAAACAGAAGATTTACTTTCAATGTTCTTTCATGGACATTATGCAATATAGAATTTATTGAATCTTTACTTAATTCTAGGAAGAGCATTCATCTTGGTGAAGCCACTGTCCCAATTGGCAAACAAAGATGTAGCTATACTGTACCTCACAAGAGCTGATCTGTATCCAGTTCATTCTCTTGGTTTTCTGAGACGGTCTTTCTGTGTAACCCAGGCTGGCCTCCAACCTATTCTCATTGGCAGTGTGTCACTACATGCAGTGCTAGCTCACTCTAGAGGAACTTCTGACTCCCAGTGCAGGAGAGGACTGTGATGCTAGTGTTTTGATCTGACTATAAAAGCATCTCAAGGGAGAAAGGGTTCATTTTAGTGCACAGGTCAAGGTACAACCTGTCATGATGGGGCAGTGGGAGCTTGAAGTAGCTGCTTGTGTAGCATTCACCACCAGAAGCAGAGAGCAAGGAATGCATGCACCAGCTCGGCTCACTTCCTCCATTTCATACAGCCCAAGATTGCCTGCCCAGGGAATGGGCCTAGCCACAGTTAAGACAGGTCTTCCCACATCATTCTTGACATAATCAAGATAATCTCCCACAGGAATGCCCAGAGGTCATTTCTAGATTTTGTTAAGATGAAAAATAGCACTAATTGGTATTAGTAGCAAACTCTACTAAATGGTAGAGTTTGGAGACAAGCTGTAGTTTCCATGTAGTTGGAGGTCTCATCTGAAGCTTTCCTGCCTCTGACTTCCCAAAAGTTCAAGTCCTGGGCCGAGGCCTGCTCTTGCCTTTTTGGTTCCATCTTTCTTCTCCTGATGTCAGCCAGCTGTGTCTGTTGTCCTCCTTCATCCTCGATCCACCTCATCTGACTCCCAGTCTTCACTTCAAACTGGCATCAAGAATGGGAGAATTCCAAGTTTCCCATGGACTATGTGTTGAAGTGAGTCCTGAGGGTCCAGGCTGCCTGTTGCCTGGCTTGGAGCTGATTGTGTGCCCTCCAGCTGGTAATTCTTGTCCAATAATGCACAGTTTTTGTCGGACTCTCCATCCTGACATCCCATCATCTCATCCTAAGATTCTTATACATGAAGCAGTAAAAATAATGGTTGTTATGATCCCTAAAAAAAATGAATAATGAGTCTCTAATATGAACTCTCCAGAATTAACAGTTGGCAGATATTTCCTTCCTTCCTCTCTCACCTCGACTTGGATTCAGAATCACCATAGAAACACACCTCTGGGCACATGCATGAAAATGAACGAGTCCAGAAAAGTTTGATTTAGCAGGGTAGATCCACCATGAATGTGGGTACCATCACCCACTAGGCTAGAGTGTGAGGATAAAGAGAAAGCAAAGTGAGAATGTGGCCTTCTTTCTCTGCTTCCTGAAGCAGTGGCCAGATGTCCTCCACTCCAGCCACCGTGCCTTCCCTGCCATGATAGAGCAGCCTCCTTAAGCTGAGCCAAAAATAAACCCTCCCTTAAGTTATCTTGTCAAGTATTGAGTCCTTGTAATGACAAAGTAATGAATGCAGGATTCTGTATTTCTATCAATAGAATAGATAGGATGTTAGGAGGTTGGTTAAAACATATTAAAAATGACAATTTACTATAGAAATATATTTAAACTTTCTCTAAATTTTGGATCCAGTTTATTGTCTTAATTATTGTGACTTGATTGCATCCCCCCTTCTGTCCTAGTTATTTTTTTCTATTGTTGGGAAGAGACAGCATTACCTAGGCAACTTCTAAGAAAAAGCATTTAATTGGGGGCTTGCTTACAGTTTCATAGAGTGAGTCCATGGCCAAATATTGGCAGGCAGCATGGCAGCAGGGAGGCAGGCATGGCACTGTAGCTCAACACTTTCATCCTGATCCATAAGCAGGAGGCAGAGAGAGGAACTGGACATGGCAAGGAGTATGTAAACCTTACACCCCACCCCTAGTGACATGCTTCCTCCAATAAGGACACACCTTCTAATCCTTCCTAAACAGTTTCACAAGCTGAGAACCAAACATTCAAATATCTGAACCTGTAGAGCCTCAGAGCCTATGAGGCCATTCTCATTCAAACCTCCACACACTCTCCATTCTATAAGCACCTTATTCAAAAGCTTTGTGCTTTAACACTAGACCATAAAATAATCTTTATATTTAGGAAATTAGTCATTTCTTTAGATGCCTGCTTTCTCCCATGGCCATTCTGAATGAGATCCATAGCCCTAGGAACTTTGAGCACCAGAATTCATTCTCCTCTCTCTGGAAAGAATATATGACTTGGATAAATAAGCAGACACATACTGATCACTGAGAGAAACAAGGAGAATGTATCACATTTAAGTAATATAACCAATTAACTGATTCCTGAGTCAGCCCATGTTCTCCTTCCGGTGTATTTTATAGTAAACCAAGGAACCCTGAGCTTCAAGCTTGTTCCCTGGAATCATGGGATGATCATAAGCTACATCTTTGGAGGCAGACTTGCTTATTTCCTTGGGAAAGTTAAACACATAAAAAAATTTAGTCTAGGAAAATTGTGCTACAAGAATGCTCCTGTTCAGCATTCAGACAAGTGGAATCCCCAGGCTGTAGGGAGGATGCAGGGTAGACAGCACCCCAAGCAAAACAGGGTCCCTCAACCTAAGGCATAGATGGCCTTGTGTGAAGGCTGAAGGGCTTCATGGCCTCCTGGCCTCCTGGAGACTGTTGAATAAAACAAGAAGCTGATGATGGACATGGGGCTTGAGTACCCAGGATGCTTGTTCTGTTCTTAAGCACATGACTGAGGTGTGTGCTTTTTGACTTTAGAGTTTATTTTTCCACACTCTTCCATGCATGTCCTATGAGTCACAAGGATAAAACTCCAGTTTAGGGTAGCAAATCTTTTTTGCTTTCTTTTTTTTTTTTTTTTTTTTTTTTTTTTTTTTTTTTCCGGAGCTGGGGATCAAACCCAGGGCCTTGCTCTACCACTGAGCTAAATCCCCAACCAGGGTAGCAAATCTTAACAAGATTTTTGTTCACAAAGGCCAATTCTGTTGTCTTTGAGCTTGTCCGTCTTTCCTTCCCTACTGACCTTCATAGATAGGAATCCAGATGAACATTCAGAGGACATTGCTGTTGGATAGAGTTTAAGTAAAATGCTTTTTGCTGCCAAAGACAAGAGTTGCTGAATATTTTTGATGGATTGACATCTTTTCTTCTATAATCTTTGGCAAGGAAACTTTTATAAAAGGAGATTATGAAAAAAACACAAATAAAAAGAGTGGGAATTCATAGAGGGTATTTGTAACTTCAATACTTACATGGCATACATCAAATATACTCATAATCTATATGTTCCTGTATTATATAACATTGCATTATATTTGACTATAATCTGTATTATGGGATACACATTTTCTTCATTTTCTTAAATGTATCCAGTAACCGATAAGTTATTTCTAGAAAAATAAAGTTCATTCTACATCTCCAGTGACTTAATGGGGCTTGAGATAAGGTCTTACCGTGTAGCCTAGACTGCCTTTAAACCAATCATCATTAGTTTAACAATTTAAAAGAAGATTGATCAACTTCTTTCAGTCTTCCAGGTGCTGGGAAAACAGGTGTGATTGAGCCTGTTGACTTTAGAGTTTACTTTTCCACACTCTTCCATGCATGTCCTATGAGTCACAAGGATAAAACTCCAGTTTAGGGTAGCTAATCCTGATTTTTCCATGACAGCTGCCACTCTAGTGGGCAGTGTGAATCTGGGAGAATGGGCCTAAAAATCAGGTGAACTAAAGTTGCAGGCAGTATCGAACATCAGGCAATTAATGCCCTGATGGTTGAGAAGAATCACATGACTGAGGTGTTCAATCCCAAGGACAGGCCACATATGTGGAGAAACCATGTTTGCATAGAAAGGCACATGAATAACAGCTGAAGTAAACTCACTCCTCCCACCACACCTGGGGGGAGCATGAAAACACATTCCAAGAATCATTTTGTGTTTTGGAGAAACTGAGGTCACAAGACTCTTGTTTCATTGGCGTGTTTTCACAAGTCCTCAGAATTCTCACATGACTCCATTTTTTTGGATTGTGTTCTGACACATGACTTTTCAAAAAGTTCTATAGGTGTTGGGGAAATAGCTAAGTCAGCAAATTACTTGCTACACAAGCACAAGGGTGTGAGTTTGATCCCCAGAACCCAGAGAGAAAAAGCCAGATATGGTGGTATATGTATGAAATCCCATTGCTGGGGAGGTAGGGACAGGCCATCCCCAGGACTCGCTAGCCAGCCATCCTAACCCACTTGGTGAGCTCCAGGTAACCTGTCTCCAAAAAAAGTGGATAATGAGTGGGAAATGACACTGGTGGCTATCCACTGACCTACACACACACACACACACACACACACACACACACACACACACACACACTAGAGTGATGTAAACTTTACTTTCTAAAAAAAAATGACAAGTTTTTACTTAGATCTTAGAAGATGAAGATGACCTATACATCCATTCTTTCCAACATTTGGAGACTGAATATTAAAACATTATCAGTCTGGGGCTAGAGCAATGGCTCAGCAGTTAAGAGCACTGACTGCTCATCCAGAGGTCCTGAGTTCCAATCTTATCATGAACTCAGAAGACCACCTTGCTGCCAGGCCCTTGGCTTTGGAGGATACTGCAGACATTGTTCTTCTAGTGTGGTTAAAAGGAGGAGCAGCATCATGGACCCTGCAGAATGCAGCTATGGGTAAGGGCTTCCGAGTCCAAGCATAGGGGCAGCTGTAAAAGCAGGGCCTTGGAAAACCACAGAAGTCTCTCTTCATGGTCATTATTAGTACAATTCTCCCACCCCAGTGACCATGCCAGTAGGCTTTTGCAATGTTAATATTAACTATCTTTCCACCCACCACATCATTTTAACTATCTTTCTTCCCCCACAGCATCCCCATCCTTTTGAGCCTCTCTCTCCAGGGTAATTGAGAAAACCCCCATTTACTCTACTTTTCACTAGCCTAATCTCTGCTTTCTGAACTGGGCTGTTACAGATCAAAGGCACAGGTCCCAGAATTGCAGACTTGACCTAAAGGAGGTCATTAAAAGGAGAGGCCTCCTGCAATGTGAGCCCACAATTAGTCTGGCTCCTGGCTGTATGCCTAGTGTCCAGGACAGATCTAAGCACACTGTGGAGCATGAAAACAGGAGCCTCAATTATCATTGTATTTAGGAGTTCCTTGTACAGACGGGGATTTGAAGAGTAGGGAGAAACCTGCCCAAGTTCACACCATTAGGTGAAGGTGAAAAATGAAATCAGGGGCTTCCAATATTAAACCCAGGTTTGCTGAGTTTAACACTCTGCTAACACACTGGACTCTGCATTCTACCTCACAGACAGTGGTCTCTGCATTGGTGTTTCTCCTTTTGTTCACAAGCTCTTGATCTTGTGCTAAGGTAGCGTTCCGCTAGCCCAGTCGGCCTGTACATTTGTCAGCTGTAGCTGTCTTTACTATTTTCTGGATTCTTTTTTCTTCCACCCTTCTTACCATCTAACACAAAGAGAGGAGAGGGAAAGGATAGAGGGGAAAGGGGGCAATGTTATCACTAGACTACTTCCTGTTGGTTATGGGTGTTGAGTTCCTTGGGGCAAGTTTGATGTTTACCACCAGGATATCTAATTTCTTTTCGTTGTTGTTTCTTCTTTGCACATGGCTACTTAACAAATTACAACTGAGTACAACCAACAGCAAACAACCAACCACACACCCTGCCTCTCAGAGACCTACCCTCTGAAAAGTTCCCAGAATTCCAATCAATTGCAGGAACTATGTGCCTTGTCACTGGCAAAATCATGTTCCTGCTAGAGCAGTAGGCAAATCATAGTCAGCTGCTGTAGACAATAGGAAGTAGCCCCATATCCCAAACCTGGGATTAACATGAAAACATATTCTTATTTCTGTGTTTTTCAAAGAAAGCAAAACTCCAAAATTCTCACTACAGTCAGCTGAATGCTCAGAACTAGGATTCCTAAGAAGAGAAGTCAATTCATCTACTTTTTCCTGAACTTCAGTTTTTCTCAGAATTCCCAGATGATCTGAAGTGAGTAGGGTGAAAACACTGTGGAGAATCAAGCATGTCCTCCGGCTAGAAGAGGTAGGAAACTGGACCCTTTCTTGAAGAATGTAAATGCTCTGTCAGGTGCTCCCATCCCTCCTGCACCAATTCTCACCTCCACCCCCACCCCACCCCACCATACCATACTGCCTGGCCAAGGTCTCAGATAAAGGGATATCTGCCACTTTGGTTCAGAGGCCTTATAGACCAGTTTCAGCCTCCTTGTTATCTTTGGTATCTTACTGCCAGATTGTGATATTAGAAGTCAGCCTCATAGGACATGTGCTTATTCAGGGACTCCCTGATGATGAGAGGTTTTCCATGCATTGGAGGCAAATATATTTGGGTATTTGTAAATGCAGAGTCAGTTACCAAAGACAGCCCCGCTTTCTGTTGGGATTTAAATGTACGTGTTCCTAGAAACCTGTACCCTTTGCTTTCTAAAACTGAATACTGTGACCACTGATGTCTGTCAATTTGGAAAGAACCTCTATGGGCTTCACCAGTTCTCTCTGGCACAAAAAAAAAGGCTGCATTTTGAAGCCACGTGTGTGTTGTTGGAGCAAGAGGAAGCTGGGCTGAGAGCAAGCATGAATTTAACTCAGAGATGATCCAAAGTTGTCACCAACCTGCTTCAACTCCTTAGGATAAAACGTACCAGGCTGGGCATGGTGGTCCATGCCTTTACTCCCAGCACTTGGACCTCTGTAAATGCAAGGCCATCCTGCTCTACAGTGAGGCTACAGAGAGAAACCCTGTCTCTATAAATATGTATTCAACATCTCATATCCACAAGCAAACCCAAGCCAGCTTCTAGCTACCAATACAGTCTCAATACTTCTAGGAGAAGGAACCTGCCCCAGCCACCACCCAGTACTTGCCTGAGAGCTATCAGCCAATAAAAGCCACATTGAAAGTCCTATGGAATGAAGCAAGAGCTAGTACAGGATCTTAGAAATGTCCCAGACTGACCAAGGCACTCAGAGTGTGCCTCCTCCTGGTGCCACTAGGAGCTCTTAACAAGAGCAAGTGACACTCTAACCCACAAATCTGTCTCGTGGAGAGCCCAAGTCAAAGTGGAGAAAATGTGTCTGGTTACAGTTTTTTCTTGTTGGCACACTTTTAAGGCTGTGTTAGAAGTTTCTGAGCATGTCAAGAAATCCTTCGAGAAAGGAGGGAGTACTCCCCAGAGATGGCAGTGTGTCAAGTAGCTTGATGGTAGCCTGGGAACATGATTGCAGAGCAGCTGAGGGCCTTTCCCCCTAAAGAGTGCGGCTGCCATAGCTGCTCCATGGGAATCCCAGGGCAGTGTGGACTGCAGCCCTGGAGGACGCTGGGAAAGTCAGACCAGTGCTGCCCAGCAGAATCACGCCAGTCGGGCTCTGTTACTTTGTTCACAGAGGGCAGAAGGGAAGAATAGCATCCCTAGGGCAGGGCTTCAGAAGGTGCCTGAGCTGCAGCTGATGCTAAGGAAAACACCCAGTCACAATGGAGCCTAGGATGTGCTCAGCTGCACTTCTGTCCACGCTGTCTGCTTTGCCCTTGCATCAGCTCTGTGCAGTGCATATGACAGCTGTCCCTGTTCTTCACAGGACACAGGACCAACTGAGGCAATTGATATGTGATAGCACTGGATACAGACTCTAACCAGTGACCTGCACAGTCCAGTTTTTTACCCATTCTAAAGATGAAAGCCCATGAAAAGGAGGCAGGGTGGGAGGTAGGCTGCACTGCCAAGAAGGGACCTGGGCCAGGGCCAAGAACTGGTTTGAATATCTGCCTAACACAATCTGAGGCAGACGAGCTGGTGAGGACTCAAGGACACCCTGTCTCCAGGAACAGGATGGGAACTCTCCAGGGAAGAGAACTAGGGATCCTTAGAACCTGCCATTCCTTTCACTGGCTTCTCTCACAGAGCCCGTGCAAGCTCAGGCCAGACAGGAACTATGTCTTATCATGGTTTATCCCAGGCCCTCCACTCCTCTTCACAGTGTCCTGCTATGAGGGAGCCCCCACAGCACAAGTGGGATGATGTGTGAGGAGACCCTGTCATTCCCACCCCCAAGGGATGTTATCAGCCCAAGTGAATCCAAGAGCTATCTATCAGAAGACCTGTCTAGGGGCAAGACGTTTCTCTATCCTGCTGTGCTCTGCAATACAAGAAGCAGATGCCTCATTGTAATCTCCAAGCAGGCTCACTCATGAACAGAGCCACTAACTGCTTTTCTTCACACAAAGAGCAATCTGGTAATTCCTTTGTGGCTGAGTTCATTGGGTTCCAGCGCTACCCCTCCCCTCCAGGAACGCCCCTGGGAACAAGAGAAATGATAAACTAGTATAGATTAAGCTGAAAGGAACGAGTCCCCACCATGAGTCATGAGGACAGAGGACACGTTGGCAAGCAGATGAAAACCCTTTGATAAAGACCAGTTGTAAAAGCACGGCCTAACCTAATGTTGAGGAAACTGTGGTGACTCAAAGCATAATGTATGTATCACCCCCACGCCCTTCTTTTCTCTTTTCTTGACTTAAAAAATTGACAAAACAACATTTCCTGTGAGGGGAAGTTCCAAGAGGGAGCCTAGAGGGAAGGGGAGCTCAGAGCAGATTTATGTCCAATCAGAGTGCACAGTTGTTCTGTCATATATTTCTATAATGGCATCAGAATGGTCCTGCCCTGTCTCAAGAAAGCAACTATGACCAGGCCTCGCTTGCAAGATCTGCCAACTCACATCTCAGCATGGATAAAGTTGTTCCCCAGAAATGTCCCAGGGAAAGGGGTGGGGTTTCAGGAGGCAGAAGTGCCAATCGCATAAGAGAGTCTCAGGGTTAAAGCCACATGTCAGGTTTGGTGGCAAGCACCTTTACCTTGCTGAGTGAGCTCATCTCTCCCCACCCAGAGATAGCTCGTGACAACTGAGTATTAATCTACAATTCTGTCGATAAAGTTTCAGTTAGTAACAATACATCAGTAACGGCTTCATCTAAGCAAGGGGTTTACCCTATAGGAGTCAATCATTTAATTTTCTATTCTATATTTTTTAATAAGGAAGGAAGATAAGGAAGAAGGGGGAAAGAGAGGTAGAAAAATGTTAAAGCTCTGAAGAATTTAAAGTTCTTTTAAAACCTTTTGTTTTAGAAAAACTTGATCTAATAAAAAAGAACAAAAGTGTCTTGAACATTCATTCCACAAAGACTTTTATTATTGGACATATGATTAGTTTGGACACATGCGTGCACACATACGTTACCCTTGCTGGTCTCCCAGTAAACATGTGAACAGAGGAGTCAGTCTGCTTCACCCCCTGTGGTTGATTCTAGGGAAAGCTGTTTGTTCTCACTCTTACCTCTTAAATGTTGGTTTACTTCAGTGAAGGTGAGCCTTGGTGAACAGCAGCTCCCAGGGACATCCTGTAAGGCCTCTGGAGCCCAGACCAAGATCCCCTGTTTATACAATCTGTGATTACTCTGCAGGAAACTACAACATCAAAAGACTGTAAAGAGCCCAGCAAAAGGCAGACTCGGGTCAAATGCTGGGATTTGCTTGTTCACTTTCTCCTCCCTGGTGTCTGAGAGTGGCCAGCCAGCATGAATATCAAGATGCAGTTCTGCCCCAGACAGACTCCCAGCCTGGGAGTAGATCATGAGTTGTGTTCCAACAGTGACCAGTCCAGACAAGTGCGTCTGTGTCTTGTGTACTAGCAAAGTACTTTTGACTCAAAAATGCTTAATCAATGAAGCCGTGAATTCAAAGTTGCACTTGGAGCACTCTGGATTTACCTTTGTATCAAAGGCAAAGGCAGAGTGCTTAGCATGGCTTCCTAAGGCTCTCCAGTAGGTGAATGAGCCCTCTGTTTGCTCTTGGAGACCCACATGCTCTCTCCATTCATCCACTACTGACTCCCGCTTGGACAATTCTGTTTCCAGTTTACCGTAGGAAAGGAAGTGCTTACATTTGACCCTGTTGACGGGTGAGTGTGGCTTGATTTTAGGAGGTGAGTTAATTACAGAGTAAAAATATATCATCCAGAACTAGGCAGCGTCAAGAGTATAAGAACATTTTAACCTGAGAAGACAAGACTAGGGAGAAAGTCAAGCAGTGTAGCCCAGGGAAGAATATTGGATTTCTTATCCCTCAATTTCTCCAACTGTAATAGGGATAGTTGGGTGTACCATGAAATTTCTAGAATTTAAATAGGCAGATACTTGCAAAACATTTACAGCAAGAAGATTGTATTGATGGGTAATATTAAAGGTATAGTCTTTGCCTCAGAAACACCAAGTGAGACGAGAGATAATTTAGTCAAGTGCTTGCCTTGCAAGCATAAGGATCCCCAGACCCCACATTTTTGAAGAAACAGCCAGGGTGGTATTAATTTTAATCCAGAGCTGGGAAGAAAGAAGCATGTTGTTTCCTGAGGCTTTCTGGCCTAAGCCGCTTTTCAAGTTCAAGGACCATGAGAGTAATTAACTGAAAAATAAATGGTAGTTAATAACTGAGAAGTGACAGCTAAGGGTTTTCTCTTGATTCTATACACACATATACTCATGCAAACACATGCATATGCACATAAGAGAGAAATTTACTAAGTGTCTTTGGTTGCTAGTGAGTCTGTCAGGGCAAAAACGCTTTCTGATTGACCAGATCTGTGAATGGAAGCAACGGATAGGGAAACCAAAGAAGGATCAGCTATTACAGTACTCACGCAAGAGTTGAGTTGCCTCAGAAGGGTGAAGCCTGCATTGCAGAGGACCCATAGGAGGGAACCCTGTGCATCTCTAGCATATGAGTGTTACAGCATCTTCCTTATTACTATGATAAAATAGCAGACAAGAGCCAACTGAAGACAGAGGGTTGATTTTGGTTCATGGTTCGAAGTAGAGTTCATGGCAGCAGGGAACATCTGGGAGCATCTTGTCCCCAGGAAGCAGAGGGAGGTGGATGCCGTTGCTCAGTTTGATTTCCCTTATGTAGTCTAAGACTCCAGCCAATGGAATGGCACTACTCATACTTAGAGTATGTCTTTCCATTTCGATTAACCCAATGTTGAAAATTCCTCTAAGATATGCCCAAGGATTTGTCTTCAAGGTGACTCTAGAGCCTGTCACTTTGGTCATCAGCATAAACCACTGCAGACAGAAATAGTCATTTACTCTGTGTTGGGTCCTATGCCAAATGCTGTCAAGTTGGTGGTGGTTTGGGTACTTTGTGGGTTTTGATTACTCCCAAGCTCAGTTGTTCAGGCCCTCTTTGTAGACAAATATGTAGCAGACATATTCATCCTGGAATGTATGTGCAAATGGTGGCTTCATTCATTAGACTTTTATCTCTGCACCTAATACCTGACAGTGACTGTTTAACAGAGAAATCGTTTACTTTGTTCCATGATTTCAGAGGTATCACTCCATGGTAGGCTGGCACCATTGCTATCATCTGAAGTGGTAAGATAGGGCATCATGGTGACAGGGCATGAGAGACAAGACTTCTCACCTCATCTTAATTGTAGCCAAGAAGCAGAGACCAGTTCAAAAATGTCTCATTTACCTACTTCCAACTAGGCCTCCCCATGTCTCAATAATGCCACCAAATCATGACTCCCTTGGTGACTTAATCCATTAACAAAGTCAGAGCCCTCATGATCTAGTTACTTTCAAGCCTTTATAACATGATCCTTTGGGCCCATCTTATATCCAAAATATAACAATGACCTTTTTTTTCTGATAAGCCGGTGCTATGGTTTGAATGTGAAATGTCCCCACAGTAGTCCCCAGCCATCATGCTGTCTGGAAAGCTTGTGGAACCTCTAATGGGGTAGAGACTCACAGAAGAAAGTGGGCCCCTGAGTAAGGACCTGTAGGTTTTGTATCCCAGCCCTGCTGTTCACTCTTTGCTCCTGACTGGGCATAGGAAGTGACCAAGGGCCTTCCACTCCTGCTACCACATCTTCTCTCCCTGATGGAATAAACACCTTGAACTGTCATCTGGATAAGCCGTTCCTCCCTGAGGTTTCTTGGCATTTATTTGATGACATCAAGGAGGAAAATAGCAAAAGAGTATGAGGGATGTATAGGAGCACCGATCTCTTCCTCACACTTGGGTGAGGATGCGGAAGCCTGGAAGGATGCACACCTCCCAAGTACTGTAGGTCATGAAGACGGCCATCCACAAGTGGAGGGTAGAGAACCCAAAGCCCCCTGTGATACTCTCTCCTGAAGTTCTCCATCAGGACAACTACCAGCCCTCAGCTTGCAGATACTCTTCTACGCTGATCAATCCTCCAGCTCCTGAGCTCAAACAGCATGCCTCAGGGTCATTACCACCCTAGTCACATGATTCTAAAAAACATAATTGTGTATTCCTGGTACTTTAGCAAAGGCCTACCCATAAGATACAGAGTTATGCCCCTCCCCACCCAATTCCCCACTTACATCGAGCATATTGTCTGCTCATGGCTACCATGCTGACTCTAGGGGTATATTTAGAGTCATATGATCATTAGTCCATGGCTGACATTTTTACTAGTATTGAAAAATAGATAACAGCAGGATTTCCTAGTTGGTGACTTACTCTCAAGATTGGCACCCAGCCCTGTCTCAAGTGATTCACTTTATTCCCCAGCTGCTATGGGATGTCAGCCATTCCTCCTCCTAACATGGGGCCAAAAAAGCACAAGATTCCCAGGACCCAGTCAGGCATTAGGAATACCCAGACATCACCCGTGGCAGGCTCTCTCCTATACTTGTCACAACGGTTGTGGAGTGGTGAGGGTTTCCACATTATCACTCTTTGTGTGTACATGAGTGACTTTGGTCAGTGGTTCATGTCACTGAGAAGCTGTTTTTTTTTTTCTTGCTTTGTTAACATTGCACTTGAGTGGATGCAACACTGTTTAGGTAAGAGGGAGAGAAGAGTTAATATTAAACAGCAGTGCTTTATACGTACCATCCCCACACTAACTCCAGAAGCGACGATGTTTAAGTAAAGCACGCACTCGATTCTGTAAGCTTCCTTGCCCGCTGACTTAGTGCATTACTGAAGTGATTTGCGTCAGAGGCTTTAAGGCTGTCACTGAAAAAGCCTTTCTTGTGAAACACTTTCAGATCTTTTTAAGAAGGATAATTGGAGTTATTTTCCAACATGAAGTGGTTTTATGCAATTTCAAAACCATTTTCATTTAAATGTCAAGTGACATCTCTTCTTTGCTATGGAGGACTAACGTGTATGCATGGAACTGAGTGGGTACCTGGGTATTGATGGTTTACCCTCATGGTCTGCAGCCATCGTTTTTTTGAGACTAGAGCTATGAAATCAGAGATGCTTTAAAACAGATTTGAAGGGGCTGGAGAGATGGCTCAGCGGTTAAGAGCACTGATTGCTCTTCCAGAGGTCCTGAGTTCGATTCCCAGCAACCACATGGTGGCTCACAGCCATTTGTAGTAAGATCTGGTGCCTTCGTCTGTCATATATATGCAGAACACTGTGTATGTAATAAATAAATAGATCTAAAAAAAACAGATTTGAAAAAAAGTGGGGATGCAGACAATTACCCAGAACATCAAGTCAGCAGATGAGTACCTCTGAAGATGTCCTTCATGGTATTTCCAGTGTCTGAGAAAGATGACCTTTCTGTCTCTAGAGCCATTCAGTCCACTTTAGATCCCACTTTTCTTTCAGAACACCAGGTTTTGGATCCCCCCCCCCGTCACCTTCTTTATCTATACTGTTTTGCCCCGTCCCTTCCTATGTATTCATTACTTCCTTTACATTGGTAAATATACCTTGATCTCTCCAGACTTTAAAAAATAACTCCTCCTGCCTGCCTTTGATTCATCCACTCAGCCTATCTCCCTTCCAGTTTAGTCAGAACTTTCTCTTTCACCTTGACGTCAGTGTGCATACACACCTAGGCTGTGGTGTTGTGTTCCTAAGCCATTCCTTGCCCAGTCCTGTGCCTCCCATCTACACCCTTTTCTTTCCCACAAGGAAGGGACCTGTCTTATGCTTTCTTCTCAGCCCATTGCCTTCTTGACCCCTAGTTCTATCCTCCTCTTGAAGAGATCTGTACAGGACTTCATGGTGATCTCTTCCCCAATGTCCTCAACCTATACAGCTACAGAATCTCTCTACAGGCTTCTCTAAGTGTGAATGAAGAGTTGTGTAACTGGTTCTCAGCCTTTCTGTCTGCATTCTATGGGAGTGCTCTGACATCTATCTCCTACGGCTGTAAAGTTCCGAAAGGAATTGTCCCTGCCATGCTACCCATTGCCCGGTAACAATCCATCATCTTCTAATTCAGGCTTCCAAGCCTGAGCTCCAGGCCCCTGTGGGTGGTGGTTATTCCCAAGTGTTCACTTGCCCTTCTTGGGCCAACAGAAATGCCTTTCATTGTCTACATTTGGTTTGAGTTCCCACATTCCTTCTTTCAGACTCTCTAGGACATGCTGTTATTCCTTCCAATCCTCCTCCACGTTCACATGGATTCACACATGGGTTGTTTCAACAGTCAACTCAATAATTTTTCAGAAATTTCTGACCACCAATTTATCTTACAAAGATGTTAGAGTGATCTCCCAACTCATCCGCTCCTCAATTTTTTTTTTTTATGCTACTACCAACTTGGCGCTCTTTCCAAAACATAGTTTAGTGCTCAACAGTGTTGTGCCCACTCACCCTTTCTCCTTGGCTGTTTTTGTGTCAACTTGATGCAGAGAAGAAGGAGCCTTAGTTGAGGGAATGCTTCTGTGAGATCAAGCTGTAAGACATTTTCTCAATTAGTGATCAATGGAGGAGAACTCAGCTCATTGTGGGCGGTACTATCTCTGGGCTGATGGTCCTGGGTTCTATAAGAAAGAAGGGTAAACAAGCTATGTGGAGCGAAGCCAGTAAGCAACATCCCTCCTTGGCCTCTCTATCAGTCATGTCTCCAGTTTCCAGCCCTGCTTAAGTTTCTGTCCTGATTTCCTTTGATGATGAACAGCAATGTGAAATGTAGGCCAAATAAACCCTTTCCTCTCCAACTTGCTTTTTTGGTCATGGTGTTTCATAGCATCAATAGAAACCCTAGGACACCACTAGTTGCTCCCCATTGCTAGGAGCTATATTAGGCACTTTTCCTATTCTGAGATAAAAATACCCAAAGCTCTCTAAGGAAAAAGGATGGATTTACTTCAGATTACAGTTAAAGAGTATAGCCCATCAAAACAGGTCATGACAGCAAGACCATGAGGCATCTGATTATACTGCTTCCACAATCAGGAAGCAGAGAGCAATGAATGCCCATACTCCACCATCTCACTTCTTTTAGGCACTACAGGACCCAAGCCTCGGGTATGTGCTGCCATCCTTCATGGTGGTTTTTCCTATCCTAATTAGCCAAATCAAGACATGCTTAGAGGCTAACCTAATCTGAACAACCCCTTATAGGTGTGCCTGGAGGCTTGTCTCTTCGGTGATTTCTAGGTCTGTTGGGTCAACAGTTGATACTATCCCAGGAGGGGATGCCCTAGTATTTCTAGGTGTCTCCATGGTAGGACTCTATGTTACAATCCCACTTTCTTCTTTCTTTTTGTGTTCACTCCTGCTTAGCACCTCCTCAACACTCCTCATCCTATATTGCAGGCTTCCTCCACTCCTTATCATGCATTGCTGGCTTCTCCTCCACAGCCAATACCTCCAGGTCTCTGCCCTCAATGCTCTCTTGTCTAGTTCCCACCTGTGTTAGTGATGGGATTTTTATCCCCATGACCAAAGTCCTTAGAAAAAGGTTAAGGGAGGAAAGATTTACTTCTGACTTGTGCTTTCAGGAGTTTTAGTCCATGGTCAGTTGATTGTTTTGCTTCTAGGCCTGTGCTGAGGCAGCTCATCGTGGTGGATGAATGTGGCCAACTTGCTTACCTCATGATAGCAAGAATAAAAGAGATGTAGCAGGAAGGATCTGGGGCCAAAATATATTCTATGGTGGCGCATTGCCAATGAATGCTATGAGCTTTGTTTTCAGTAGTTCCACTAAGTCAGTGGTTCTCAACCTGTGGGTCTCAACCCCTTTGGGAGGTCACATATCAGATGTCCTGCATGTCAAATATTTACAGTTTGATTCACCACGGTAGCAAAATTTAGTTATAAACTAGCAACTAAATAGTTTTAGAATTGGGATCACCACAACATAAGGAACTGTATTCAAGGGTCACAGCATCGGGAAGGTTGAGAACCGCTGTTCTAAATTGTCTGTTCAGATCCTGAATCCAGCAATGACTCAGTGTCCTCCTGATCTAAACACTGCTGGAAACATCCTCACAGACATGCTCAGAGGCTAGTCTGTTAATGTAAGTTTCTCAGTCCAGTCAAGTAGACAATCGAGATTAGACACCCATCCTTTCCTTCACTCGGTGCATTGCCATCTGTATAGTCTCAAGCATACAGCTTGAGATCACCTTCTCCAGAGCTTTTCGTGGTGTTTCTAAGCCTCCTGTCTTATCCCAATTCAAGTGGAGTTTTCCCCTTCTCTTGTCCCATGCAGCTTTGTCATAGCGTGTGCCTTTCATTGTCCCTATTACTAAGATTGAAGGTACTAATGGTATACAAGCTACTTGGGAGCTCTTTATGGGGTTCTCAACGTCAGACACATACAATAATAGATAACAGTAAAAGCTGCGTAGATTTTAAGCTGCACTTAACCTGCTAAAGGAGCAGATTTAGGTCCCTACTGTTTAGCTAAGAGCAGAATCTTCCTATGGCAGTTACCATGATTCCCCAACACATACTTAGTCAAAGATTTCCAGAAACTTTCCAGGCCTGTTCTTCCACTTCGAAGAGCGTCCCTTGCCCTCCCTCACAACCTCTTATCAGCAGGCTGTGCTTGTTACGTCCAGTATAGGCAGTATAGTGAGGAGCCAATGACTCATGTTTGTTCCCCAGATGTCTTTTACTAGTGGTCTTATCTCCCAGCGAGTTGTTCGGGCCAGATGAAGGTACAGGCTGTGCTACAGATTTCTCATGATTACTACCAATGCTGGACTAGAGGCATACACAATACTATGCATCAGAGACGCATTTGATGAATTGTTTAGATATCTTAGCCTTCGTTTCTAAGTACTCAAGATAATCTAGCCCACTATTTTATGGCTGAACACTTATCTTTGAATCACCACAGAATAACCAAAACATGAGTAGGCAGTCTGGAAATGACGAGAATTTAAGCAACAGGAATTTT
The DNA here is from genome assembly GCF_011064425.1 of Rattus rattus. Lineage (NCBI taxonomy): Eukaryota > Metazoa > Chordata > Mammalia > Rodentia > Muridae > Rattus > Rattus rattus. The sequence continues at coordinate 67,792,464 of NC_046155.1, forward strand.
CTACTCCCAGCTCACCACCAGATCTGTATAGTACTATGAATTTTTGCTCAACTAGTCAATGTAGGATTTGAGAAACTTGTTGCAGTCAGTCACTAGAGTCACACTTGTTTCCCTGCAAGAATGCCATTGCCATCGTAACTCTGTCAAAGGCCCTTTTCCCTCCAAGCAACAGGCTGCAAGCTAGACTAAGGACAGAGATGTTAGCACCATCTCCCATCCAGGAACTTCACCAAAATGCTTAGATATTTACATGTCTCTGAGAAATAAGGCATGTTTTATTGTAAGTGTTTTCATTTTCAGATAGCCAGCATTAGTGATGAAGGATGGAGCTCAGTTGGAAGAATGTTTGCCTAGCATGTGCAAAGCCCTGGCTTCAATTTCTAGCACTTCATTAAACCAGATGTGGTGGTTGGTACAAGGCTGTAATCTCAGGACTGAGGTAGAGGTAGGAGGATTCAGAGGTCAAGGTCATCATTGACTACATTTGGAGATAAAGGACATTTTAGACTACATGAGACCATGTCTCAATGCATAAACAAAAGGAAGAAAAGGGAAAAAAAGCAAAACCCAGAAATTTAAGAATGTATGGTTTACTCATTCAATGAGGTCAATATGAATTCCTCAAGCTACCCCTATATCATGCTCCCAACACACACACACACACACACACACACACACACACACACACACACACACACACACACCACACTAGAAGTTGCTTTCATTGAGTCTACATTGAGATTAACATATTAGTCCCTGCCTCCCAGAGTGCTAAGAGAAGTATGGAAGATATGTGAGCAGAGTGAACACAGAGTAAGAATCAATAAATGCCCAATCTGGTTTCAATTACACACTTATTATTAGTCATTTCATTTGCCTGCTGCAGAATCATGCAGGAATTAAGCAGAAGAAACCTAGCAAAAAGATTTGATGGCTAGGCCACTCTAGGTGGGATTCTTAAGATCCCCTACAATATTGTCCCTATTGCTTGAGCATGGATGAGTGATACCATAATTTGGGTATGCTCCCTGCAGTGTCCTGTAGCCATCTCAGATGCTCTGGACATACAGATGTGATGAATATGTCTAGAGGGGGAAAAGGAAGGAAGAGGTAAAGTTATGAAGTGAGTATACATGGGTAGAGGGGCAATTTGCCATAAGGGTTGGCTATGCCTTCCTCTACATGGCCTTGATTAGGTTCCATCCCTGGCATTGGGAGCTTTCACAAGGAGAAGAAAGTTGCATGAGATCTTGAGAGTCTACTGCATCTTGTGATAGAAAAAAGAGGCATTTACATGGCACCACTGTGTACTATTCTCTTCCATGTCAAAGTCCACAGTTAAATTCTGTGTCTACCTATTTCTGCCCCAACACAGAGACTTTGACATCCTGAGGAGTCTGGGGTTCCAGCCATGGCTTTGTTTGTTATTTGTGTAGAAATCCATACCTGTTCCAACTCAAAGAAAGCAAACTCGCTCTTTATTAAGCAGGTTCACACAGCTTGGGTCAGACGCTTTGCTGAGACCCACCGTGGACAGGCAGAGGCTTGCTTCACTAACTGCTGTGTTTGCAGGATCTCACGGAGGGGAAGCAAGCCCCCACTCTCCTGTGCCGCAAGAACTGCTTACATTGTGCTTAATTTTGCCTCATTTTGCCTCGATTTTGAAAGTCTTTGGGGAATTTCAATGGAAAGCAAGTAAGAACATTTAGTGTTTACTGCTGACCCAGAAATAAAACTTACTCTCCTGCTTTGTAAAAATCCTTAGGCGTCAAAGCCAGTGTTTACAAAATAGGTAAGGGGAGTTCTTTCCGAAAACATCAAGGGCATTTTAGAATATGTTTTTACAACTTGACAAAGTCTGTGGAGAAAACAAGGCTTAAAACTAAAGTGTTAGGAACAGTTGCCAATTGAAAACAAGTCATAAATGAAGATAAATTGACTCTAAGCATATCATATAGAACAATGGGAAAATATTATCAGAATTGTAAAAATCTGATTTGCATGCATCTTTTTTTTCCAAACATAGCTTTGCAAGCGTAAATTGAAACAAGCAGAGACCAACTTGTATAATGGAGTAAAATCAGTCTGAGATTCCAAATGTATGTGTCAGGAGACACTGATTGGATTGGAAAAACAGAAACAAATAAACTTTGATTTCCCCTCACGAACTTTTTCTTTTCCATGGAGAATTCCAAAGGGTGTTTATAAGTCATTTAACCACTAAGACCCTGGAGAATATAGCAATAAGATAGTTAGTAATGTTTCTACTAATACCCCCTTCTCTTAGTTCTACGTGTGCAAGCGCACACACACACACACACACACACACACACACACACACACACACACACACACACAATCTCCAGTATTCTAGCAATGGCCATGGCCATACAAGTACTCTCCAAGCATGTTCCCATTTCTAGATGGGGACACTATGCACAACACACATAAAATTTGCGCCCTGACTACACAGCCCTTGGGGCACAAAGACACCATTCAAGCTTCATTCGCACTGAAGTTACGGTGCCCTCCAGAGGCCTCCCAGGCTAGCCAGTGTTGAGCATGGGTACATGGCATTGGTTCGTCTTCAAAATAACTCCACTGAATATTAGCATCATGCTGGCAATGGAAAAAAGCTGGAGCCCAAGACAGATTCCAACAGTCTCACTGCTAGTCATGTGATCTAAGAGACTAGAGGAAAACATTGGCTAAATGATGTTTTTATAAGAACCCACTCTGGTTGTGATTTTTCTGATTGAGGCATAATTGATAGCACATAAAAAATAGCTATTTTAAGGGGTTGAGGATTTAGCTCAGTGGTAGAGCACTTGCCTAGCATGCGCAAGGCCCTGAGTTCGGTCCCCAGCTCCGAAAAAAAAAGAAAAAAAAGAAAAAAAAATAGCTATTTTAAAGTATACAAGCTCAGTGTGATTTGGTATATTCACAATGTATTATAACTACTACTGCAATCCAATTTACTAGAATTTCTTTCTACCTCCTTCCAAAACCACCAAAAGAACCCCCAAAGTAAGTTACTTTCAAGTCACTATTTCCATCCCTCCAAAGCTCTGTTAGGCCCTCATCAGTGTGTAACTATGGATTTCACTATTTTATTTTCATTTATTTCAGTGTGATGTACACACACACATGCATATGTATATGTCATATATATAATCATATATATATGTATATACATAAATGCACACATACACTTATACACACAACACACACACACACACACACACACACACACACACACAAAAGACATGCACATGTGAAGGCCATAGGTCAATGTTGGGTATCTTCCTCTATCGCTCTCTACCTTACTTTTAAAAAGGATTTATTTATTTTTATGTTAAATGTATGGCTATATTAACCGCATGTATGTCTCTGCCTAGCACTTTCAGACTCTAGAAGAAGGCATTGGCTCCCTTGGAACTAGAATTATAAATGGTTCTGTGTTGTACGTGTGGGTGCTAGGAATTGAACTTGCTTTCTCTGGGAGAGCAGATGGTGTTCTTCACCACTGAACCATATCTCTAGCCCCGCTACCTTATTTTTTGAGACAGGTTCTCTCACAAAACTCGACGCTCACTGATTGGTTAGACTAAATATCCAGCTAGCACCTCCAGTCCTATTTCCAACCTCCAGGTGCTGGGATTGCAGGCACACACTGTCATGCCCAGCGTTTTAGTTGTATACCAGCGATCTGAACCCAAGACCTTATAGTTGCACAAGCTCTTTGCATACTAAGCCATCCCCTTCCCAGCCTGAATTTGTCTATTTTTGTTCCTATAAATAGAACCATAGAGTATGGGTCCTTTTATATCTGGCTTCTCTCACTGACCGTGTCTGTTCACAGTCATCTATGTTGTGGCACATGTGAGAATTCTAGCTAGCATCATGGTTTTATATGGATCCTGATTTGGTTGTGTACTTATTAGCCCTGAACAGTATTCTGAGGCCACTCTAAATTTAATTGACAAGGATTTTGGTGAACCCAATTGAGCAAGCCCTGCAAGGTTTAATACCCAGTGGTCACATCGTAGCAATGACAGCGGTGAGCAAAGCTCTTCAGAGGCTCCGTGGAGCTTTCAGAATACCACAGATGCTCATGGCATGACCTCCAGGCCAGTGCTCCTGCTCTCAGCCTCCATCTTCAACCTCTACAAGGCCCTTCACTCATGGATTTCTGGCTTCAATTCTTTCAGCTCTTGAATATATAGTTTTTGCTGCAGGCTCTCATGCATTCTTCTCCCTGCCTGGAAAAATTCTACTTTCCCACTCTGTGTGCTCCTTCTCACCCTCTAAGGCTCAGGCTAAATGCTGAGAGAGCACAACTGACCACCTGTCTAAACTAGGTACAGCCAATCCCTTGTTCCCTCTCAGGACTTCCTTTGTTTCCCATTAGACATGTTTCACAATTTACAATTGCATCCTAATGTGTGTTTATGAATTATTCACTGGTCTCCTCTGTTTGTCCCAAAAACTAGAGCAGGCATCTATTGTGTTTTGGCTGTCCCACCACTAGGACTTAAGAACACCAGCACATTTGGAGCCAGTCACTGCCCACAGGGCTATCTTTGTACCTAGCCAGGCCAGGCTTCCTGGGGGAGTAAAAGGACAATGGGCCACCAAGTGCTACTCTAGGTCAATAGTCTTGGCAGTACCTAGCAACTTCTTAGATGTGCCCATCCTTGGCCCTCACCCAAGAATGCTGGGGTTTGCAGGTCAGCAGTCTGGTGTTAACAAGCACCCAGGGGATTTTGCTGCTGGCTAGAAGCTGAAGAACGTCAATGTGCGAAGCATCCGTAACTCCACTCATACCTCTGGTACTACACACCTCCACCCCTACCAGGTTGAGTCCTGTGATCTAAAACATGCTCCAGACAGGTCTGGAGAGGCTCCTGAATCACAGGTGATAACAGAAACTAGAATGTCACCTAGACCTAGAAGAGATCATGAAAGTTTCATCAATTGAGAAAACAGAATGGCTATTGATTCTGAAATCCCATATCTGGGTGTATATCCAAAAGAAATGGAATTGGAACCTCAGAGAGACATCTGCAATCTATGTTCATTGTAGTAATCAGGGTATCAGGGTGGGCCAACCCTAGCTAGTATCTGCCAACTATGGATTGATAAAAGATCTCTCAATCTCTCTCTCTCTCTCTCTCTCTCTCCCTCTCTTTCTCTCTCTATCTCTCTGTGTGTGTGTGTATGTGTGTGTGTGTGTGTGTGTGTGTATGTGTGTGTACATGCTGTAACATTATTCAGCTTCAAAAAAGGAAATCCTATTACTTGGAACAATATGGATGAAACTGGAGGGCATGGTGTTAGGATAACATGCCAGTCAGAGAAAATACCAAATGGTCCTCATTTTGTGTGGAACCAAAGAGCTAGGGTTCATCAGACTAGGAGGTGCTAGATGAGCACTGGCCTGGACTAGTTGATCTGAGGAGAGTGATGCCTATATCCATGAGACATATACTCTAACCCCCTTTCCTGACCCTTCCTTTTCTCACCTCCTCCCTCTTCTTTGGTGAGTTCCATCTCCTCTCATGTCTGAGTCACACGATACCCTGTCATTGTCATTGTGGGCCTCCAGGTTTCTTCTGCTGTGAGCTGGAGACCTAAGCCACCCACTATTATCTACTTGGCTTGAGTCCTGCCACACCTAAGAGTTCTGACCACACGGTCTCTCTTTGGAGTTGGTCCTGTTTTCCAGTATCACTGACTGATACTCTTCTCACATCTCCCTTGGCATTCTCTACATAGTTGGAGGGATGCAGAAATCTACAGTGTGGAGTTTGAACATCCAGATGGACCAACAAAATCAGAGATGCTTCTCTCCAGGCCCAGGGAAGCCATGAGTCTTTGTTCTCTCCCAAATTGGTCTTTATTTCTTCCACTGTGCCCAAGTTGCCATTTGGTGTGAAGGAGACACTAAGTAAGTAATAAGGGAGGCATTTTGATCAACTACAAATGGAGTAACCAATTCGTCACATGAGCGCATTTGACTGCCAGATCATGTGACTCCCAAGTAACTATCTATGAAAATGACAGGAATTACCAGATGTTGCCTGATTTTGTATGTTTGACTGTGAATTTCTAAGCAGAGAAAAAGTAATCACTGCACTCCTCTGACTGCATAAATAATGTTTTTTGGTTTTTATTGACATATGTAATATTATCCTATGTGCTATTACTGTGTAAAATTATAAATGGAACTGAGCTATTTATACAAGACATGGAAGAAAAAGAGCAAAAGGAAATGATTCACAGCTTGGTCCCTTTTTGGCATACTTCCTTCCTGTCACTTTTCTATGACATAGCAATTTTGAGACTGGTGGTTTCCTCAGTGTAGAGTCCAGAAATTCCTGCTCATGGGTTCTGCCTAATGTGTGACCCTACCTTTTGTGACTGTTTCAGGAAGGAAAACTATAGCTTCTACTTAAGAAAATTATTATGTTGTTATTTATAAGTCTCTCTCTCTCTCTCTCTCTCTCTCTCTCTCTCTCTCTCTCTCTCTCTCTCTCTCTCTCTCTCTGTATGTGTGTGTGTGTGTGTGTGTGTGTGTGTGTGAATGTGCCTGTGCCTGTGCCTGTGCAAGTGCATGTGCATGTGTATGCGATTGTATGTATGCTACCCACAGAGCCAGAGAGATTATTAAATTCCCTGGAGCTGGAATTACAGGCAGTTGTGATCACTTGATGTGGGTGCTGGGAATTGAACCTTAGTCCTCTGCAAGAACAGTGCTGCTCTTAACCACCAACTCCTCTCTCCAGCCATAGCTCCAAGTTTCTCTATAGTAATACAAGAATGTATTTATGTCTGTGACATACATATGTGAATGGTGAGATATTGCCCTTCCTTAATCACTTCCTGTTTCGTTTGCTTTATAGAAGCTTCTGTGATATGAGTTGTGGACCATAGAGCTGTAAAATACCAAGTAGGCTGTGGGGACGGCAGTTGTCACTTATCTCACCATCTTTTCCTGTACATTAGGGGTTGCTTGCTTCAATGCAGAGAGCTCCTTTCCAACACATGGTGAACTTTCTCAGACATGCAGGACAGGGCTTTCCTCATTTAGCTCATAAGTGTTCAATAACCAGGAAATACTCCTTCCTCCCCTTTGAATGTTGAGATACCTGGGGCAGGGAGGGTACTTCATAGTTCACATAAAGCACATAAATGTGCATCAAAACCAGCCTGAAACCCGCCTCCTCTTCAGACAGGTACCAATTGCCTCAAAGCCTGTGGCATCCCCAGACCTGTGCACATTCTATCCTCCACTGCTCTGACAGTCCCACATGGAGCACAGTCCTTTGTCTTTTCCCTTCTTATCCCTTTTCCTAAGAACTATGCTCTGGAAGAGTGACTCTTCCAGCACTCTGATTTATCATACAGTTGGAAGGCCAACACCATGTTAATACAGAGAAAAGAAGGAGCATGAGCATGATGGGAAATGGTGTGATTCACTCAGCTTTTTTGTAGATAGCAATTTCCAGGCAGAAGGATGAATGTAAAGTCCCCTGAGAGTCATGGGGAAGGACTCCTATGTGCAAGCATTTCATTTAGTAGCAGTGTAGGAACTGCATTCTCAGAGTAAAAGACACCCCATTGGAAACAGGATTCCCAGTGATCTGGTTTCACTCTAATAGGCAATAGACTTAGGAAGAGGATGTTTTCTATTTAAGTATTTCAAAAACATATGCTTAAAAAAACAACTAAATATCTTAGGATTTCATTAAAATGAAATACTTCTATCTGAGGGATGTTCAAAGTTCTCTCTTGACAATCTGTTTTGCTTCTGTTTCTATAGCTGCTGCTACTGCTGCTTAGTTTTGTGAGGAATGATTTCTTGGACCCAAGCATTTAATAGTTGAATAGAAAAAAATCATCTTTAGGTATGCTCTAATGAGGCAAAATCCCTCAGGTTGCAAGTGTTAAGCTTTGGTTAATACCAGCCATTGGCTGCCATGCAGCAGGCATACTTGGGACTTTGCAAACTTTCAAACAATATTGGCTTGCTTTCGTCAGCAGCATTTGGAACCTGGGAAGTTCTGAGTGTGTAGGGACTCTAATCTACTCAGATGTTATATATCCATCTTCCGGCTTTTCAAGTCAGAGCCAAGAATGCCTGTGACAGTCCTCAGCCTCCCTTGAGGTCATTCACTCAATCAGACCTGGGATCCCATGCCCATGTGTTCTGCCAGTTCTTCCCCAGGGACACATAGCTTTGGAGCAGCATGAAGGAAACAGTCCTGGAAACAAACAGAGACTACCAATATCTACTTTCTTCTCACCCTGTCCCTCTTTTAGCTCTTGCAGCCCCCCTGAAAGTATTGTAATATTTTGGTTTCTGTTGCTTTGTTTTCCTGGCATTGTGGTGGCATCAGGATTATTCAGCAGGTCCCTAGGAAGAAAGCAGGAGTGGGCAGACAAAGATGATACAGCTCTGTCAACACCAGCCACCTTTCCCTCAGTCAGTGCCTTCCTGAGTCCTGTCTTATTATTTATACAGGCTAGTGATTCTCAAGCTCAGACCCAACTGATCTGATGTGACTGACATGTACATTGTGAATCAGTGGTCCAGAGGAAGCCAGAGACTCCCTGCTTTCAAGGAACCTCTGTAAAGGGTAGATGCTGCTGGCCCATGCTCTGAATAAGAAAGAGCTCTCTGTATAGATAGCATGTCACCTAAAAGGCAGATGGACAGCCCATGAGGGAGCTGAGCAAAGGGATTAAGAAAGGGCTTGAAGGTGTCAAAGACGATCGTGATGGTGGTGGAAGCAGTGGTGGCGGCGGTGGTGATGACAGAGACAAGAAAGATGATGATGGAGGCAATGGTGGAGATGGTGATGAAGATGATAGTGATGGAAATGGTGGCTATGGTGATGATGGTAGGGATTATGGGAATGATGGCAACTGCAGTGGTAATAGTTATGGCTGTGATAGCAGTAATAGAGGTAATAGCAACAATGGCAATGATAATAGATATAATGGTGGTGATGGTGGAGATAATAACACTGATGAAGATAATGGTGGGGATTATGGAAACAATGATGGTAGATGGTGATGTTGGAAATAGTGGTTGTATTAGGTATAATTAATTGCTAATGGTAGCAGTGGTGATAATGGTGGTGGTGACGACAGTAATTCTGATACTATAGTGGTAGTGCTAATTGTCATGGTGACAGTAATGATGATGGTGATCGCAATGGTGATAATAATGGTAACCATGGCAATGGTGGTAGGTGGGGGAAGTGACAGAAATCATGGTGTTGGTGATGGCGATTATCTTTTGTGATAGTGAAGAACATTTATCTTCATAAGAAGGTCGTTGTTGACACAGCTGTAAAATCAGAGTGATTTTTAGAGACTAAGCAAAGTAGCAGAGCAGATAGAGACACATTGCCCGGCAGTTGTCCCCACAGGAATGTTACACAGTTCTCCCATTAGCCTGCTTCCCTCAGCAATCGAGTTAGCTTTATTGTCTCTCTGTTCTGGTACCTGAGAAACAGTCTAGACCCTGGTGACCCCTCAGCAAGTATGGGCTTCCCTTTTTCCTTACTTAGACATTCTAACACACCAGGTCTCCTCAGTGATCTTCTCATTTAATCTTCACATAGCTTTGGGCATGGGTAGGGTTATCAGTCTCTGTTTAAAGGGAGAGAGAGTAAGGTTATTTGATTGGTTAGGGCACAACCAGAAACTCAGCCACTGTATTCAAAACCCTAAAGCCTCTCCTCCATGTCATCCCAGTCTTGGGCTGAGGACAGAAGGGTCTGTGATGGTGCAGCTACCTGATGGGCAAGAGGCCTTTACCGTTGACTGAGTGGTCTGTAGAGAGGACACCCTGACAGATAAGCACTGTACTCACTAGGCCCTCCAAGCCCACCTTGTCCTCTTATTCCTGTTACTGTCCCTTTAACTCTGCGTCCTTCCCCATAGTCCTGCCTGCATCATGGAGAGCTTACCCAGGCAGACATAGAGGGTGAAATAGCACCAGCCTGAGAATGGTACAGCTCCTGTTTCTTCATGAAGCCGTCATCTTTAAACCATCTGTGACATGTGTAGAGAATATGGTCCCCACTTGCCTGGGCTGTCTGTGCCAGCTCCACAGCTGTCTTCAGCAGGATGTCTCTCTGACGCCTTCCAGGACTGCCAGGGCTAAACCCCAGGTATGCATTTCATGTTACTGGGTAACTTCCATTGCACATCCATTGTGTTCTGCAAGGCTGCAACTTTGGTCCATCTGACTGGTGGGTGGAGATTCCTGTGCAGCTGTTTCCCACGTCCTACTGGGGCAGTAAGGAAGTAGTAGCTATACCATACTGCAACACTGCAAGGAGGTCAGACAGTAGTGTTATTCCCGGTCATGTGCTTGAAGTCTTTGGTGATAAAGGCTGAACTTGGTATATGCTGAAAGAATTGATGGCATCATGCTGACGGATAGCACCAGGCAACTTGGCTTTGGTACATGCTTTGGTCTCCCCTCGTTATCTAGTCCAAGTACATTCTTGCTAATATTCCATGTGTTACATATTCAACCTAGCTGCCTCCAACTATGCAAGGAAGTCTGACTTCCCACTGAGGCTTGAAAGCAAACCAATATTCCAAAGCTTTGGGCAAGGTCATACAAAGTCACAGATCGCTTTGTCCTGATCTCACACTAATTTGTTGTGTGACCTTGGGAAACTCTCTTTCCCTCAGTTCATTCATTTATTCACCTGTAAAATTGAAGAAACCTCTAACGCTCACTTGGGTTTGACACTAGGACTTGACAGATCATAGTTTCCAAGCAGTCAGATTCCTTTCTCATTATTTCTCTTTCACCCCATGCTCTGTAATGGATACGATGGGTTGTATAACACATAAATGATTCTTTAACGGATGAGTTCCGGTCTCATCCACCTTTCCCAGGAGGTATGGACAAGATGGACAAAATAGTCTGGAATGATCATCACTTCAGGGAAGCACTCACACCACAGCCACTAAGAAATGGCTCTGAAAAACCCACGGAATTCTGAAACTCTAAAAAATGGGCATCGAACCCTGGCACATGTACCCTTTTCTGGGGGGCATTGCCATGTTAACGTTTGTGGGAGCACAAACTTTGACAACCACTTTGGAAATCAATTTGGTAGTTTCTCAGAAAACTGGTTCTACCTCAAGACCCAGCTATACCATTCTTGAGTATAGACCCAAAAGATTCTCTACCCTCCCCAAAGGGCACTTGCTCCACTGTTTTCATATTAGCTTTGTGTGTAATAGCTGTCCATCTGAACTTACCAGTGTGGAAAACGCAGCTGACAGTATGGTTCAGGTTTGGTGCTACTCGATGCAGTGCAGCCCCTATGACTGGTCTCTCCTGCTGTGATGCCTGCCTGGGGTTGTCCTTGTGAGAATGGCACTGTGGGTGTTCAGAGCCAGGGTGAATGAGACAGGAAAAGCAGGAAGCAGAGGAGCTCAGGGGGCTACATGCTGTTGTTCTCCAGGAAAGTCAAAAAACTAAAGGCTGTGGTGTTGTGGGAGGATGCAAAGGAGTCTCACAATTGTGGGGTATGGTGGTGGGTACTGTGTCCCCCCAGCCTTCCTGAGAGTGAGGAGGCTGCTTCCACACATCTCCTCCTTCTCCCCACTGGCCACCTACTTTTCCAGAAAAGCTCCATTTGGATCAGTATATAAGTTGCTCCTGGCTCTAGGAAGCTAGACAGGGTCTCTGTGAAAGGGTGTGGCCAGATGTTGGACACACATCCAGGTGTGTCTTTTCTCTTTTAATAGGTTTTACTCTTGGGCACAATCCAGCCTGAGCCTACAGAGCTGTCTCTCCCATGGAAGAGCTAAACATGGGACTTCCCTGACCTGTAAAGGCCACTGGAAAGAAGAAGAGGAGGAAAGTACCCCAGGCACCCCAGGCAGGCCTCAGGCTTTTCCACATCAGTGTTCTGTGCATTACAGGAGCCCTGGACAGTCCCACTAAAGACCCACCATGTGTTGCTCTTCCTCATATGCAACAAGGGTCTGGGTGTTTGGAGCCCTGTGGCCATACTTGGAGTGTGGGCCAATGAGACACTGTGAGAACATGTTGCCAGGTTGGAATCCAAGCTCTGTGATCTGCTTGGCCCTGGGCTGACGTCTGGCTTTGAGGAAGTTGCCATTCCCATCTATAAAATTGAACCCTATCCCCAAGGAATGCTGTAAAGGCGCTAGCTGCTGGAGAACAGGGATAGACACATCAACATTGGCCTCACACAGGGCAGGTCCTCATGCTTACATAGCAAGCATTTGACTGACAGAGCCATTGTCCTTGTCCCCCAAATTATAGATACCTCATAGGCTCTCAGCCCGTCCAACCAAGGTCACTCCATGTAGAAGGCCATTCGTCATTTTACTGCCTGTGATGTGTACAGCACAGGCTGGACACCAAGACAAGCTCCTCGGAGAAGCAGCACCCAACCCCAGTTAGTGCTTGTCTCAGCCTTTCCCTCAGCTGATGAGAGTGAGCAGGAGAAAAAAAAAATGTGACAGGCAGAAGCTGAAAGAGGGGAAGAAACAGCATACCTCTTTGGAATCAAATTTGAACCTCAGTCAGTGTACTGTTCTTTAGACTTATTAAGAGAGCAAGAATTGAGATTAAACTGCACCCGGTTATTTAGAGCTCTGCTTTATTATAAGCACAACCCCCACCCCACCCCCGCACTGCATCCTATCTGGATGCATTCGTGAAAACTCACAAACCATAAATGGAAAGGGAAATGATGGAGCAAATGCAGAATCTTTTCTGTTTGAATAAAGCAAAGTGTTTGTAGCAGAGCAGTTGGCAGAAAGCTGGGCTTTCTAACCCTCTGAGGAACCCAGGGACAATTCGTTGGGATGACAAAGCGGCTGACAAAAGCACTTTCCCTCAGCCCACGTGAAAGGAAGGGAATCTCCTCCAGGAAATCTCATTTCTAAAGGGTTGGGGTGTGTATCCAATGACGTCTGAGGTCTCTACAGAGATACAGAAAGGAACGAATGGGTGATGGGGTTGCATACAGACATGGCACCACTGATGCGAGGAGAGTGTGAAATTGTAGGCACACCGCCCCACCCGCCATCACCAATGTCTCTTGAACACCATCATCTCTGACCTCCTTATACTTAGAAAATAAGCTAGAAATGAGGACAAGGGCCCTATATGGAATCATTGGGGGACTCTATGGGCTGGGGTGACTATCAGGTCCACTAATGAATACTTGGTGTGTGTTGTCTGTTACTCATGGGTCAGGTTGGCTTCTGGAAAGCCGGGCAAGCTGCTCTCCTACTGGGTGCAAGAGACAGCCCTGTGGTTGCCGTTCACCTGGGTCAGAGGCTCTGATCTGGATCTTCTTCCAGCAATGTCCCTGGGGTGGGCACTGGCCTTGTCACCGCTATTCAGGTGAAAACCACCCTCACAGAGAAGCTAAAAGGCCTGAGCAGAAAACATCTGGAAACAGAGGCATGTTCAATCTGCCAACTCATTGTGTGGACGGTCACAAAAGCTGATCTCCCCAAGCAGAATAAGGTCTCATGAGGGAGAGTTCTGTGCTACAGAGACACTTGGACCTGGCCTCTTTCTAAACACAAGTTCTCTGTAACAGCCTGAAATGTGTCCATGAGCTCTTTGACTGAGAGTACCAGCGCTCATGTTCCATGTAACACGTGAGCAGTAACCCTGCTTAAAGGGGCTGTACTGCACTGCCAAGAATCCCCAGCGATAGCCATCTAGGTTAGGAACTTCAGTTGGACCATAGGTGGCCCTGGACAGGATGGTTTCTGGGGATATTTGGTTCTAAGGGTCTATGACAGTCAGTGACTCACAGCAATGTCACGTCAAGAAATTGGAAGATGCTGCCAGTTTTGACCAGACAGCCTTGGATCTAAGCTTTAACACAGTACCTGCTTGTTCTGTGGGGAGAATGAAGATGGTCTGATCTCCAGGGATAAGCAGGATTCCAGTTCTCTTGAATTTTAGATCTGCCTCTCCTCCTCCCACCATTTCTGTGTTGGTTACAGTTGATAGCATCTGCTGGCCAAGTTCTCTCTTCTTCACTGAGAAAGGAAAGGTATGGAGAGTTGATTACAAGCGTGTTAACTGTGTCCACATGTAAAGACATTACAAAATGCGTGGGTAACTGGTACGTGTGAAAACCATCCCTCCCTTTGGAGCAGCCTCAGCATCTCCACATCTCCACAGATCTCTTAGGCATGAGAATGCTCCATCATGATGTCATCATGACTGTGTCCTCTTTTAAAATGTTTCTGCATGGTGCTCTAAATTCTACTTTGTCAATGCCTGAGAAAGAGTCCATCAAATAATGCCATCGGTTGGAGTCTTTCCTCCTTTTCCTGGGTGTCTGGGTAAGCCGTCTTTAGAAGATACATTGTACAGAGATGAGCATCTTGGTACCCAGGCCTCATTGGACCACTCTATGTTTCCTCAGTGAGAACCACGGGAAGCTTGGCAGGACTTGGGAACATTTATGCTCTGCATATATTTTTAACGAGTTTCTTTCCAAGGGGTCGTGTGAGCATCTAAGTGTCACTGCTGCATGGAGAGATCTCATCTTTACCTCAAGGGAAGGTTTTAAAGTATGCTTTGCCAGTGTCTAGATCTATCCGGCCTTCTGGAGATGTGCAATCTTCTGACACAAGGCACTGACCATAGTTAGAGACTAACTTTCTGTGAGAAACAGGAAATGCCTGAGAAGGGCTTATCGTTGCCAGAGGTGGTCTGCATGCTACCACTCGAGTCTGGGTGGAAGGCTCCTCTGTCACAAGCTAGCTGTGGATAAGGCTTCAGAGCCGCTCCACAAGCAGAGCCTTGGTAGCTTTGGAGCAGGTAACTCTGACTGCCAGAGTCCTAGTTCTGATGAGTACATTCAAGGTCAGTTTCTAGGAATGATCCAATTCTTATGTTATCTATAAACACACTTCTTTTTCATTTGCTCAGCGTTATCTGATAGTAACAGAAAGAAAAACTATTTTCAAAACATTATTCAGGTGAAATGAATGTATGTGCCTGTCATATCGACAGGTTAGCTGGTACCCTGAGAGAAACGATGCCTTGTAGGCAATTGCAGCTTATCTATTTCCCTGCTGTACTATTGTCTTGGCCTAAGGTCGTTAAGCTATGGGTATCCACTAAGATGTTACAGTGTTGCAATAACACGATTGGCTTTAACGGACACCCATTTTCCCCCATAAAATGTGGACGTTTTACAGCTCTGCCCATCTTTAAAATGAAGATGAGGTTAAAGATCACTGGTACACAGAGCTAAGGAGATGAACTCATGTCCAGATTAGCAAGTGTGCCCTGCTCTGACTGGCTATGAAGAGGAACAGTCTAAGGACTGAAGTGATGTGGCTGCTATGGGACAGGTCATTCAGAGCTAAGCCTCTCAAACGAGGTCACCAGGACATTCCTGCAATCAAGCTGCAATCCCAAAGGTCACACAAGTCTGGTCCGTCCAGAGTAATCAGTCTTTCACCCTGTATCGACAGTTCATGTATGTTTTTATTCTTTTTTGCATTCATGAGCCTCCTCCAAACAGCTTGAGCCACATGGACTCTATGACCAACATTCCCAGGCCTGGCTGAGCACCTGCATCTCATCTCCTTTACCTGGAAATTGGGGTGACCCTACCGTGCAGGGTTGAGGAGACCGGGCACAAGGTGAGGCACAAAGCAGCTGAGCAGCTGAGTGGAGTCATTGATGAACACCTCTGTCGCAAAGGTCTAACCCACGGGCTTTTACTCTTAGTCCCCAAACACCTGTACAGATCTCAGTCCAGAAGATACCTTTCCCTCCAAAAGCCCTGTGAGAAATGGCACAGAATGGTGTGCGTTGCCTCTGAGGATTCGTTCTGGGTTCACTTTATGTCAATCACACTGGATAAGGAAGTCGCCTTTGAACCACGACGACAGAGAGCAGCCACCAATCCCATGCTTTTGGGGATGGACAGTGAATGAGGCAGCCTCCATTGCCCAGTGGTCTTCCTGAAACCCTTCCCACAACCTGTTTCTTAGCTCTTTCAGAGTGGGAACATGTTCTCCTCTAAACCTTTCATCTTATAGGCCGAGAGAGGAGGAGTCTCGAAGGTACCCACAGCGTATCCCTAATTAGTTTAGATTCTACCTCGAAAACTGAATGCTTTTCAACCCATTGTAAACCCTACAACCTCTCCTATTTCCTAGTTCTGTGACCTTGACCCAAGCCTCCACTTGCCCATCTGTAAAATGGGGGCAAAAATACCTACCCTGGTGAGTGGTGGCAGAGGTAGGTAGATGACGTTGGGCGACTGTCCTTTCTGTCCAGGCTCTCCTGAGATGGTCCAATATTGCCAGGACAAGCATTATAACAGTGTCTTCATTTGCTCTCAAAAGTATCCCAGTGCCTGTGGGGACCGCCTAAACATACAGAGTACAGATACCAAATAATGACATATAAATGTTAGCTTTGGACAATGGTAATTAATGATCATGTTGGAACATCATTGCTGTTCCTAGTCCAGTTTAATGAACACCAAAAAAACACCAAAAGTTTTCATTTTTCCTATTATAAAACATTGTAGTTTACATGGTTTTTTTTTTAAGAGTGTGGACTCAGAGGGCCGCAGAGATGCCCAGTAGATGAGAAGGCATTGTGTGCTTCGGAGAGCTCGGTTCCTCGCTCCAACCAGGCAGCTCACAACTGCCGGTAACTCCAGCCTCATCGGATCCAGCACCCTCTTCTGGACTCCATGGAGACGCTTTCTCATGCACACAGACACACCAGGCATACTTTTTTAAAAATTAAATATTTCTAAACTATTTAAATATTATAATGCCTGTCCTGGCAATATCATTTAAAGTGTGAATTTTAGATGACACTTCCACTTTCCAGTGACAATTTCATGGACTTGGGCTATTTAAAGTTTGTCATATTTCATATTACAGATTTTTATCATTTTTTTCTATTGTAAATCATGATTTATACAGATAAGAGCATGTGACACAAACAAGTGTCACATTTCCTGTGTCAAATTCATAGAATTAAGTATTTGTGTTTCTTCTTTGTAGGAATCCATGGGACCCATGATTACTTTTCTCACTTCTGAGTAAAGTTTGATTCCTTTTCTTTAATAGGTCACATATTCCTAGGCCACTCATTTGGGAAATAAAGCACAATCTTTGCTAGTTGTTATAAAGTGAATCCACCTTCTGCCAGCATTCTCAGCTGTATGATGTGCTCACCCAGGGTCACCCGCTACATAAAGCTTCCTAGGTGCCAGGATTTGTTTCCTAGAAGCCTAGACTCTTGAATACTGAGTGCTACTACAAGGAGAAACAGGAACTGACTTCTGTCCTGTGGAACCTTTGACCATCATAGGAAAGAGGCACCAAGGGCTAGAGGCTGGCTGTGTATCTGGGAGAGGCACCCAAAGCCTCTTGAGTATCTCCAGGCTCATCTTTCATAATATGGAATGTTCTATTTAGCTCTGACATAGCATCCTTTAGCCTTCTGCTGGGATTACCCTAGCATCCTGGCTGAATTCCATCCAAGAAACAGGCTACCTCCCTGACCCACCAAGCCTTTGTGATATATGTCCAGCATTCCCAGTGGCCAAAAGCATGGGCGTCATTAATAAAGGACAGGTCTGCGGATACACTGGAGGCTGTGTGACACATTTTAAAGTGGTGGGAACAGATTTATAGCCTCAGAGTGTCCTCCTCTTCCTGGAGTTACTCAGGCCCAACAGCTCCATGAACCTGGAACAAAAGGTCTATCCTGAGGGAGGGTGATTTATGGAGAAGGCACTGATGGAATACATCTTGTTAGAGGCGAAACTGTTAGAGGTGAAACTGAGAGCTTTTGAGCTTAAAACTTCTCAACAGTTGGGAAACAAATGGCAGTGTCCCCCCACCCCACCCCCACTCTTTCCCTCTAAGCTGACCTGTGCCTGTCTAGGGGTGGCTTAAGTCTTTGTGGGAGTTCTTTTAAGTCCAGAGAGACATGCATGATGCAGGGAGGGCCGGGGTTGTCCTTACTAGGCACTGTCTTCCTGGCCTTCATAGAGATCTCCATGTCCTAGGCCTGAGCCAAGACTGAGACTTTAAGAGGAGCAAGGCCAGCAAGCTTGTTCTGGATAGTGTGCCAATCTGGGGATGTCACCATCCTTGATTCTAGAGGTATAAAAACTCTCAGACACAAAGCACAGCAGCAGAGAAACCTCAAACCCAGCAAACAAGAGCACTCAGAATCAGCAATTGGACAAAGGCTTTTACCGGGGCAATGGGGCACACATGCACAGAGGAAAAGACCCTCCCCAAATCAGAGGGAGGACTTGGGAAGCCAAACAATCCAGTCTTTTCTCAATGGCTGGATATTTTGGTTTGGTTTGGTTTTTAAGTTTCTTCCTCCCTAAATTTAGAGTTGGTCAATGTAGACACACAGGATAGTTGATTTGCCCACAACTGTTATGTAGCATGTCGTAATCCTGTTTGGAACTTGTTGAGCCAGTCCATCAGCAGGGGCCCTAATGACTGGAGGAAAAAATGTACAAGGCTTTTGTTTTAAGCTGCCAGGCTTTTGTCTCCTGTCAAGAGAGTAAGAAAGAAGCCGGTCATCTTGGAAGTTCACTTACTTAGCCATGACTCCAGTCTCTGTCTGTCTGTCTAGCAGGGAGTCTGTCTAATTCCTAGTCCCTCACTTGTAATCGCTCAAATAATTTTTATTTTGTTTTATTTTGTTTTTGTGGAATGCATGCTTATATGTGTGTATTCATACATGTGGGGTACACCTGTGTCCAAGTGCATTTGTTTGTGTGTGCAGCTGTGGGCAGCTGTGTATGGAGGCCAGAGAAAAAGCTAGAATGTTATCCTCAGTAGTTCCATCTAGCTCCTTTGAGACAAGGACTCTGACTGGCCTGCAGCTCACCAAGTAGAGTTGGCTGGGCAGCAAGCCCTAGGAATGCTCTTCTCTCTGCTTTTCTCACGGGGATGATAATCATGAGCTACCACAGCCATTTTCAGTGTGGCCTCTGGTGATCTATCGCTGATCCCAGTGCTCTGCACAGCAAGCACTTTGCCAGCTGAGTTGGCCTCCTAGCCCACTCAAGCTCTTTTAGAAGAAGCAGGCTGTAAGCAGATAATGTTAATGCTGCATGCAAAAGCGAGCACACGAAGCAACTAGCCAAGGTCCCAAGGCAGCGGATGCGGGGATGCGGTTATGGCTGCTTCCTTTGGGTGGGGTCACATCTAAGACAATAACACAGATGTCCCCAGAGTGTATAAACCTGAGGGCTTTGGCCAGAAGGTGAGGCCAACTCATGAGCTCTCACCTGTCACAATGTTGATATGTTAGCAGAGAGCATGGCATTCAGCCAACACACATGCACTTTTGTACCATGAACATAGGTTGGGCCCTAGTGAGTCACAGGCACTTTGCTGCTACCTCTGATGCTCTTTCTGGTTTTTGAAAATCTGCTTCCTTTCCATCATGGATTTGAAGCTCTCTTTGAAGTTGAGTCTTCTCTTTGCTCGAGTTCTACCTCTAGCATTCTGGTGGATGCCATTTTCTACTGGACCCTTCAAATATGTTCCTTCCCCCATTCACTGAGGATGGAGTTTCTCCAAATTGTAAGAACTCAGTGTCCCATCATGTGATTCAAGGGACACTGGGATAAGCAGCAGGCTTCTCCAGGCAAGGTTCTGAACAATCTCCCTGATGCTCAAACCCCTACATGGGAGAGATAAAGAAATAATAGGAGTCAGGAAGAGAGGCACGCCCCTTTTACCCGCTTCCTATCTCGCCACCCCTGTGTGCCCAGGGGAGGAACAGAAAAGGACCCTACTTTAGGTCCTATAGCCAAAAACTATCAGTGGCAGAGCTGAATCGGTGCTATGTGAGTGGTAACTTAGTGCCACGAGGTCACTCAGAAAGCCATAGATGTAAGCAGAAAGTTCAGGTACAGTTTTAACTGGCCTGACCAGATAGGTGTGTCTGAAACCATGTCCACAGGAGATTGGGGGTTCAGAGAAAATGGAGGAAAACTACCTGACAAAGGCAGGTGACAGTCCAAAAGACACAGAGAGAAGTATGGGAACCTGGGAGGCTAGCAGAACAGAGCTGGACCCAGGCATTCATCAGGTTAAAAACCTAATGGCTGTTGGTGGGGCCCAGGGTCACAGAGTTGGCTATTCCAGTTCCAAAAATGATGTGTCACGGGACCATCTGCACCAGGAGGGGAGGAGAAGTTCAGAGGTCAATTCTAAGTTGAATTAAGTCACAGTGGAACCCCACAGATGTTCAACTTCAAAACATTTGCTCCTATTAGGGACCCTATTTCTTCATTTCAGAAAAACACAGTGCTGTTTGGTTTTGGTTTAGGGAGTGTGTTTTGGTTTTGTTTTGTTTACAACAACAAAGGCACACAAGTTCAGAGAGTACCAAAATATATGGCTGTGCTGCAGATGGCTCTGGGGGGAAAGGCATCTGTGCCAGAGATGACCTGAGTTCAATACCTGAGAGCCACATAGTGGCTGATCCACTGAGTCTGATGATAATCCTCTTCCACTGCATATAAGAACACACACACACACACACACACACACACACACCCCATGGGGGGAGGGAGTAAGTTTTAAAACAATTTTTAAAGATGTGGTGAACGAGTGAATTACTCGTTTGACTCCAAAACCTTCTCTCAGAAACAGCCAGTGCCCAGTCTCCCCCATCCTCTCTGTGAACATATGAATATGTCTGGTCTGGTGATGATGACAGCAAACATCATAATATGCTTGTGTTGTACCTGCTTAAGTCAGGAACCACTGAAAGTAACCATAAATCGCATCCCGGGACAACACTTTATAACAACCTATAGGCAGGAGTTTTTATCTTTCCCTACACAAAGAAGTGGGGTGGTGGTGATGGAGACACAGAGCTCAGAGGGGAGGGCTGGGAGACCTCAGCCATCTACCACAGGGCCAGTCTTTCCTACCAGTGGTACGCTTCTATGCGGGATGCCATGTGTAGAGTGGGCCCTAATCATGTACCCAACATCTTCTTGGTGACTATGCCAGTTGTTTCTGGTCTTTGCAAAGGGATCAATAGATCACATGATAACATTGGGCTTTTCTTTCTATCGTGTTCCTGTCTTAAGAGTGGTGATGGAACCTTGTTAAGCTTGAGATACACATTGGTCCAAAAACCTTGAGTTTTGAAAGAGGAACCTTCTCTGACTTGCCTGCAGTTTGTCTATGCAGAGTCGAGACAGGAGGCGGCCCCTTTAAGGGATAATCAAGGTGAGAGCTCTTTCCACAGGGGGCTTTCAGGAGTGCAGTTGAAAGGCCCTCCTTGTACCCTGCTCCAGTTCAAATGCTCTGCGCCTGACTGGGGGCTTCTCAGAATATGGATTATTAATCACAACAACAATTAGCTTTAGTCACATGGATAAGCAAGCATAAGAACAAATATCTAGTTTAAACTGGTGGGTAATTTAGGCCTGTTCATATTTCTACACCCAGCAATTATTCCGCAACCACCCTAGAGAAAACGTCGGTGTGTTTCAGTGGGTGGCTTATTCATCTCAATGAGTTGGAAAATTCTAGCATATCATGCTGCAAAATTGTGTGTGTCACAAGTACTGAATTGATTATTAGCTTGTCTTTCCTGCCTGTGCAGACAATCACTTTAGAATCAGTAATGTTTAGGGGTTTGGTTTTGAGACAGCCTCACTCTCTAGCTCAGGATGGCCTATTATCTCTGAAACCTATAGTGTAAAACTGGGTAAAATGAAGTGTGTTCTTTTCAAAGAACAAAGAATGTCCACACCACACTCTCCAAGATGGTATGGTCAGGTGAAAACATATAACCTGTAACATTTTATCATTTAAAATATACTGCCAGACATAATTTTTTATAGACCTGGTCTAACCTTGTACCCACTCTATAGCTGAGGATGGCTTTGGACTTTTTGTCCTTCTGCCTCCACCTCCCAAGTGCTGGGATTATACCTGGTTAATGGGATGGTGGGAATCAAATCCAGGGCTTCATGCATGCTAGGCAAGCACCCTAACAATTCAGTGTGATGGTTTGTATATTTTTGGCCCAGGGAGCGGCACTGTTAAGAAGTGTGGTCTTGTTGGAGTAGGTGTATCACTGTGGGCAAGGGCTTAAGACCCTCACTCTAGCTGCCTAGAAGTCAATCTTCCACTAGCAGCCTTCATATGAAGATGTAGAACTCTCAGTTCCTCCTGCACCATACCTGCCTGGATGCTACCATGCTCCCACTTTGATGATAATGGATTGAACCTCTGAACCTGTAAGCCAGCCCCAATTAAATGTTCTTATAAGACTTGCCTTGGTCATGATGTCTGTTCACAGCAGTAAAACCCTAGCTAAGATCCTGAACAATACCCTTAATAATTTTATATTGAGTAGATTTCTGAGCTTAGTTACTCTACAAAATAATGAGCATTTTCTTCCAAGTGTTTGTTGAGAATCCATTACCTGTTCCACCCTGTGTTGGATACCGCAGGGGAAAATGGCTAAGCCAAGCATGAATTCTGTAAGGCTTGGTGAGCTTTGAAGAGTGAAAGCATGAGACTGGAGGTGATGCTGAAGAAGTTTGGGGTGGGAGAGAGGGCTCAGAGGATAAGGGCACTAACTGCTGTTTCAGGGGACGCAGGTTCGATTCTCAGCACCCACAGCCATCGTTAACTCCAGTTTCAGGGGATCCAATGCCCTCTTTTGACCTCCATGGGTACTGAACACATACATTATACACAGATGTGTATATGTGGGCAAAATACCCATGCATATACAATAAGATGAACCGTTTTTAACTTAAAAAAATTCTCCCACAACTCTGTGACTATAGTAAAAAACACTGGCTTGTCAAGCGTAGAAGGGGGAGGTTTGTGGTATATGAATTACATCTCAATAATGCCATAAGCTCACTCTCATGCTGTATATGTGGAATCTATCAAGAGGCTGATGGGGAAACTGACCTCAAGTTCCAAACACCTATTTCTTCTGTTTAGTGATCACACAAAGAAAGAATCCTGTCCCTACATTTACAACAAAATTGAGAAAAATCAACATAACTGTCATTAAGCTGCTCTCAATTAAGCTCTGAAGGATCTGAGTGCTGGTGTTGAAGAGGGTACTTCAGTCAGTCACTGAAAATGATGAAATTAGATTAGCAAAGCAAGGCTGACATGAGAGACCGTAGAACCCCACAGCAGCCCTATCTTCTGCATATACACAGGAAGAGAGTGAATTGATTCAAGCCTATTTAAAAAAAAACAGAAAGAAAAGAAAAGGCTCAGTCAGTAAAGCATTTGCTGAAAAAGCATGAGAGCCTGAGTCTAGATCCCCAGCCTTCACATGACCTCTCCGGGGTTGGGGAACAGAAGGCTCCCTGGGGCTTCATGCATAGTGAGTCTAGCCAGTCAGTGAGCTCTAGGTTCAGTGAGTGTCTTGGTTAGGGTTTCCATTGCTGTGAAGAGACACCAGGACCAAGGTATCTCTTATAAAGGACATTTAATTGGGGCTGACTTAGTTTCAGAGGTTCAGTCCATTATCATCATGGTGGGAAGCATGGCATCATCCAGGCAGGCATGGTCAGGAGAAGCTGGGAATTCAGCATCTTGTTCCAAAGGCAAACAGGAGAAGACTGGCTTCCATGTGACTAGGAGGAGGGTCTGAAAGTCCACCCCCACAGTGACACTCTTCCTCTAACAAGGCCACCCTTCCTACGAGTGCACTCCCTGGGCTAAGCATAGTCAAACCACCACAGTGAAAGACCTAATGGTGAAGATTGAGGAACTCAGTCCTCACTCATTCCAAGCATTTTGCAAACAAGCTTCTCAAACCAAGGCTGAGAGAAACACTAATCATAGCATAAACCAACTCATTCTAGTATCCTGAGTCTTACTGTAAACCAAAAGCTACATTTGGCAATGTGCATTTATTTTTTTAAAGCTTTTTTATTTATTATATATACATGTTCTGCCTGCACATATGCCTACAGGCCATAAGAGGTCACTAGATCTCATTACAGATGGTTGTGAGCCACCATGTGGTTGCTGGGAATTGAACTCAGGACCTCTGGAAAAGCAGTCAGTGCTCTTAACCGCTGAGCCATCTCTCCAGCCCCCGACAATGCATTTTAACAAAGTAATAGTAGTAGGTTCCTATCATAGCATCTATGAAATTCCAACCCAAGAGCTTTGGACCAGTCTTGCAGTTCCAGAAATAGATTTTTTTCCTCTGGAGCAGGCCTCCAATCCAATCAGAAAGTAGTTGGTTATCCCAATAACATTCACACCACTTTTTCACCAGTGGGCACATCTTGCCTGGGTGGTTGGTATTGTAACTTAGAGAGTTCATAGCTGAGTAAGTTTGTTGGTGAGTTTCTGCCCCCAGAAGCCTGCATATAGCACCTTTCCAGCACTATGAAAGCCAGTTGACAGGGAGAAAGCTCCAAGCTCAGTTCCACTTGATCTCTCTATGTCCTACATGTGCGGTCTACAGTATGTGGGGCATCATATTCCTCAGTGGGGTAGCCACTGTTAAGTTGGTCTTGCTCAAGTAAATAACCCCACAGCCATGCTCCTAATTAAGTGCAGAGGGCACAGAACCAAAAGGCATGAGTAAGAGCGATAGAACGATTTGTTGGGAAGAAGGAGTTTGGTGGGTACGGAATATGACAAATCTCTCTCTCTCTCTCTCTCTCTCTCTCTCTCTCTCTCTCTCTCTCTGTGTGTGTGTGTGTGTGTGTGTGTGTGTGTGTGTGTGTGTGTTGTGAAAGAATACATATAAAAAGTAATATGGAGAGACTGGGAAAATTACTAAATAAGAACAATAAATTGTTTGAAATTGCCATAACAAAATATAACACTGTATGCTGTATGCCTATGATGTGTGTGTGTGTGTAAGTGGGTGTATGTGTACACATGCACATGTATTTGCATCTACCTGGGTGCACATGTATGTGCAGTCTAGCTAGCCAGCTTCCCCAGGCCTGCCTTGTATCTGCATCTGCGTGTTGGGATTGCAGGTAGCTGGCATTCCTCCTGGGCACTGACTTGGATTCTGGGGATCCAGAAGATAAAATAAGCTATGCACTTTATCCACTGAACCATCTCCCTAGGCTACCCCCAAATATGTTCTTAATGATCTCTTCCTGGAATCCCCTGTGTCTTGTAACCTGCATGAGTGTCACCAGATGTTTCCCTTACCAACCTTCCCAAAGACCTCTTGAGCAGCTGCTGGCAGAGCACAGCTGGTGTAGACGGGTGACTGTGGTGCTGTGTTCTCACCGTTTCACGCTCTACAGCTTGTCCAGTAGGATTGCTATGTGTTTCACTGTTAAGGTGTGACAGAGACTCTTGTTACAGATATTAGAGTGGATCCTGGCACATTTTTCCATGACAACAGGACACCAGGGTTTATTCTCTCTTAGCCATGTGTTTATAAAGTTTAAAAACCAGTCCTTAAGAGCAGGAAGGAGTGGCATTGTGTTGGTCCATTGTTACACATTTTCATCTATTCGAAACAGTTTATAGATCCAGCAGATTTTACAGCAGTGTCACAAGAATGTATACCGAAAGGTACCGTACAATAAAGATTTCATAAGCTGTATATCTGTCACCCATCTTTAGCAAGGCCTGAACCATCTACATTTTCTGGAAGTATGCTTGAGAAGCAATTAATGGATGAACAATGTGCCTCTAGGCTGATAGCTACTGGTTCTCTGCCCAAATTCTCCACCGTGACTTGACAGCCTCTTCCTGCCTCTACAATTCTGGTTTGCATTGCTCTCTCACCAGCTGCCATTCTGACAGCAGTATAATAAGTAATAGGAAAGTTCCATTAATCCTCGAAAAGAAATGTTCTGTCACTGGATGATTTTTAGAGAGTATTCCTGTGACAAGAAGTAGGAGCATAATTGAGAGAAAGCTCCATTTGTAGAGACAAGAGGACATGATCACTGAGAAAGTCGGGGGTGGGGGGATTGAGAGAAGAGAATTTCCACTCTCTTCCAACCTGCCCACCAGGAATTTCTGTGGGAGATAAATCAGGAGAGGCCATGTTGCCACTGAGCCTTTCGTAGCCTTTCCTTGCAATAAGGACCTTTGAACCAAGTACCTCAGATGGTTCTGGCTTTGCTGTCTCTCCCTGCTAAGAGCCTTTGTTCTCTTCTGCCCATATTTTGTAGTGTCAGTTTGGTCCCGCAGAAGAATATCTACTTATCCAAATGGTCAATCATCTAGCATCAAATAGCAAATAGAAAACCTAATTCCATCTATTTCTCCTTACATACAGACAAATGGTGGTGCGGCATGTCTATTCTGCACTTTGGACATTTGCTCTTGAATGTCATTGCACCTGAGCTTCAAGAACACCCATCTGAGCAAGACTGAGTGCTTGTGATGTACACACAGTTGCTTCAGCCTGAGCATCACCATGGGTAGTCTAACCATAGGTTGCCATGGCCACCACGGGATGGTAGCAGCATCCCTGGCCTCTACCAACAGTCCATCATCCAGATTGTGAAAAACAAAGTGTCTCCAGATATTGCCAGTGTCCTCCCCAATCCCCCCCCCCACACACACACAGGGAACAGAAATCAACTGCAGTTGAAAACCACTGATTTAAAATCAGGAATGTCAAGGGCAGTGTCTCCAAATTTCCCAGGATCTCCTTCTCTTTTCTCAGCCAACCGATGGAAGTATGGAGTTCTCCAGAACAGCATGAGTCTCTTATCAAGAAGCACTATGTAAAAATGCAACTCTGTGAATAATAACCAGTTAGCATACGTTATCAAGGGGGAAATCAAATCCGTTAAAATCTGTTCTCCTGGAACGCTAGCTGTCTGCTATTTTCCACTTCTTGTTATGGACATTAAAGCACATAAGGGTTTCTGTATATTTTCATAATCTTATCAACAATTAATTATGGAATTTAATCTGTGATTCCTAAGGGATGCTGATAAGGAGATGAGTGGAGCAAGAATCTGGGAGAACACCACTGTCTGAGTAACAGTTTAAATAAACAGACACAACTATTATCCTTCCTGGTATCAGTGAGGAGTCCACAGTAATGTAAACGCCAAGGATTTTGTGAAATGTCAGCCGTGAGAGTGACTGTGCTTCAGGAAGCAGCTGCTGGGCGAGTTTGTGTAGCTGGAGTGCACGAGGCACCGCCATCCCCTCAGAAACAGAGAGAAGAGCATTAAAGCACATGGACACACATTGAGTACCTTTGAGAAGTTTCTCTTCAGTGAATGACTATTTTAATGTAGTTTCATAGGAGATATCAGGACTCGGTTATAACACTCTTCTAGGACTGGAGAGATGCCTCAGTTCCTAAAAGTAAAGGCTGTTCCTCCAGAAGACCCAAGTTTCTTCTCAGCACCCATGACAGGTAACTCACAAGCACCTTTAACTCAGGCTCCAGGGAATCCTATTTCTGACCTCCACAAATGGTGCACCTAAATTATACGGCACATAAGTATGTGTATATACATATCTACACACATCATATGTATACATGCACGCAAACACACACAGACATACATGCAGTCTGCTCTCACC
This sequence comes from Rattus rattus, assembly GCF_011064425.1. Classification (NCBI taxonomy): domain Eukaryota; kingdom Metazoa; phylum Chordata; class Mammalia; order Rodentia; family Muridae; genus Rattus; species Rattus rattus. The sequence continues at coordinate 67,820,076 of NC_046155.1, forward strand.
ATTTTGGAACTGGATTACTAATTGATGTGTTCTTCCCTGGAGGAACCTATTTCTCCTGCCCTCAGCACTCCTTAGTTGCCTGTAGCTCTTTGTCTAGAATAATGAGGCTTTCTGAACTTTCACCCATACACTGTTACCATATCTATTGGTATCTTCTTTGTCCAGATCATGTTCAAGCAATTATGTATGTAGCTTCTTTGGCAATTCTAGAAGATATGATCTCATCAAATTCTTTTCCTCTAGCTCTAACACTCATTTCACACAGACACAGACAGACAGACAGAGAGGCAGACAGACAGACACACAGACAGACAGACAGGGAGGCAGACAGACAGACAGACAGACAGACACACACACACACACACACACACACACACACACACACACACACACACACACACACACACACACACACCTCTGAAATAATCCCCGAGCCTTAGGTACAGGAGTTGCATGGTAAATATATCAGTTAAGACTGAGCTCCACATGTCTGCATTTTTGATTGGTTGTGGTTTTATGTAATGGTATCCTTCAGTTACCAAAAGAACTCTCATTGATAAAGGCTGAAAACTGTACTGATCTGTGGGGATGAGGACAAATATTTAGAATGTAGGTTAGGATTATACTGGCTTAGTAGGGCAGAGGCTGCAGGTTCTCCTACAAGACCCATGGCTTTACTAGCTTTGGGTAGCTGGCTTGGCTTCCAGTACCAGGCATGATCTCCCACTTGTCAAGTGGAATTAAGTCCAATTAGAGGGACAAGGTATGTGCCAGTACTACACTCTTGGGTTTCATTGTTTCTAAAGTCAAAAGGACATCACTCTGCTAACATGTTTGGAAACAGGGAGCAGTAAATTCTGCCAGTCCCTCCCTCTCTGTGCTCTTATTCTCCATTTACAGACCACAGAATGTTCATCTAAGGGATTTCCAGTCTGTTCTTCACCCTTTGCTTTCTGTCTGCAGAGAACTGCAAAGTCAGGAAAAGTCAAATCCCCCATCGAAGCACACTTAGAAGTCAAGGCATGACTCTCATGTGTTTCTTCCTTCCAATGTTGCAATCTAACAGATGACCCGATAATTGTCTGGTGTTTAGTCTTAGCAGACACACATAAATGTACTGTAATGTAGAAGGGTCCCCTCCTGACAGCAAGCAGACGGCGTGGTGAATCACACATGATTTGAATGCACGTGTCTTGGAAAGAGGAGACTGTGCGTCTCCTTACGCATGTGATGTTATGATTTACACAATTCCATAGCTGAGTGTGAAGGAGTTGACTTTTCCTTTAATGCTTATGTTTGAAAATGTTTTCAAAAGTGGATTAATGTGTCTCTAAGCTAGGCAGGGGAGTGTCCCTTCACACAGAACTTAATGGGATGCTGCTTTTGGGGGGATTTGGTGGGTCAGCATCTTTGTGTATTAGCCAACACTTTACAAGGATAAGAAAGAAGTCCGTGTCTGTGTATATGTTTTATGGGCAAGTTGTTTTTGTGTTACAGAATGGAGGTGCTTTCTTACAGTCTATTTTCTCCCCGAAATGAAAGCTTAACCGCTTTGGGCAGCAGAGATCACAACAGTAGGCTTAATTTGAGCTTAGTCCAGACTTGGTTTGTTTAGATGCCGCTGAGAAAGATAGACATTTCCCCCAGATACATGAGATGTTTGTGGGAGAGCCATAATACCATTTTCTCACCATAATTTTTAGACTATGATGTGTGCATGCTTTAATGTGGATGAGCATATGAACCAGCAAGCTTTAGAAGAACCGACTCCAGTACCGACGCTGTTTTGTCTAAAACTCTGATCATCTGGTAACCAGACCATCTCAAATTTTAGAAGATATTAACTCAAAAACAATACAATCAAAAGAATTCTGCCAGTGATACTGGTCAGCTGGTCTCAGATGATTGTATAAGGCATGCCCCAGCCCTACTAAAAGAACTTGCGAAGTGTGGAGAGTTATGGGAAGGTTCAGACTCTGAGGTGAACTCTCTCAGCCTGGGCTTTGGCTCTCTGTCCGTAAAACATGGTAGGAGGCGCTACACCTGCGTGGGGGAAGCCACTCTGCCTGGGAAAATTGTTCTATGAGAAAGATAGATCGTATTTGACATGCACATACTGACCTTTGAACTTAAAGAAGTGGTGACAGGTTTGTGGGCTTGATAGATCTCTTTCATTTCAGCTTTACCTCTGTCACCAACGTTGGATGATGTGTTTTGCCATCCTACTAAAATGGGTTGTTGTGATTAATCAAGTTAAACGTTGGGAAAATGAACTTAACATCCTAACTATTTTTTTTTCTATAGAAAGTGAATTCTTTGGATTTTTTTGTTTGTTTTGTTTTAACTTCGTTTTTTATTTATTCATTTTACATTCTATGTACTGCCCTCTCCCAGTCACCCCCTTCCACAATCGTTCCCCTGTACACCCCCCTTCTCCTCTGAGAGGGTGAGGCCCCCTTGGGTATCCTCCCACCCTGGCATATCAAGTCTCTGTAGGACTGGGCACATCCTCTCCCACTGAGGCCGGACAAGGCAGCCCAGCTAGAAGAACATAGCCTATGGACAAGCAACAGCTTTTGGGATAGCCCCTGCTCCAGTTGTTTAGGACCCACATGAAGACTAAGCTGCACATCTGCTACATATGTGCAGAGAGGCCTAGGTCTAGCCTGTGTGTGTTCTTTGGTTGGTGATTCAGTCTCTGAGAGCACCAAGGGTTTAGGTTAGTTGACTTTGTTGGTCTTCCTGTGGAGTTCCTATCCCCTTTGGGACCTGCAATCCTTTCTCCTATTCTTCTGCAGGAGTTCCCAAGCTGCATCCACTGTTTTGCTGTAGGTGTCTGCATTCATCTGAGTCAGCTGCTAGGTGGAGCCTCTCAGAGGAGAGGCATGCTTGACTTTTGTCAGCAAGCGTAACAGAGTATCATTAATAGTGTCTGGGATTGGTGCTTGTCCATAGGATGGGTCTCAGGTTGGGCTGGTTATTGCTTGGCCATTCCTTCAATCTCTGCCCCATTCCCCATCCCTGTATTTTTTGTAGACAGGATAAATTTTGGGTCAAAAGTACTGTGTGTAGGTTGGTGTTCCTATCACTCCACTGGGGTTCCTACCTGGCTATAGGAGGTGGCCTTTTCAGGTTTCATATTCCCCAATACTGTAAGGCATAGCTAAGGTTACTCAGACTGATTCTTGGGCACCTCTCTTATCCCAGGTCTCTGTTACATCCTAGAGATGCCCTGAACATCCATCTAGCCCCTGTCAGCTTTCCACTCATTCTCATGGCCATCTGGCCATCCATTCCGTCCCTCCCCACACCTGGTCCTGAACCCCCTGATCCTCTCCCAGTCTTCTCTCCCACTCAGTCCCCTCCCTCCTTCTGCCTCTTATGACTATTTAATTTGTCTTCTAAGTGAGATTCAAGCACCCTTGCTGTGTCTTCCTTCCTGGTTAGCTTCTTTGGGTCTGTGGGGTGTAGCATGGCATCTGTATTTTATGGCTAATATCTACTCATAAGTGAGTACATTCCATGCATGTCCTCTGGGGACTGGGTTACCTCCCTCAGGGTGATATTCTCAGGATCCGTCCATTTGCCTGCCAATAGCTGAATATTATTCCATAGAGTAGGTGTACCACATTTTCTTTATCCATTCTTCAGCTGAGGAATATCTAGGCTGTTTTCAGTTTCTGGCTATTACAAATAAAGCTAATATAAACATAGTTGAACAAGTGCCTTTTGGGGATGGTAGAGAATCTTTTGGGTATAGACTCAAGAGTGGTATAGCTGGGTCTTGAGGTAGAACTATTCCTGGTTTTCTAAGAAACTGCCAAATTGATTTCCAAAGTGGTTGTAAAAGTTTGTACTCCCACAAGCAATGGAGAAGTATTCCCCTTGCTCCACATCCTTACCAGCCTCTGCTGTCACTTGAGTTTTTGATCTTGGCCATTCTGACCAGTGTTAGATAGAATCTCAGAGTTGTTTTTGATTTCCACTTCCCTGATGATTAAGGACTTCAAATATTTCTTTAAGTTCTCCTTGGCTATTTGAGACTCCTCTGTTAAAGATTCCGTTTAGCTCTGTAGCCCATTTTTAAATTGGATTATTTAAGTTGGTGTCTAGCTTCTTGAATTTTTTTTACAAATTTTGCATACTAACTTTGTCAGATTTAGGGTTGATGAAGATCCTTTCCTAATCTATAGGCTGTCATTTTGTTCTATTTACAGTGTCCTTTACCTTACAGAAACTTTTCAGTTTCATGATGTCCCATTTATCAATTGTTGATCTTAGAGCCTGAGCCCTTGGTGTCCTGTTCAGGAAATTGTCTCCTGTATCAATGCATTCAAGTATATTTTTCACTTTCTAATAGCCATGAGTAATATAAAATATCTTGGTGTAACTCCAAACAAACAAATGAAAGATCTGTATGACTAGATTTTCAAGTCCCTGAAGAAAGAAATTAAAGAGGATTTCAGAGGATGGAAAGATCTTCCATGGTCATGTATAGGTAGGATTAGTGTAGTAAAAATGGCCACCTTAGCAAAAGCAATCAACAGATTCAATGCAATCCTTATCTAAATTCCAACCCAACTTTTATAGACCTTGAATGAGCAATTCTCAACTTCATTTGGAAAAACAAAAACCCAGGAGAGCCAAATAATCCTGAATATTAAAAGAACTTCAGGAGGAATCACCATCCCAGACATCAAGCTGAACTACAGAGCAATAATGATAAAAACTGCATGGTATTGGTACAGAAACAGACATGTTGCTCAATGAAATTGAGTCAAAGATGCAAAAACAAACCCACACACCTAGGGACACTTGATTTTTGATAAAGAAGCCAAAACTATACAATGGAGTGGGGGGATATCTTCAACAAATGGTGCTGATTGAACTGGATGTCGATATGTAGAAGAATGCAAATAAATCCTGCTTAAAACTCAAGTCCAAGTGGATCAAGGACCTGGATATACTAAAAAGTGAATTCTTACCATCAGCTGCCCCACAAAGATACTAAACTAATAGCTATAACACAGATGCAGACGACCTGGTACAGACCTATGCAGGCCCTGTGCTTGCTGCTTCATGCTCTGTGAACTCATATGCTTAGCTGCTTGGTTGACTCAGAGGACCTTGCTCTCATGATGGCTTCTGTCCCTTCTGACTCTTACACTCTTTCTACCTCTTCTGTAGAATTATCTGAGCTCTGAGAGGAGGTATTTGGTGGAGATCTCCAATTTACACTCTCTCTCTCTCTCTCTCTCTCTCTCTCTCTCTCTCTCTCTCTCTCTCCATAATGTCTGACTCTGGGTCTCTGTTATCTGTTCCCATTTGCTGTCAGAGAAAGCCTCTCTAATGATGATTGGATAGGGCACTTATCTATGAGTATAGAAGCACATCATTAAGAATCATTTTATTGATAATTTTTTAGACCAATGATACTGGTTTTCCCCTACGTCTCTGATTCTTCCTTACCCAAATGGTGTCAGGTTGGGTTTCTTCTCATGGAGTAGGCCTTGGGTAGAGTCAGACATTGGTTGGCTACTCCCACAAGTTCTATGCTATCATTGTCCTAGCACCTATAGGACTCCTGACTATGAGAATAACTGGATCTCTGACTCTTATGCCTGTGCTTGGGACCCTTTTTCTCCTGTTGCATTGTCATATACAACTTTGATCATTTTGCTTATTATCTTATTTTATCATGCTTGGTTGTTATTTCTTAGAAACCTGTTCTTTTCTCTCTAAAATGTATTTATTTTATTTATTATGTATATGAATGCTTTATTTGCTTATATACCTGCATGCCAGAAGAGGGCATCAGAACTCATTATGGATGGTTGTGAGCCACCATGTGGTTGCTGGAATTGAACTCAGGACCTTTGAAAGAGTAGCCCAGTGCTCTTAACCACTGAGACATCTCTCTTACCCAAGTCTATTCTTTTCTAATGAGAGACAGAAAGGGAGTAGATTTGGAGAAGAAAGATGTGAGTAGGAACTGGGGGGAGTAGCGGGAGGGGAAACTAAAATCAGGATATATTATAAGAAAAAAAAGACTCTAGTTTTAATAAAACAACAAAACTTTTAGAAAACAAAGTATATAATCACATAAAAATGTGAATTATTTTTGGTGTCAAGTGACAAAAAATTTAATGCAACCCACTATAAGGAAAAGAAATATTTTGTTTCAGGTGTGGCCAGACGAGGGGCTTAGAACACCATCAGGGCCCCTTCTCTCTGGTTGAATATCATGGTCCAGAAAGACCTTAAACACCCCCCAGACTTATCCATTATCACCTGGAAGCCTGGTAAATGCAAGGACAAGAAAGGGAGGCTTCCAAATGACTTGCCACTGAGCCAGCTCTGTGACTAGGAAATCAACATCCCTTGGGCCTAATTTGGCTCTCCTGCCCCATTCCTGTGATGGAAGATAGGATCAGGCCTATCTAATCCACAAGAAGTGAGGCTGTGTCACCAGCAAACTGGGAAAGGAAAGGAAAGAGAGACCATTGAGACCAGTATACTCATGGCATAGGCATAAAAACAGGATCTTGTTCAGTAGGCCATCTTCAAGGACAGTCAATGAGCACATGTTTAGAATCTTCAGTACAAGAGTTTTTTCCTCAAAGAGCCTATAAGTCAGAAGTATAAGAAATCATTTCCATCCTCAGGGGCTTGTGTCCCCAAGAATCATTTAGCAAGTGTTTATTGAGCCTCTATGCTGAATTGATATTTTATGGATGTATAGTTAAGCATGCCAAATGCCACAGTGGGTACGAAGTGTACAGAGTCAGCCAAACAGATCCCTCCTTGAATCTGGACTCCATAAGGGTCAGGGTTTAGCACTTCTCATGGATCCTGTGAGCCTGCCCTGTAGCTCTGTCTAGTGTTTTCAGTCTTAACTGTGTGCTTCCAAAGTGCAATCCATGGCCAACAGCAACCATGTTACCTAGGCATTTGTTGTCACACAAGCTCAGGCTACAATAGCCCTCTATTGCTGACTCCAGCACTCTATGTCCACAGAGGCCGCAGGAGGTTTGTGTGCCTGTCCACATCAGGCTTCACTCTAGTCAAATCGTCAGTAAACAAACGCCTCTTAGCCAGAGCCACCTGTTGCTGTGAATAAAAATTTTATTGGAACAAAGTCATGCTGGTATGTTCACACATTATCCACAACGGCCGTGATGCTTGTCATTTGGATGTTATGACAAAGGCTGTGAGCCTATAAAAGCACAACACATTTGTCACTTGATAGAAAAATAATTTCCAGGTCTAGCCAATTTTCTGGAAATTTCCATTATATACTACCACTTATTGATGAACATCTAGGGTGGCTTGGTTTCCTTACTATTGTGACTCATGAAACAATGAACACGACGTGCAGGTCTCTCCGTGGTAGGACTCACAGTCCTCTGGGAATATGCTCAGAAGGGGCATAGCTGGGCCAGATGGTAGTTCGATGTTTAATTTTTCAAGACTCCTCCATACTGATTTCTCCAGTGGCTGCACCAGGTTACTCTCTCACTGGTAGCAGATAAAGGCATTGTCTTCCCCACAACCTCTCCAGCGTTTGGTATTTGGTTCTGATTGTCATTTGTTTTTCTAATGATGGCCATTCTAACCCAGGTAAGAAAAGAATCTAAAAGCAGTTCTAATTTACACTGGTTCCCCTGATGGCTCTAATTGTGAGCACTTTCTCATGTCTCTTTCTTCTTCTGAGAGTTGTCTTTTTCATTTGCTAGCTTACTTCCTGCTTTGAAGATTTGTTTGTGGTGTTAAGTTTGGAAGTTATCTGTGTATTCTGCTATCTTGGTGTTATCTTAGTTCCCATTAAGTCTAGGGACAAAGCTTATTACCATAGGATGAGGGGGGAGTAGAGTGGTGAGAGTTGCTCTCCTCTTCTAGAAGCAACACAGACTTCATGAAGGTGCTGAACAGCCAAAGGGACCTGTGGATGCTTTAATGCTCTACCCTCATCTCAAATCCCTTATACTTTATGAAGAGAGAGCTGTAGTATTAACATCTGCACCAGGTACCATGAGTTCTCTGGCTAATCCTGTTAGGAAGGGACCAGTTACCTGAGGAACTGAGTGCTAAGTTGCATGGTGCACAGGGCACCATGGAAAAGGTATCTACCTTCCCCCAACGGAGCCCAAGTGAGGACCCTCCAATCTGACCATTGACCAAGACTTGAAGGGTGACAGTGTTCCCAGAGGACTTGCATCTATGAAGACAGCACACGAAGCAGGCCTGTGAGTTCCAGTAAAATAGTACCCAACCCAGGTAACTTTGCCAACAGTAAGTTATTCCATATAAACAGGCATGCACAGCATTGCTAACATTGGCTAGTATAGCATCTGGATGTCACGTGGACTCTGTGGAGGCTCACAGTGATTCTGTTTGATTTTCCTCTCTCAGTCACAGCTACTGACTGCACTTTTGGGTACCACACCAATGTGCAATATCAAAATAGTAAATGTCTTAACTTTTTAAAGAAAGAAGTTGTGTTTTCTCTCGTGCCTTTCTCAATTATTTAGTGAAGAAAATCTTTCTCCAGAAATATTTCCCTAGCGTATCCATTCCCCAAGGATAGGGATCTGCCATGATCTTCTTCCATGTTGAAAGGTGGCTCTTCCATGGAGAATTATGGAGGGAATGGTAGCTGGAGCGTGGCAGTCACTCGGTCTCTTGTGTTGACTCTTGCTACAAAGGAGAATTTGCTATAGGAGTCCTTTAGCTCTTGGGTGGATTTCTGAGTGGACTGAAGACATCTGAAGAGACTAAAAATGGACTGTGTGTCACACACACACACACACACACACACACACACACACACACACACACACACATGCACACACACACACACACACACACACACACACACACACACACACACAAAATTTGACTTCCTGTAATTTTCCAAAAATGAACTTCTGTAGACAGTAAGGTCCTTCTAACAGTGAGACTTCCCGAAGGAAAGCTGGGGCGATGGTGCGGTTTCTATGGGTCACACCCTCCTACTGCCCACAGTTATGAAACATCTTTTTAAAAAATCTGCCCAGAAGTTTCTGAGGAATTTGGGAATAGGAAGGAAATTTTTTACCTCAAAAGATATTTAGTCAGATCATGTCAAATAAGTAAAGGGTACTTGGGGTGTGTTTGCAAGACAAGATTTCTTGTCTGAGGATGGATGGCTCCTAGGTGAAGTGGTATTAGGTGCTTGGATAGAGTTTATTCCTAAACCATTGTTTTCTCACCAACTTCTGTGTTTCCCGGTGTTTACGTTTCTATATTTGCTCAAGAAGGACGTCTGAAATCTGTAAAACATAATTTTTCTTGGCCAAGGCACCTACATTCCATAGGAATTCCACCCTACTCGATTTTATGAAATAAAGTTAAAACGTCTGTTGCAGTATTTACCTTAAATATTATTTTTGTTACAATTGAACCAAGGTATTTTTCTCCCTCACACTGTAGTCCTTCTGAATATTAGATGCTTGGAGGGAGGCATATGACTTATTAATATGCATATCAAAAACGCTTTGTAGTTCCTTCTTTTAAAAGAAAAGTCACTAATATGATGCCTATAAGTTAAGTAAAACCCACATTCTTGGTCAGTTTCAAGGTGAAAAAATAGCTTGAATTTTGGAATGGAAGTTCTACATGGATCTTGCCTTGGTATCAAGTCTTGCCCTGTCATTATTACTATGCATCTGTTTTTCTTCACTTAATAAACATGATGCATTTTTGACAACTTTAACTTTCATGAAAGATGATTTCATGAAAGAGGAAGCCTGTGCGAATTCTGTAGCCTACCTACCCCACCTAAGGCAAATGAAGGCAAGTGTCTCAAATAGAGACAGGATTTTCTCTGCAGCGGTCTGAGGATCAGATCTCAATTTGAACTTTAATAGAAGTTAAAGGCAGAATTCTGTGAACCTGGGGTAATTTGGGGACCTTGTACAACCTGAAGCCACTTGAGTCCTGAGACAGTTAGCGATGATGAGACTTCCATTGTAGCAAAGTGCATTTCATGCCTCTTGGCCCCAAGAAAATTGCATGCTGTGAGTGGCTTGTGTTTTTCGTTGACGGATTTTGCTTCAGGCTTGAAACTACAATTTTACTCTTGTCATTATCTCAGATCTGTAATTTGGGGAGAAAGTTTTTAAAAATATCTCTTTTCCACTGTGGCAATTATTCTGACTGGGAAGTGGACTTTATTTTTCTTCTGGTTGAAGGGAGACAGGGAGGGAGGCATGAGGAAGAACTAGAGCACTTTGGGGTTTCCAGGCCCTTGGATTATGGGGTGGGATATCTCAAAATGAGAAAGGAACCTTTCCAGAGTCTCTAATGTCATTGGGTAGTCATTAGGCATATGCAAAATTATAGTTTGATGAACTTCAGGGTGCACTAGAAGAGGTAAGAGTGGTAATAATGGGAAAAGCCCAAATCTGGAACCAATTCACTGGGAACAAATTAACCAACAATTATGGCGTGCCTTGTTTATATTTCTAGAGATCTCGAGTTGAAGAAAAGCTTTCCTCAGGTACCCACAGCTCTAACCCACGTGGAAGGCTTGCGGCACATTGCCCTCATGGGGTTGGGTCTCCTACCACTGAAAGAACCTTCCAGCCAAGATGTCTGCAAACTTTTGATTTTCCAATCTTCTGTGTCTCCAGAATGCACCAGAGATGAAGTCTGGGGTTCTTGGCCTCTAGTGCTTGTATCCTGTGGATTGAAGCTCCTCTTTCTCCCTGAATGAATCCTACCATTACAGCTATAGCTAGCTATCCATTCTTTGGCAAAATGGCCTCCACCCAATGTCCTGTTCAGAGTCTCTGGACACAGCTGCTCTTTTCATGAGAAGGCATCCTTTAGAGGCCACTTGACCTTACTATTTTTGTCATCTTCCTGGCCTTTCCTTCAAATCTCATTGCTTTCCTCAGAGGACAGTTTCTCAACTCTGTCCATTGTCACTGAGATTTTATCTGGTGTGTAGGTTAGTTTTAATAACATAAACCGGAATCATTTAAGATGATCCATCAGATCATCAGCTGAGGATGATGGAGGATGAGAAGATGGAATTGTCCTGTTGGCATGTGTGGGGGTGGGGGAAGGATTACCTTGATTGTTAAATGGAATGGGAAGACCCACTCTGAAAGTGGACTGCACTATTTTATGGTCTGGGCCTCGTGTATAAGTGTAAAGAAACTAGCCGGACACTAAGCCCAGTACAGCAAGCAAACAAGCAGTGTGGGTACATTCCTTTTTCTCTGGTCTTGACTGTAGATATTATGTGACGAGCTGCCTTGAGTTCTTGCCTCAGCTTGCCCTCAATAATGGACTACAGCCTAGAATTGGTCCTGCTCTATGTTGCTTTGTATCAGGATACTTTGTCATAGCAATAGAACTATAAGTAGAAACCTGTTTCGGACATCCAAGTCCTCATACTACTCTTCCTTGGCCCATGTCATGCTCAGTCATTTCTGGGATCTTGCATATCAACATACTGAACACTACTGGAATTTGGGCTGGGCAGGTGACCCAGTCAATAAAATGATTTCTAGGCCCATACATACATAAAATGATTTCTAAGACATAAATATGCCCATAATTCTAGCACTGGTTAGTTGGGGAAGAGGGGTATGGCAGAGATAACTGGGGATCACAGGCTAACCTAAACAGCCAGTTCCAGGTAAAAGAGAAAATGTATCTCAGAAAAACAAATTAAATAGTGGAGAAGCTACTCAAGGTTTGACTCTGGTCTCTGCATATATTCACACACACGCATGCATGCATGCACGCATGCACACGCACATGCAGACATACATACAGAGAGAGAGAGAGAGAAAGAGAGAGAGAGAGAGAGAGAGAGAGAGAGAGAGAGAGAGAATATGAATGAGGAAGACAGAGAGAACACAAATGAACACATACTTAACTCTTCAGTTCTGAAAGTTTGAAGTCCAGTCAAGAACTTGGGATTTCCAGCAGGACTGAGTCTGGAGACACTGACACAGAACCTCTCTGGCTTATACCAGCTGCTGGTGGCCTCTGGCATTTCTAGGTATTTCTTTGCTTGCATTACTCCACTCTCTGCCTTCATTGTCATGTGCCCATCATCCCTGCATCCCTTCTGTGACTTCATATGGTTTTCATTTCTGGGTGCCTATGTTAAAGGAAAGTTGGGCCCTGCCCCAGTATGAGCTGTATCTTAGCTCGCCTACATCTCTAAAGATTACTTCTAACAAAAGTCACAGTCACAGACCCAAGCTAGGAGCTAGTTTTCTTTGTGAAGATCATAACTCCTCTCATAAAATCCACCACTGTGGTGTCTTTAGCTAGGATTTCTATTGCCATGATGATAGACCATAGGCAAAAAACAAGTTGGGGAGAAAAGGGCTCATTTGGCTTATACTTTCATATCCATGTTTAGTATTGAAGGCAATCAGGAAAGGATCCTGGAGGCAGGAGCTGATGCAGAAGCCATGGAGGGATGTTACTTACTGCCTTGCTTCCCCCTGGCTTCCTCAACTTGCTCTCTTATAGAACCCAGGACCAGCAGCCCAGAGTGGTACCACCCACAGTGGGCTGGGCCCTTCCAGATCGATCACGAACTGAGAAAATGCCTTACAGATGGATCTCACAGAGACGCTTCCTCAACTGAGGTTCCTTCCTCTCTGATGATTCTCAATTGTGTCACGTTGTCACAAAACCAGCCAATACATTGGGCATCTCTCAGATACAGTTTTTTCTCAAAAGCCTTGCCCATGAAAGCAATGTGCTAACTCCCTGAGCTCCCATATCTTTCCTAGCTGGGTACTTACCTTTCCAGTCTGGCCTCCTCTTATTCCTCATAGGAAAGCCTGTTATTGCCCAGACTGATCTCTATGCTGTTTTAAATCTCATGAACATTTTTAACATCTGTGTCTATGTTCAAGGCATCTCTGTTACCTTAAGAATCCTCTACCATCTAAGAACTAGCAGCTCTCCAAGACCCACCTCAAAGACTTGCTAGACTCTCTTCTTCTGGAGGGCTCTGGCCTACTAAGATCCTTTTCTCCTCTGATGTCTAAGCACATAAAGCATTGTTGTGCGTGACATCACCCTTGCTGTGAGCGCTGATGTGGTGGAATGCATACTTGGCTTCTCTACTCAGGTCTTTGCAGGCATTGTCTCTTAAAAATATTTTTGAATGTTTCATTTATCTATATGGTTGTTTTGCCTGCATTTGTGTCTATTTTCATTACTTGCGTGCAATGCCCAAGAAGGGCTGAATTCTCTGGGACTGGAGTTCCAGACAGTTATAAGCTGCCATCTGGGTGCTGGTCATCAAACTTTGTTTTCTCTGGAAAAGCAGTCAGGTACCCTTACCTGCTGAGCTGCCTCGTTGGCCCCTGCAGGCATTGTTTTACATCCCCCACCTCAGCAGTGCTGACATGTAGTGATGTCAGATGGAGGCCTCATGATATCAGATGCTATGGCTATGAGAGGTCTAAGATCTCACATAGAGTGATGGAGCAAGGTGCTACACTGAGCCTTATAACTCCAGAATTCTGGTTCTTTGTTGTGTTGGTTTAAGAATATTTTGAGCTTTTATTATATAATTATCTTATGTGTATCGGTGTTTTTCTTTCATAAATGCCTGTGCACATGCATTCCTGGTATCAAGACCAGAAGAGGATGTTGAATTCCAGAGTTACAGACAGTTGAAAGTCACCATGTGGGTACAGGGAATTGAACCCACGTCCTCTTGAAGAGTAACCAGTACTCTTCACCACTGAGTCATTGTTCCAGTCCCCTTTAAATAATCTTTTTTCAAAAAAGGTAGTTTGGGGCTGTAGAGTGCACACGTGTGTGCTACAGAGCACAGGTAGAAACCAGAGGACAGCTTACCTGGTGAGAGTCAGTTCGTGTCCTCTACCATATGGGTCTGGGGATGAGCTTTAGCTTTGCTTCTCTCTGTGCTTTTTGGTTGGGGGACCACCACCCCTGAGCATGCTCATCCTTGTTACCTGTGTCCAATCACTTTCCTTTACGCTTAGCAAGAATCTTCCAGTTTAATCACCCTAACCAAACCTCTATCTTGTTAGTCTGAAGGGTCATGACCTGCTAAGAGAGTTACCTTGTAAGCAAGTGTGAGTACTCTACTCTATTACTCCCTTCATACCTATGGTCCAGTGACCATAGAAAGGTCAGCCTCCTCCCAAAGAAAACTATATCCCCATACGTCCTCCTCTTCCTTCCTCACACTTTGATATCAGATATGTGGCCATAAAAATGGGACATATTTTTGATATATTGGGAAAATAATTTCTTTCCATCTTGAAAAATGTACCCTCCTCTCACCACAGCTGGGAGTTTTGAATATGAATAAATTGCCAGGAATTTGGCAGTAACCGTATATTCATAAATACACATGAAATTTGGTGAGGTTTAAAGAAAAATAGAATTGAAAGGGCATATTGTCAGGTTGAAGCCCAGACATACCTTGAGACGGGACTGCGTTTGTTTCCAATGGGTTGCTCATTTGCTTTGCAAGGATGGATGCCAGGTAGTAGACCCCACGATGAAAGCCAGGCAGGCACACAGTACCCACAGCCTGTGGTAGGATGTGAAGAGACCACTGACTTCAGGCCCAGACATAAAAGTGACAGGATTTGCATTCAGCCAGGGGTTGTGCTTGCCCCAACCCCACCATTTGCCTTCCACTAAGCAGATGCCCAATCTTTTGCCTCAAGAGGTAGTGATCCCCCAGTTCATCTGGTCTCTTCTGAGGGCTCCTTTCAGGGGCTAGGAACAATTCTCACATGTGGGAGAGAGGAAGAACTAACTGGCTGGTGCACCTTCCCTCTTCCCCTGGCATCTGACACTCCATTAGACTTCTCTCCAGATAGTGCGACTCCTCCTTTGCCACAGTCGAGATTAAGTCTTTTAAAAAGTGTCTGTGGATATGGGAAATCATGTGGTACCAGGCAGCAGTACCTTACCTCTCCATAATGTGCTTGCAGACTCATGAGTGGGACCTAAGAGGGAGGGGCAAAGAGCCATCTGAGGAGTCTGAGGAGGTCTATTTGTCAAGGCCACCATCCTGATTCAAGGGAGGCCTTGCCTGCATCATTGCTTCTCGTGATTTGGAGAATGCTCATTTTGTTATTTGTTTGGGGGGTTAGAGATGTGTGTGTGTGTGTGTGTGTGTGTGTGTGTGTGTGTGTGTGTGTGTGTGTGTGTGTGTGTGTGAGAGAGAGAGAGAGAGAGAGAGAGAGAGAGAGAGAGAGAGAGAGAGAGAGAATGTTTTTATGTATGTACACTTGCAGGTACACACACCTATGCATGTCCAGGTAGCCAAAGAGGGAATCGGGTCCTTTTCTGTATGCATGATAAGAACTAAGTTCTGCTTCTTGTGATTGTGTGACAAGTGCTCTTATCGGTTGGGCCATCTATTCAGCTCCAATGATGCTCATTCTAAATAAACATACTGCTACAGAGGTTAGCTCACAGAACCAGAGCAAAGAGGACGATGTCTGGGGAGGGAGGCACCAGCCAGGTGTGTTTTATGGAGGGAGGGGATACAGTGGAACTAGGAAGCGTGGTGGGATCATCGGTAACCCATGATCGCCTGTGTATTGGCCGTATTCTGGCTGTGTCTCTCAGGAGAGATCTACATTTGGTAATGGATAGTTATTAAGATACAGAAACTCTGTTCCCCCTTCCAGTCTGTGATTTGGAGGTTATCTTAAACCTGGTAGAGACTCAGAGCTTTCAAGATGTCTATCCACCTCTACATCACTCAAGCTCATGAAGTTGACTTGCTCCCCCTACCATGCCATGTTCTTCCTACCCCCACAGTGCCTACCTACACCACCTCACTATGCTTCTTTCTACTTCCTGCCTTTCACACTAACCTTCCAAGGTCGGGGGGACATCCGTGTACTCATTAGTTTCCGTATGCCTCTTGCCTTCTCTCTTTCTAGACACTGCCAGATACAGGGCCTCTCTCTAACCATCCTTTATTTATCTCCAGAGAATCTCATGGGATACCCATGATCCCACCACGCTTCCTGGTTCCACTGTCTCCCCTCCCTCCATAAAACACACCTGGCTGGTGCCTCTCTCCCCAGATATTATCCTCTTTGCTCTGGTCCTGTGAGTTAACCTCTGTAGCAGTACAAAGCCATCCCCCCACTGTGCCCAAGACCCATCCTTCACCCACACAGGGGCATCGCTCCAACTGTCGCCTCTCCACACCCTTAATTTCTGGCAGAGGCTCAGGCTTTGTCCTCAACCACTTCCAGCAGCACAGAGCTGCTCTGAAGTCCCTGAATATCACAAGCGGGCCTTCCGGCCCTTCATGTGCACCCATATATCACTCTAGTTCTTAGCCAGTCAGTCCCTGGACCACCCTGGATCATTCCTTTCCTGTCATGCTTCCTTTTCACATTTTTCCAGAACAGCTCTTATTTGTGCACTGATGACATTGAAGCCTAAACTGGGCTGTGACCTCCCTTAACTACACTTCAGAGACACTCGCATCCTATGGCTTCCTGATCCACCGCCACCCCCACCCTACTGATTGTTCTCTGGAATCCCACTAGTCTTCTTTTCCCTTCATGACTCTATAATGTGGAGTGCTTTAGGGCCTGGCTTCTACATACTCTCCCCGAGCAGCCTCATCCTGCCTCCTTTTCACCCCTCAATCTACAAATTGAGTAAGGAGATTCTCAAGACCCTAATCTTGTGAAGCCCCTTAACATTTCCTCCTCCATAACAGAAAGACCTCCCCACACCGTCAGTGAGTTCTTAGGATCATTTTTTACATTTTCAGGATTTACACTTGAATGCATCTTCTGGCACCATACCGTCTTTGAGCTCAGCTAAAACCATCATCTTCCATCCTCTAGTTCATCAAACTCCCTTCTCCAAGACACCATCATCCACTTGCCTGGACCATCAGGCATCTCTCATGAGCGATGATGGAGTCTCTGTGAAGTCTGGATCTTCTCACACCAACCTCTGCTCAAAGTCTTCAGTGCCTTCATTGCTCAGAGCTATCTCAAGGGTCTGAGGTGTCCTCACAAGTGACCTAGTTCCCTTGGTCTCTAGTCATATATGACTTCGTTGGAGAAGGTTCATGAAGTGGCAACCCATCTCCTCTGTTTATCATCTGTGCTTCTTTCTTTTATTCTAGTATTTGTCATAAAATCCTCCAAAATACCATAGACAGCTGTCTCATTTGTTCACTACCACAGCTCTACACCTAGATCCATACCTAAGTGGGTGATGAAAATGTACTTACTTTAAAAACACAATGCTTGTGTTAAGAAGTGGGAACTGTGTGTGTGTGTGTGTGTGTGTGTGTGCGCGCGTGTGCCCGCGCGCGCCCGAGTGCACATGCATGTGATCTGTCCCAGTGTGCAGAAGCTAAAAGAGGGTATCAGGTATCCCGCTATCGTCCTTTGCTTCCTTTCTTTGAGACATGGTCTCCTACTGAACCCACAGCTCAGGTTATTCCGCTAGAGATCCGCCCACCACGATTCTCCTATCTCCACCCTGCTCTGTATTGGGGTGGGTTAGGGACATAGAGAGAGTGGGTTACAGGTCTACAAAGACTGTGCCCAACTTTTGTCAGTGATAGGATCTGAACTCTGTTATTCCTGCTTTCAAAGCAAGTGTTCTAATCCACCTGGCTATCTCTCTATACTAAATGTATACTTTCAAAGTGAATGATCAAATGCCCAAGTTCCTTAACTATTTCTTGAACACTAATGTAGATCCCTTATATTGTGAGCCAGGCTCTGCACGCCACACCCCAAATCCTTCCCCGGGCTCACCTTTGTTCCTGACATGTACTATCAACCCATCGCATAAACGTATGGCCCATCCCTGACACTGTTCATGGGCCCCCTCTGACTTCTTAGATTCTGCTTTAAGCTCCTGACTTCCGTCTCTCCCTCCTTCCTGTCAGGGAGAAGTCATAACTGCTCCCCAAGGACCCCTACCCATGTCCTCTACACCTCCACATGTTGCACAGAATCCTGACTGGATGAATGAAAACCTCTCTTCTGCTGAGATATATACATTTCCCCATGTCTGCTCTGCGTGTCCAGAGCATTACAGCTGACCGAGTTGCTTTCCAGCATTCTAAGAACCGGAGCTGTTGCCCTGAATTCCCCCACACCCACCCTCCCACAATACTTCCCCTGAAAGGGCTCCAAGGGCCGCTCTGCTCAGTAAATGTATATACACTCATTGACCAAATGGAAGGAATTTATATCAAAGCAGAAAGTCCGGAAAGTTAAAGATACGACTCTCACACGTGCAGTGAACATCTATCAAAGGTTTAGACATCACATTAATTAGGGCCTTGGCCAAGCTGATAATGGCTGAAAGAAAAAATAAAAATGATAAAATAAGAATGCTGACTTAGACACAAAACTGGTTAATGTCCTTCAGGCCAATAAAACTGAAACTTCAAGGTTTATCATCTCTAGCCAACAGAATCACTTGTGGTTTATCAGTCTTCTACAAGTTAACCTTTAATTGCACTGAATGGGGTCACTAATCAAAAGCAAACAGTAAATCAAATCAAATAGCACCCCTAGGATGAGAGTCTACAAAAGAACAGGCACTGGGTGTCTTAGCCTGACTGCCTCCGTCACAGTGACTCCATTCTGTTAGTGGAGGACTGAAGCTGAGGCAGACAACACGTGAATGGCTGGCTTCTATTTACACCATCAAGCCTCTCTCCCCTGACCCTGCTCCACTCAGCCCAGTGAGCCCTAGGCAAGCCTGTTAGAAGGCACCCTGGCTGACTTTCAAGGCGTGCATGCATGAATCATGACAAGCTTCTCACTCTGGTCTTGGGTTTTGCTTAATTTGTGCCTGACAGTTTGGTGGCTCTTTGAAATATCAGTTCCCAGGAGCTTAAAGCTAAATAGAGTGGTAAGAAAGAAAAAGTATTCCCTGAGAGTTTGATGAGAGTTACAATTAACACATAATTAGTGGTGATTTTTAAAATGTATTTTCATTGACAAATAGAAATTATATATGTGTGTATGACATGTGCATATTGTTTTCAAGTGTATATGTGCTGTGAAATATCTAAATGAACACCTTAATGCCTATAATCCTTCACACCCATGTGTGTGTGTGTGAGATCTCTCAGCAGTTATCAAAAATATACTTTGTTATTAGCCATCACCATGTCCTATATTAAATATCTTGACCTATTCTTGTATCTAACTGAGCTTTTGTGTTGTTCCATCAAGATCTTCCCAGCCCTACTTTTTCCTAGCCCTTGGTAACCACTTATGGATTGCTGTTGATTGTCTTGGATCCCACTTATAAGTGAGAACAATACTTAAGTCTGACCCACAACTAATCTTTTAATCCCGCCTCAGCTTCCAATTCATGTTTGTCATATCCTTCCTCATCAACGTAGGTGTTCAAAGCCTGCTTCCTGATGTAATTGGGGGTGTACATGAGCCTGCTTCCCCTGTTCAGACATCTGACATTAAACAGTATGCTCAAACCTTAAACCAGGACACAAAGGCATCCTCAGAGTCAAAACACAGATGAATAAAATGGATGAATAAATATCAACTTTCCTATGCTGACATTTGAGGTGAACTATCTTGTTTTAACATTGTCTACAAGGTTGAGTTAATATTGCTTGTGGAGATACAGGGACTTAGGACTCATTTTACGTTTCACTTGTTAATTTGGCTGGAAGAAGTGCACAGAGCTGACTTTAGACTTTGTTTTTACATTTGCACGAAACACTTCAATGCATCCATTTTAATTATGATAGAAACACAGTAATGGTCTGCTTTCCAAGTGTTTGTCATTATACCCATAAATGAATACAACTTCTAGCCTTAGTCACAGCTTCTCTTTGCAAGCCATGAATGTAGAGATGAGTGGCTGCTTGAGGTGCTAAGAATAAGTCTTGGCTGAGTGTTCAGTCCCAAACCAGCCGTTTATACCACCATTGTCCCTGAGGCTCAGGAATCACCGTGGAAGATGGGAGCAGAAAGAATATACGAACTGGAGGCCAGGGAGAACTGTGAGATGCTGTCCCCTGAGTGTGGTACAGGCACTGCAGTCATGAAGCCATAGCCACTGCGGCTGCCTGCACTGGACCTGCACAAGACTGGATCTGTCAACCGCCAAACATGGATGGATTGGAAGTGATTCATGGGACCCTACCCTTCTCTGCTGAACTATTTGTACCTAGTGGATTCTGGTGGAGGAGCAGTCATTTTCTTCAGAAGTGTGCACATGGGTAAGCCAATCAGGATCCAATGGGTAGTTCAAAACCAGTGTTCACACAGCAGATCCTGTTAAACCCAGCTAGTCTCAACAAAAAATGAATGTGAATGAGGGACTTGTATGGAGGAGAGACTTGATGTGATAGAAAGAGATTAAAGAGGTAGGGTTATAGCACAGAGAATGCGTATACATGTATGAAACTCAAAGGACAAACCTAATAAAATGCTGGAAATGAAAAATTAAATCATAGTAAAATGAAAGTAATCCAGGGGCACAGGCTCGGGGTGCCTCTGAGCATTGGGGAATTTTTCTCCATGTGTGAGATCTGCATCCTTTAATACATGTTGGCCAGTGACAGGCTGAGCTTACCAGCTAGGCTGACCCTCCATTGCAGTCCTGTCTCTATCTCGCAAAGCTGAAAGTGTCCCTCTCCAGACTCCTCTCAGATCCACCAGGAAGCTTTTTTGTTTCCTTTTCTCCAAAGCGTCTGAGCTTCTTATTAGGTGTCTGTGACTTCTGGCAAAGTCCCAGAGTGTGAAGGACATTAGATCCTTTAAAACTGGGTCACTCCAAGACTGGCTGTAGCATTTCCTCACTTAACATACTATATCCGGAGTCACTTTGCTTTTATTAGCCTCTCCTGATCAGCACCTGGGGTGCTCATGGACCAATGTTCCCAGCTTCATGAATGTAGATTGACCAGGAAGAGATACAATGATCCCTAAGTATTTTGGGATACGTCCCTCACCCCATTTCCAATTAAACCCCTCTATTGCCTGGGCTTACTCACATGTAAACGATGTGTCTAAGGTCATTGTCCTTGCTTGTCTGTTAGAAGACTCTTCATGCTTCCTGGTATTACCATCAAATTTCTTTCAAGCAGCCAGGTTTTTGTTTTGTTTTGTTTTGTTTTGTTTTGTTTTAAGTGCATAAGTGAGTCCAGAAGGTGCACTTCTCAAATCCACCACACCAGTGCCAGGACTCAAATAGATTTTCTCCTCCATTGCTGACAGACTGTGGGCTTTGCATGTGAAACAAGCACAGTTGTCATACTCTGTTTCCCGTGCTGTGTTTCCTGTGCTACATGCCTAGTCGTACTCATGGCACATGTTGATATTCATTTACTTACGTTGGAGTGTTTTCTTTGAATTTTAGTTTTGAGGAAGGATCTTGGATATAGCCCAGGTTAGCCTGGAACTTCAGCCTTTCAAATACTAGGATTTCAGATGTGTACCACAATGTGTATTGCCTCCTACCCTCAAAGGTTGGACAAATGGCTCTGCCTTTGTGCAGAATTGCCTGGTTGGACACACAGCTCTAGATCCACCATGATCCAGCTTCTTCTGGAACAGTCAGTCACATGCTGAAATGAATCTTTGGTGTATTTCATAGAATGCCACAGACTTTTGTGCTTAAATGAGATCTTTCCATAAACCTCACATCTTAGTTAAAGTTTCTGTTGCTGCAATGAACCCAAATTGCTGCAATTAAAACGAACTGGGGAGGAAAGGGTTTATTTGGCTTACACTTCAGATCTGGAAGTGGTTGACTTCAGCCTCAGTGGCTTCTGTACTCTTAACCTAACTTGTTCTTCCTGCCTCAGTTGTCACCCTACTGTGTGATATATGCCCCCACATCTCATGCTGAGGGACTGCCCCAGTCCTTGAATAGCATGTCTTCTTTCCTTTTCCTGTTCTTCCCATGTGCTCTTCCCATTGTTAGAACCTGCTGCTTGAGGACTGCCTAATCGGGCATCAATGGGAGGAGAGGTCCTTGGTCCTGTGGAGGCTCGATGCCCCAGCATAGGTGGATGCTAGGGCGGTGAGGTGGGAGTGGGTAGGTGGGTGGGGGAGCACCCTCATAGAGGCAGAGGGGAGGGGGAAAAGGATAGGGGCTTTGCAGAGGGGAAATCTGGAAGAGGACAACATTTGAAATGTAAATAAAATAACTAATAATTAAAAAGAAAAAAGAACCTGCTGCTTGCTTTTCTTACTTGTTGAACCCCTCTCCTTCATTGTGATCCTTCTCTGTGCCATCTGGGAGGGGGGCTTTGTTAATTCCTTGAGTAGGTCCAGGGCTCCTTCCTCAGCCATCATAATATAGGTGTGTGATGTATGTACTATACATGTGTATTCATGTATGTGTGTGTGTGACTGTGGCATGAGTGTATCTGTGCATGTGCATTCATATGTTTGTAAGTATGGTCATATGCTTGCCGTGGCATATATATGGCAGCCAGAAGATAATCTTAGATATTGGTCCTTGCTTTCTACCTTACTTGAAACAGAATCTATTTGCTCTATGCTGTTGCATATTTCGGGCTCGTCGAGCCGCAAGCTTCCAGAGACTCCCCTGTCTCTGTGTCTCTGCCTATTCTCTCACCAAAAGAGCACTGTATTACAGATGTCTAGTTCCCCGACTGGCTTTATATAGGTTCTAGGTATCCAAACTCAGGTCATGTTTTCACAGCAGGCACTTTACTCAGAGTCAAATCTCCAGGCCTCTCGTCACATTTGCCTGTTCTGGGCTGACTCTTGAAAGCATATCTAAGAACTCACAGTGCTCATAGTGGCATGTGTAGAGGAATGGATGGCGGCCGGATGATAAAGAGAGGCATCCATGGGTGGTAAGTGAACGTGAATAGATTGAGGGGTGAATGGTTGATGGATTGCTACATGGACAGGTAGATGACAGATGTGTTTATGCACGCATGCATGAACAACAGATGAATAAGTAATGACTGAACAATGGACGGATGATAGGTGGGTGGGTGATAGAATGATTCCAAAGATAAGAAGGACCAAGCTAAAGAAAATTCCATACATGGAAGATTCCTTGAACAAGGAAGACCCCTGAGACATGAGCTAAGAAATTGAAGTGTTTTAAACACTGGACAGCAAGGCTAGGTCTGTGTGGATTCTTTTCAGTCGCCTAGCAGAATGCCTGGTATACCATAGTAACTCTGGATGACAGGCAGTGACCTACAGAGACTTCACTCAGTGAGTTTGGATGGAGATTGTCCACATATATCATGTCTGAGCAATAGTGTGACACTATACTTCGATTTCTAGGATGTGCTAGTACAGCTGGGTGTCATAGATTTCCATGGGGATGTGGTCCATGGTGGGTATGCTGGCTGTTTTTAATCAACTGGAGACAAACCTAGGAAGAGAAAATCTTCATTAAGAAACTGCCTCCCCAAGATTGGTTCATAAGGAACCCTATAGGGTATTCTCTTGATTAATGATCAATACAGAGGGGCATAGCCTAGTGCAGGTAGTAGCACCCTTTGGTAGGTAGTGCTGAATTCCATGAGAAACCTGGCTGAGAAAGCCAAGCCAAATAAACCAATAAACCACACTTCTCCATGGCCTCTGGTCCAGCGCCTCTCTCCAGGCTCTTGCCTCAAGTTCCTGCCCTGGCTTTCTTCATTGTGCACTGTAAGTTATAGGATGAACTAAATGCTCTCCTCCTCAAAATGGTTTTTGGTTATAATGTTTATCACAGTGATAAAAAGCAAAGGAAAAAAAGCAAAGGAAAGTAGAAATAAAACAATAAAAACCAGGTTAAGACCATGATTCCACAAATTGCTGCTTTCTCAGAAACTATTATCTGTAGTATCTGTATAGTATAAAAGAAGTATAAAAATTACATGAATTCATATAAAAAGTATAAAAATCTTTGCACCCATATGCAAATATTTCTCCACGTAACTATCACTTAAGCATTAGAATAGAGGAAGGGAGAAATCACTGTTACCCACTGAATGAGAATAGGTGGAACAAAGCCAGCAGTGCCCGAAGAAAACTACATACTCTCAAATCTAAGATAAGGGATTGATTTATTCACAACAGCTCACTGTACGTCTGGGAAAGTATGTTTACTCACTGTGCCTCATTCTCCACACACCTAGTATAAAGAACATGTTTACCAGGGCTTCTTTGAAGTTCAAAGGAAAGCAAGATAGGTAAATGCATTGCATGGCTTACTTGTTGAGAAAGTCATCTCATGTCTATGCCCTGGGCATTCTGCTCCTTTAAGCCTCCGTCTCTGCCACTGGTCTGCTCCACTGTCTATCATCTGACACCTGAGCCTATCCCACAGCCCTTGCCCTTCTTGATGTCTGCTTGTCCCAGTTTTTGTGATTCCTGCGTGTTCAGCAGCTGCCCAACCGTACATTTGTTGGAAAGAGGAAGCTGTCACCTGCCTCTGTAGGGCTACTAATGGTCATTTCACTGGGATATCAGGGGACAGCCTGACATTTTAAACTAAATTTCAGTTTATAAGTCTGACAATAAGTTCATACCCTTTCATTGTGTGACATCATTCAAAAATGTCTTCAAAATATCAAAAGTGTTCAAGAAGTGGTGAACCTTTATCAATTTTTATTAACTTGCACATATTGTGCATATATTTGGGAGTGACATCCAGATCTAAACACAAAACCATTTATGTTCCACATATCCCTCATGAGCAGAGCATAAAGTAACTTTATACCACGTGTTTAGAGCCCACACATCTTGACATGAGGCTGGGTATTTGAGTTTCTTCCTGTGTTGTTAGTTCAGTGCTCAGAGATTCAGATTTTTGGACCAGCTTGATTTTAAGGTTAGGGATGCTTGATCTACATTGGTGCCTCTTTTTTTCTTTACAATCAAAGTCTGTTTTATGATCTAGAGGAGAAAAAAAGCCACATCCCCACAGCAATCACAGCAATCCTTACCCACAAGAATAAGCGAGGACTGGGTTTTGTTGAACAAAATCATGACTCTTGAACGAGACAGTCTAGGAAAGCGATAAGCTCAGAACAGGGAGGGAGGGAGGGAGGGAGAGGAGGAGGGAGGGAGGGAGAGAGGGAGGGATGGAGGGAGGGAGAGAGGGGGAGAGAGAGAGAGAGAGAGAGAGAGAGAGAGAGAGAGAGAGAGAGAGAGAGAGAGACTGAGACTTCGAGGCTTAGAAAAGTGAGGCTTGCCTTACAAACCTAACAATGTGAGTTTGATAGGTGGCTTAGTGGTTAAGAACAACTGGGACACTTAAATCTAAATAAATGAGCATTAGAGGACCAACCTAATAACAAGTGTTCAAGTGTAAAACCTGGGCCATAACCGTAATAAGCTTTGCAGCATTTTAAACCATGAAGCCACTTCTGTGTAGTATTCAAGAGACTGAAATCTGTGGTGGGTCAGTGTGTTCATTTGGTGGATGGCAATTTAAGAAAATCAAGGTAGGACGGGGCTGTGTGTATACAGGTGAGCAAAGGTATGGAGGCCAGGCATCAGCCTCCAGTGTCATCACTCAGGAGCTTTCCAGTTTGGTTTTCGAGCCAGGATCTGTCACTGGCCTTAGGTTCTTAGGCACATTAACCAGGGAACCCTAGGGATTCATTCATCTCCATCTTGGGGTTACAGATGTGTGCTACCGTGCCTGGCTTTTTATATGGGTGGTTTCTGGGGATCAAACTAAGATCTTCATGCCTGTACAGCCAGTACTTTAGCAAATCCACCACCTCCCCATACTCAGAAGACCGAGTCTAAGGTCATTACAGCACGACCTTGCGATTTCAGTTTTCATCTGATCGTTCAATCTTGATGTGCTCTGGAATAGAACTAGGAAGACCCAAGACCTGGGTAGAAGAGAATCTGGAATGGATCATGCAAGGAGTCAAGATGTGCACCTTTCCTAAAACATGGCCCTGGTTCTGGTTCAGAGCTGCTAGGAACAGGTCCAGATTCCTTGGCTCATGAGTCTTGATGCTAATAGAAATTTCATGCTCTTTTTGAAGAAAACCAAGCAAAATATAAGGACAGTAATGAAGTAAAGAAAGAATATCAAATATACAATCATTTATTAAGTGTGGATTTAGGAAACCTTGTGGTGCCAAGTTTTTGAGTGTTAGTCACAGAACTCAGTAATAGAGTCTTCTACAGTTACATGGAAATTGCCATAACATCCCTGTGTTTGGATTTCAAAACATTCTCTCATGTGTTCATTTTTCCAGCAGTCCATCCATTCATGACTTATGCGAAGGGCTTGTTGTATGGCTCTGGGAAAAAGCTGTTGTGGGATGCCTGCCACTATGCTGGGGAAGGGAGGGGGATGAACCCCACCTTTCTCTGTCTCCATCAGGTTCTGAGGACCTAGGCTAATGTGTGGGAACATGGAAGGCATCCAAGAAATGTCTGGGTGAGCCGAGAGAAATCGACATTTGAAAGGAGAAGCCTGAGGTCTATTTAACTGGAAGGGCTAACCCTGACTTACTTTCTTCAGAAAACCGGTGCCTTCATGCTTGTCCCACACATCTCCATTTCATCACCTCTGCTCCCTGTTTCTCAAATGCACCGATGACAAGGCAGAAGGCAAAGTTTACTTGTCTGGACTAAGTCATCTCAAGGCTGAGCTGTTTGAAGGTACGAAAGCATTGATTCAACACCATAGGTGGCAAGACCTAGATGGTGAAAGCAGTTTCTGGTAGATTGGCCTTTCCTAAGATTCTGTCCATCTATGACACCCTGAGATATCAAATTTGGAGTCCCCCATACAGAGGAGATACCACATAAGTACCATTAAGCTCATCTCCACTGACCTCAGAGGAAGTTGTTTCTGCCCTACTGTGGTTAGCATTGACCTTGCATGGTCTTGCTTAGTTTCCCAACTGTGTATTAAGTCTCACAATTCCACTGACATTTCAAACCACCCAAAGGTAAAATCTAACTTTTTTATTCCTTTTACTTCACCTCTGTCTATTCCAAGGTGCTTTGGAAGATCAAGAACTCAATCATTTCCCATTAAGTAAGTGGATGCATTTTGGGATGCATAGGGAATGCTGTTGAATAAATTCAGGTCTGGTGTGAAGGAAATCTCACCTACACCAGATTATGTAAATGATTTTCATCATATGGGCATTTTTATTGGTTGCCTATTGTGTGTTCAATAGTGAAGATACCTGAGTGCTCTTGGCTATACTAGACCCACAGTATCACATTTAAATCCCAACCTTTCACTCCCTACCCATGCCTCTGGTTTTGAAATAGAAACATTCCTGGCAATAAGGAACTTGCCAGTCACCATGCACCACACATTCCCTAGACCACCACTCCCTATGTATGCATCCGCCATGTTGCCACCACACAAACTGACATGAATTTTCAGCACCTTGTGACTTTTTATTTCAATTTTGATTAGATCTCCTAATCATGTGTTTTAAATAACTTTATTTTATGTTGTATCTTATTTTGAATTATGTGTTGTCTTAGTCAGGGTTTCTATTCCTGCATAAAACATCATGATCAAGAAGCAAGTTGGGGAGGAAATGGTTTATTCTGCTTACACTTCCACGTTGCTGTTCATCACCAAAGGAAGTCAGGACTGGAACTCAAGCAGGTCAGGAAGCAGGAGCTGATGCAGAGGCCATGGAGGGATGTTACTTGCTGGCTTGCTCAGCTTGCTTTCTTATAGAACCTAAGACTACCAACCCAGGGATGGCACCACCTACAATGGGCCCTCCTACCCTTGATCACTAATTAAGAAAATGCCTTACAGCTGGGTCTTATGGAGGCATTTCCTCAAGGGAGGCTCCTTTCTCTGTGATGACTCCAGCTTGTGTCAAGTTGACACACAAAACCAGCGAGTACATGTGTATATGAATGTCTGTGTGTGGGAATATGCACATGAATTCAGGTGACCACCAAGGTTAGAAGCATTAGATGTAGCCTGAAGCTTGAGTTTCAGCCAGCTGTAAATCATACAACATGGGTGCTGGGAATTAAGCTCTAATCCCCTGCATGAGCCATCTATCCAGCCCCCTTAATAACTTCTAAAGGACTACATATACTCTGCCATCATCTGAGAGAATGATGTTGTGCAGAACAGACTGATGGTCACTGACCATGTCATGCAACTAAAAGCAGTAGAAATGGCTAAATACCTCATCCATGGGAGCCACAGGCTGCCTTTAAGTCAGACTCCTGGACCCATTCGTTAGCCCAGAGAACTTGCAGTTGGAGCCCATTCTGACAGCTGGCTTATGGTCTATGAAGCAATGCAATGCCAATTAGGCAAATCTTATTTCAGCCAAATAAAAGTGGGGATGAGAATCCCACTATATGTCTCCTTCATGGTTCTTCTTCTTGTCTATTTTTCTTTGCTCTGATCATCTCATTTGCTTTTGCTGCTGTTGCTAGAGATTTACAGTATTTCTAAGGAATTTTTATTAGTAGCATATATTGTATGTTCATACACACGAGGGGTGTGGAACCCAAGCCACAACACAAATGTGGAGGTCAGAGGACAGCTTGCTGAAGTCAGTTCTCTCCTTCCACCTTCACCTGGGTTCCAGGGGTGAACTTGGGTCCCTTCACATTCTATACCACTTCACTGACCACACTGCCCTTTGCTACCTGAGTATTTGATATTTATCATACATATAGTCAATGTTAATAGAAGGGATAGCTGTATAGATATATGGATGGCTGACAGGTAAACCAGGGGAAAGTGTGGTTAGATAGGTGATTGGTGGATAAAAGTATGAGTGTTTGGCTACATGGTGGCTAGGTAGATGGGTGAGTAGAAGGCTAGAAACATGACTAGGTAGATGATAGAATGAGAGAAAAAGTGAATGGATGCTTAAAGGCATGGGTGAGTAGATAGATTTCCAAACACTACTATAATTACCTGTGATATATCAATAACTACAACAAATGGAGTAGGGTCTGGGTGCCATGTCATATGTCAGTAGCCTCGCTGCTTGAATTATTTTTGAGGAATTAAGAACCATGGTGAAGGGGTTGGGGAATTTAGCTCAGTGGTAGAGCACTTGCTTAGCAAACACAAGGCCCTGGGTTCAGTCCTCAGCTCCAGGGGGAAAAAAGACAAAATAACAAAAAGAACCATGATCAAGGTTCCTATGTAGCATAGTCTGTATTTTGTAGCTACTTTTCACCATCTGTATATTTCTAAGCTCATGTCCTTCTCCCTGTCCCAGAGTGTTCTTGGTGTGTTGTTGAATCATTTAAGGGTATTTAGTATAATTGTAACAATGATGATACTCACTGTGGAAATACAGAGCCACATGGGGAACTGAAAACCAGAAAGGTAAGAAACTCACTCCTCGTTAGCATGTTTTAAAGAAACTTCTTTGTGCATGATAAGGCTGTGTAATTGAGCAGGGAGATGAATTAATAACATCAAATGTAAACTTCATGGATATCTACATGAAGAAAATAAGGCGCATTGGCTGTTTGCTCTTAAGTCCTTCTGGAACAAGTACTGTACTTATTCAAGATCTAAAACTCATCTTTGGGGGGGGTGGATAATTGATTCATATTTATCAAACTTATCTTTTTGCATTTGGATTTCCTAAATATTTTTCTTTAACACTTTAGTGCTTTGTATTTGCTCTTTAATCAGGATGGAGGTGGACATTAAATGCTACTCATACATGTAAATATACACATGAATAACATACAATGCACACAAATGCATGCTCATGTGCACACACACATGCATGCACACATTCCCACATGAGCATATACATATGCATGCATGCACATGCACACACATGTAGACAGAGATATCTGTATACATATATACATGTATACATACACATGTACACCTGATACCGAACCATTGTAACAAATTTTTGTACGCTAAATCCGTGACTCCTGGAGGGGAAGTGGTCCCATTTGGGCCCAGCTTTCAGGCACCAGATCATCCCTTTTTCACTAATACAAGAAGTAGCCCTAGGGCTGTGAGAAATGGACCTGGAATTAAAATCTCTGCCCAGTCCAATGGGTGGCATCTTAACACCCACAAAACTCCTGGGATATTTTGCTCTTTCAAAATAATGGGGATCTTTAAGACCCTTAACAGAGATCAGAGAGAGGATGGAGGCAACCTGGAGCCCCAGGTCCTCTTCCACCGAGAAGAGCCCTCTGTTACCTTATAGCTAAGCTCCTCTCTTCTATCTTTTGTCTCATGACATTATAGTAATTGCAGTATACATACACACACACACACAGAGAGAGAGAGAGAGAGAGAGAGAGAGAGAGAGAGAGAGAGAGAGAGAGAGTTATTTCCCACATCCTTTGGAATGTAGTGGGATTGAGGCCGTGGGTTTGTGAACCTAAGAGCCCAGTAATCCAGAAACTGGTTCCTGAGGTCAGCTGCAGATCTATATCCCCTCCTGAATTGCAGGGCCGGCTCTCAGGTCCAGGATAAGATGAAAACATTTGGAATGGTTTTCTAGCTACAATCCTTGCATAGCACAGACCTGAAGCCCTGCAGCCACAGAGGTCAGATTTAAAATTCATCCCAGCCACTTACGAGAAAGATGACCTGAAAACATTCTTCATCTCTCTAAACACCAGTCTTTATGTGTCAACTGTGGTAATGACAGTGCTTGTGGAAGGGATTTAAGAATTGTTTAATGGAGCGCCAAGGCCAAGGCAGTCATCCCAAATCACGTGTTCTTTCCAAGCACATCATCTGTGTTCTATCAGTATGATTCAGATGCACATTGTATAGACCTTGAGACCTAAAGAATATTCTTCTTTAAAGAATAACTTTCGTACACATTTCAAATAAATCAAAGTAGGACTTTTCTTTGAGAGATTTATTTGCATTATATTTCCAATTATTTCCAATTGTATGTATGTTTCTGTACTTGAGTGCAGGTGCCTGTGAAGGTCAGAAAAGGGCATCAGATCCCTGAAGCTGGAGTTCTAGGCAATTGTAAGCCTCCTACTGTGAATGCAGGGGACTGGATTTGGATCTTATGGAAGAATAGTGTACACTCTTAATCACTGAGGAAGCTCTCCAGCTCTCGGCAGAATTTCTTTCCTTGATCAAGAAGGCAGTCAGGAAGACTTGGGAAAAATACTGCATTTTTACCTCTCTGCCCCTGTGATAAGAAAAAGCACTGTGTCCAAAAGGGTCTTTGGGGTTTAAATTCTGAGGGATAAAAGTCTGTCATAGTGTGGAGGCATGGCAGTAAGCAGTAGGCATGGAGGCAGGAGCAAGAAGCTGAGAGATCATATGAGGAAGCAGAAAGAGTAAATAGGAAGTAGGGTAAGACTATATATTCTCTCAAAGCCTGCCCCAATGACATACTTATGTAAAAATAACTTTTATTCGCCTGATGTAATTGTTATCTTTGAGGTTTGCTGCCTCAGTCTGCTAACCTAGGCCTATTCCTGGAAGCCTCTATCCTCCATACAATCTAATCTAGGCCTAGAATGTTTTCAGCCTCTGAGATTTACTGCTGAATAAGTTCACTCTTTCTCTTTCTTACTGAACTCTGGCTGGCTGGTTAAATTCAGCTGTGTGACTCAAACTCCTCTCCAAGCTGACGGATTCAGTCTGGCTTCTCTCTTGGCCTCTGACTGAATTGCTCTGGCTGGCCTCATATTCACTTTGGCGATCTGTTCTAATCTTCTGGCTCCTTCTAATTCTATGGTTCATTCTGTCTTCACCTGTGTCCAGCTTGTGTTCTCTCCATACAACTGCCCCATTAAAACTGCCCTCTCTCCTCCTCTCTCTCTCCCTCTGTGCATTGCTCCCTCTTATGTCGTCTCTCTTTCCTCTCTCCTTTCAAGAGAGTTGGGCATATCCTATTCTGTCAAATTTTTCTCTGATCCATCACTTGGTCTGCCACTCAATTAGACATCACTTTCAAACTTGTATGTTTCCTTCTACAAACTAACTTTACTTTCAGTGTTTGGGATTAAAGGTGTGTACTAAGTGTGGGTCTGAATTCCAGCCAGAGGGACTAAGGTGTGTGCTAAGGGCTGAGTCACACTACAACTAGAA
Source organism: Rattus rattus (assembly GCF_011064425.1). Taxonomy (NCBI): domain Eukaryota; kingdom Metazoa; phylum Chordata; class Mammalia; order Rodentia; family Muridae; genus Rattus; species Rattus rattus. Next base: position 67,852,143 of record NC_046155.1, read on the forward strand.
ATAGGTTTTTTTTTTCAATAAATAACACAATCTTGGGGTTCACAATGTGGTCAAATACCCTGCATCATACTTACTCTAGCAGGGCAACACCCTCTAACCTTCCTCAAATCATGCCACCAACTAGGGACCAAGTATTCAAATGCCTGAAGTTATGGTGACATCTCTTGGTCATATCACCATAGATGCTCACACACTGTTGTCACATCTAGGAAGTCTTGCTTGTGCACTCAAACATCTCCAGTCTATGTGCCTGGTTGCATTCCACATTTCCTCTCTCAGGCCTCTTATGCCATGCATCAACCACTATCCAGATCTGGACTTTATTTATATTTGTTTTCATGTTGCTTACCCTACAAAGCCAGAGGACTTTGGTAACATGGGTCATGCTATAAGTCATCTCTTTCCTTAGTATCCAGTGTGGCTTGAAGAGGTACTCAGTGTTTCCTATTATAATGAACAAGCTGCCTCATAGTCCCTGAATGATGTTGGACGTAGTCAAAATACAGAGGAAGTATTCATGACTCCACAGAATCTTTCTATACAAAAAGGACGCTACCCATCTCTCTATACAAAGTCAAAACATTTCTAGATTACTCCAACTCCTTCTCTAAAATTGTCTTTTTCTTTTGCTTCTAAGTTGGTCGTCCCACCTCTGTGGGAGTTAGAAACTTATTTTGACCCTAACAGAGAAGACCAGCTCCTTTGGAGTCCAATGTGTAATGAAAGTGCTAATACAATTTAGCTGTATTTGTGGAGTGACTTGTCCACAAAAATGATGGGGGAAAAGCCAGAATGGAAAGACAGATACTAAGTACGTGGATGCCAAAGTAGAGAAGTATCAAGGAAATAGGAGCTACAGGACCTACTGAGCTCTTAGCCACACTTAAACAACTTTAGCAGGAGTATGGGGAAGAGTCCTCTACAGGCCATTCACATTCATAAAATAAATGGCACAGTTGCATTGATCGGGACCATTCAAGAGGCCCTGACTATTGTGTTTTATAAAAAAGGAAAAGCCAGAATATGTTTGATTGAAGTGTAGTGTGGTGAGGTGGAAGGGAGTGCCCCTGGACCCATGCTGAGGCATCCCTTTCCCTGAGGTACCAGATGGATATAGTATGGAATAGAGTTTATTTATATCATGGAAAGAGGAGTTGAGGGAGTAGAGACAGACAGACAGACAGAGAGGCAGAGACAGAGACAGAGAGAAACAGAGACAGATGGGTGAGGGGGGGCAGCCAGGAGCACTTGGAGAGAGAGGGGAGGGGGACATAGGGAGAAGGGGCAGGGAGTTACGAGAGTAAAAACTGAGGCAGGGCCAAGCAGCCCCTTTAATAGTAAGCCAGGAATTACCTGCTTGTTGCCAGGTAACTTTGGGGCAGAGCCTAGAAGGAATGGCTAACACTGACAGCATCCTGTTGCATTCTTTAGTTTGCAAATGATAGAGAGAGAGATTCCCTATGGAACTTCCTCTGTTGATTGAGTTGCTCTTCACCTGTTTTCCTCCTATTTAAAGCCTGTTGCTGCTTTGGACTCCTTTCAATATCAAAGAAGATACAGTTGTCTCCACACGCACACTGAGAAAAGCATTGGTTTTATGTATTCATCTTTATAGGAAAGAGACTCTAACAAACTGTATGCCTTCCATCGTCGGTTACAGAGCACTCTTAAAGACACTTCTCAACAATGGTCATTATACTCTAACCTCTCCTGAGGCCTGAGAGAAACCAAAGGGGAGTACAGGTATTTTTTTGTTGGTGGTGTTTTTTTTTTTCTCAAGCATGTATGATTGTTTAAATTTAGATGTAAAATTAATTTAATTTTATAAAGATGTGGATGAAGGAGCTGGAGAGAAGGCTCAGGAGTTAAGAGTACTTGCTGCTCTTCCAGGAGACCCAGGTTTGGGGTCCAGCACCCACGTGGCAATTCCCAATCACCCACATATGCACCATACATGCACATACACATTTATATGTGTGTATACATATATATATGTATATGTGTGAAATAATATGCACAAATAAGTATGAATATATGGATTAGTAATGGAACCATATCATAAACCAAGTTCCTCTGATAAATGAATTTTCCTTGATTCTTTGAAAACATATTTATTCTCTGTACAATAAAACTTAGAAAAGCAAATTCCATTTCTGTAGAAAAAAACTCAGAGGTGTTTTGAGGCAGGATCTCACTATAGAGACCAGGCTAGCCTTGAATTTTCAGTGACTCCTCTGCTTTTGCCTCTCTTGTGCCAGAATTACAGGTGAGCCCCAGCATTCCTGGCCCGACCATTGTTTTTTAAATGACATTATCTTCTGTGGCCAGCCAGATATTAACACTGCCACTTTCACAGCAATAACAGTTGCAAATGAAGCACAAATGCTTGCCCAGTCCTGATCAAGGCTTTTGGTTTTCATACCAATTAAGAAAGTCTGAACCGTCGTTCAGAGGGAGGTTAATGAATTAAGATCTACAAACACACAGAGGAGAGCTTCCTATTTAGTAAGGCTAAATGAAAACACCAAGCACTGGAGCTTCGCATTGCTTCAGTCCAGATAGCCCCACCCAAGCACAAACTTTTTTTTTCTGCTAAAGCTGTTGCAGTGTAGGACATTTGGGAGCTGCTGGATTCTCCCTCTTCCCTGTGTTACAGTCAAGCATGGACTAACTCTTGACTTTATTATTTATCCTTTGTTATTGCTTATTTGCTGATTGGTATCTTGGCTCTGCCCTGGGCTCCCTTCCCACATTCTTACATGACAAAAAGGAAAAAAAAAAAGTTGCTTACTTCTGTGTTTTAAATAAGTAATTCAAAAAAGCAAAAACCCACTCTGTCCTGACTACAGTCTCCAGTCTTCGGTAGGCTCTGGAGGGGACTTGATTAGTCCCAGGGTATCCCTGTGTTTTTTATTTCTTTGTTGTGTGATCCTAGACAAGCCAGGAATTCGCCACATCTGACCTCTATAGAATGGTCCTTCAGGCCTCTGTAAGTGTTAAACAAGACCGTGCTTATGAAAGATAAACATTCTTCATTGCAGGAAGCAGGAACTCAGCCAACATTGGCCACTGCCATCGTCCCTTAATTATGATTGCCATTGTCCTATATATGAGCAGCATGCATTCTCTTATTCTCTGACCCTGCATTTATTTCCCGTTGGTATTTACAGTCTGGTGCTGCCTTCTACTTACATCCTAGGTAAAGAGATTTTTTATGCTCCCTCGAACAGTCTCACGATCCAGCTCCTTTTATAAATGCCTGCCTACGTTGCCCACAATGCACTTCAGCAGCATATAGCTATGAATGAATGCTAAGTGCAGCATAGCAGAGACACACCTCTCTCTCATCCTGTACTTTAGCACTCAGCCTCCCAACAAGACATAAGTAAGTGGGGTACTGGGGACATGGGGTGGGTAAGAGTGCTCACTGTGTTCACGCAAAAGCTAGGCATGGCCGCACCTGCACCTGCAGCCCCAGAGCTGTGGAAGATGAAGACAAAACAATGGCTGGAACCTGGCTTCCAGCCTCGCTCAAAGTTCAGTGAGAGACCCTTTCTATAGAGTAGGACATTACACCTAGACAGAAAGAAAAATGTCCTTCACTAACCTCTATACTAAAATGATCACACACAACTGTGCACTTGAGAGTGCGTGCATGTGTGTGCGTGTGCGTGTGTGCGCGCGCGTGCACACTCTCTTTTTTTAATGTTATACATTTTTTAAATAACTCCAGTGTGGCTCTCTACAAATAAGATGTCACATTCTTCAATAAACAGACCCTTTCCTGCAAGAACAGGAGGCATCTTGAGGATTTCCTCTCTCTCTAAATCTTCTCCCTGGACTCTGCAGTAAACCATGACAACAAGCGGTCTCTTAGCCTCCTACCAAAGTAACACCCAACCTCTTAACACTGAGAGTTTCTATACTGTTGGGGAGAGTAGGAGATTTTCTTCAAAGCCCTTCTGAATTGAGGTTTTTAATCCCCATTTATTGTTAAAAGGTCATTGTGTTTAGGCCGGAGAAAACCATTATATTTCCTTTACAAACTTCCATGCTTCCTTCACAACCGAAACAGAAGACTCGAGCTGCACTGTGGGACACGTAACACAGACTGTCCTTAACTCAGCCAGCTGCACATTCTGATGGCAGAACCCACTAGATGACTCAGAACCCTCTGGAAACCCTCGCAGCATCCTGCCGTTTCTGGTTTGGTATTCTCTCTGACTCTTCATATGTCTTAAATTTCATCTAGTGTCTTTATTTAAAATGACAGTAAACTCTATTTCATATCACATTTAAATGAATCTCCTAAGAGGCCTGGTGATAATTAATTCCACCCTGAAGCCTAGCAGAGCCAGAAGTTTGACTCAGCTTTGGGTGGAGAGCACCGTTTACCTCTCTCACTAAAGGCAAAGGCCAACGGGGCTGGGGCTGGGGAGGCCCTGGCATGCATAGAAATCCAGGATGCTTCTGCAGTTCAATTCTTTCCTTTATTTTCCTGCTGAGCTGGAGGTTGAACCTAGAGCCCATGCTCAATAAATGCTAAGATACATCCTTAAAATCTCCTGTTTTGTTTTCTGTTTCAAATAGGATCTTCCTAGGTTGCCCAGGCTGCCCTTGAATTTACTCTGAAATTGACTATGGCTGGCCTTAAACTCTTGATGCTCCTGCTTCAGCTTTCCAAGTAGCTGCACTACCATCCCCATTCTTTATTTTAGAGACAAAGAAAGTCGTGGACACATGAGTGTGTGTATAGGTATGTGCAGGTGTGTGTGCCCATAGAAGCCGGGGTCAAGCTCTGCCACAATCTACCTTACCTTTAGGATCTGTTCCTGTTTCTGCTAGGCTGGCTGACTACAAAATTCTAGGGTCCCTCCATGCACACCCACACTGGGTTTACAGATACACCCCACCATGCGTTGGGCTTTTACACGGAGACTCAGGTCTCCATGAGTGTGTGGCAAGCACTCCAAACACCGCCATGTCCTTGGCCCCTGAATGGCATTCTTTTCTTCAGAGCAATCTGCAGCTGTGTGTGCTTGAGGTCTTAGCTGAACTAACCCAATGCATGGTCTGTTTTTTATGAGCCTCCCCGTTCTCTGACCCAGGACCTGGGACCATGGTGACCCATGGTGGGAAGCCATCTGTGGTTACAAGGGACAGGACAGCCATTTGCTGATGTCACGTTGCTGAGTGCTTACACACCAAATGCCAGTTTTCATGACACAGTTTTGTCCACTGACCTTGCAGACACAGGGAGAGACTATCTTGCCCACCTCTGGTGTTTCTATATCAATTGGACTCCATCACCTGAGACTTGGCCATGGAATTCCATAATGAAAGTGTAGAGGGGCTCCCTATCTTTCCACCAACACCTTGTAGAGCAGGCTGGCTGGTGGCTGGGCTGGTTTTGCAAAGCCTCATGGAAAGTGAGCACTTCTGTGTTACTGGAGAGCATGAGTGACCCCTCTGTCCAACCTCCACAGCCCATCAACATGTAATTCCTAGCTCTTTATTCTCACTCCCCTCCAATGAGATAACTAGGTTAAGCTCAGAACTCCATGTCCCATCCTCAAGTATTTGGACAAGAGAAACCTTGGGGGCACTTATAGACAGTTTCCAAAGCAAGCCCTGTACACAGAGAGAGGGAAACACACTCCGTGCTGCACTCCTGGCAGCCCTCCCTGCTCTCTTAGAAAACATATGTTTAAAATAAAACCCCCTAGAAAGCTCTTGTTGGTGTTCCAATAGCTGGCCTGTTTTGGTTTTTGTTTTCTGAGTCATTATTATTGTTGCAACTAAATAATAATATTTTGCAGAGTTGCCCTGGGAGAAGACAGGGCCCCAGATTAGGGGAACCATGGTTCTCTGCACCTGGCTGTGTGGCCCTTGGGCTTCTGAGTGCTGTCCGCATTCCCCTAACAAAGTACTCCTCACCAGTGCAAGTCCACCTCCTTCTGTGTGTGCTCTTCTGTTTGCCTTGGCTGTGGATCTCTGTGAGGCTATTGTTTTGTTCCATTCTTGTAGGAATACACCCCTGAGGTGGTCTTGCCTCCCCCTGACTGGGCCTCCTTCCTCCCAGTTCCTGATCTTTTGAGCAAAAATGCTCTGAGTAGTTGTAAGGGTCGACTTCCTCTTTCCTGCTCAGAGGCCGTGAGTGGTGAGGCACTCACTGGGTCTGCTTTGACCTCAAGAAACCGATTCCCCTGGACTCCTGTCTTTCTCATCCATAGCCCATTCTCAGCGGCTGCCTTCCCTGCTATCTGTTTCCCTCTATGGCCTCTGCATTTTGCTGTGGATATTTTGGGGAGGAAGTCAAAGGGCCCGAGGCATAGGAAAAACAGTATAAAGAGCTTGGGCTCTCCTAGGAAGTCGCTGTTTGCTGTATCACCTGAAAGGAGGGAGGGACAAGGTGCTCCCACACAGCGCAAAAATGCCTTGGGGCCATTTAGGATGATGCTTTTCATTCTATCAAGCAGGGTCCTTTTTCCCTGGGTCCCAGAACCACTTCCCAAGATCCATGAAGAACAGGACCATCTTCCACAGCACCATGAACAGTCAGGTTCTCCATTAACTATAGGCAGATGGTTGGCTGCATAGATGGCAAGAATTCCCAGGTCCATCAGAGGCCATGTCTTGGAAGAGTGTATCTTCTGGGCATAAGCCACATAGCAGCCAGGCAGCAACACCTACACAAAAGCTATGTCTCTCTTAGCAAACAGACTAACCCCGCCCCCAGGCTAGCACTCACAGATGCCCTAAAACAGAGGGGGAAACAGCCACACACACCCTTGCTGAGGTGATCACAATTCTATCAGTGAAGGACTGGGAGACATGGAGTCTCCCGCAAATGAGACACCCTAAAGAAGGCATATGATGTCTAGGATATTATCTGAGATGAGAACATACAATGTCAGGGGAGGCACAAGAAATGCCAGACAATGCCAAATGATGTTAGCTTCAGAAACATGAAGAGAGCCTATCTTTTAAAAAACATTTTATTTTCAGAAAAAAAAAAATAAAAGGAAGGTAGTGCAAGGGCTCAAGGGGTGGAGGGTGAGGGGTACGGGGCAAAGCAGGGAGAGGGAAGTACTGTGGGTGATGCTCACACAGGTCTGCAAAGAGATATATACTGAAAAGCACTGCAAATCATGAGGCAGGTGAATTGTATCTCAACATTGTATAAGATTGGGCAAAGGGACACTGGAGAATATGAGAGCAGTTCCTGAGGGGACACCTCTGGAAGGCCAAGGGAACTGCTCTGGCAAGGACAGCTCCGAGCACCCACACTGGGCAGATCACAATTTCCTGTAACTCCAGTTCCAGGGTATCTGGTTCCCTCTTCTGATCTTTGAGGGCACCTGCACGTACACGGTGTGCATATAGATAAGCACACATACACACACACACAGGCATACATGCATGCACATAAATAAAAACTGATTATAAGAAATCTTTAAAGTTGCTCTGAGTCTGCTGCGCTGACACGGAGACCAGAGTGGACAGTAAAAGGGATGCCCCCAGGTGACATAGGCTGTGGTCAATAACAGATCTGAAATGCCGGCCAAGGATCTGGGGACAACAGGCCTTGATGTGTTGACTTACTGCTCACTGGTATAGAAAATGTGTATTACAGTTGCCCAAAGCACACGCAGACACACAGAGCAGGGGTGGGGAGCAGGTAGGGAGAGAACACGGTATAAGCCATCTTGTCTCCTGAGATGGAGTGTCTCTCTGTTAGAAGCCAGCCCGGCAAGCCCTGGAATCTTCCTGTTTCTGCATCTGTGGTGCTGAGAGTACAAGCACAAACCACCATGCTCTGATATTTTTCCCTTCATAGATGAGTCCTAGAGCCAGAACTCAGGTCCCCGTGCTTGCAAGACAAGGACTTTATCTGAGGAACCATCCCAAAGCCTAAGATGGCTACATAGCCACAATGCCACTGTCACACCCAACAAAATGAGCACAAATTCCACAGGCTCATCCAATAACTGGTCCAGATTTGGATGTGCAGGGTAGAACAGTGCTCTGTCTACAGGGGGTTGAAATGTGATTCTTCGGTTTTGGAAACACCCAGGCTTCTGGGAAAAAGAAAGAGCATTTGGTGGTACTTTATCCATTTTCCACACTGATTCAGCTCCCCAGATCTGAATGTGCAGAAACGCACTTGGTCATCGCTGCTTTCTGGCCTTGGGAAGCGCTGATTGATTCAATCAGCCTTCAGGTGACTGGAGCCTTCCTTTCAGGGAACTCCGGAGGGTTACTGAGGCAGATCGTTATAGATGACATTTTTGAGTCATTAAACTCTGCCTCCCTCCTGGCTCAGCATAGTTAGTTCTTTCTCCCCCAGACACATGGAAAGCGTTCAGCTCTTAATGAAGAACGTCTTTCTGGAGTGTGTGTTTAGTGGTACACATGATGTCATCCCAGCTCCTAACTTCGCATGCAAGATTGTTGTGTGAAAATGAAACCACAAATCTCATCTGAATCTAAGTTTCCAGGTTCTTTAGAGGAAGTAGTTTTCTGTTTTCCTTTCTTTTCTTTTTTCTTTTTTCTTTTTTCTTTTTTTTTTTGAAGAGAGAGAGGAGACAGGGAGGAGGAGGGGAGGGGGGGGGGAGGGGAGGGGAGGGAGGAGGAGGAATGAATGAAATTAATGTTTTTCAGGGCTGGGGCAAACAGATCGAGCGTGCAGCTGGTTTGCTGCTTGTTTGTGTTTATATGGGTTTCTTTTTTGGCCAACATCCATCTGACAAGAAACTCTCTCGTTCTAGGGTCAGTACATGGGGCACCTCACCCAAGATATTTCAGGGATGTGTCAGTGGGAAAAGTTACAGCGAAAAGAAAATTTGGAGCTGGGAGATAGCTCAGAGGGTAAAGTGCTTAATGCATAGCTGTAGGGACCTACTGAGTTCAGATCTCCAAGTCCCACGCACAAATGTGAAGGCGTGTGTATCTGGAACTCTGGCAACTGATAGAGTGAACGAAGGGGATCACGGTCTGTGAGCTCCAGGTTCAGTGAGAGACCCTGTCTTAAAACAGTAAGTTAGGGAGGAGATTAAAGAAGACATTGGATGTCAGGATATCGGCCTCCTATCTCCACATACACCTGCCCAGGCACATGCACACACATGCACACGCGCACACACACACACACACACACACACAGAGAGAGAGAGAGAGAGAGAGAGAGAGAGAGAGAGAGAGAACATTCTAGTCCTGTACCTGGTGACATGCTCTGTCACCGCCTCAGTTGCCAGCCTTTTGTAAAGGCACTTTCAGCATTAGAATGTTAGCACAGCACACGACTCCAGAGACATCACAAATAGGAGAAACTACTACGCAAATCAAATGTGGGCCAACTCTCCACCCTTCTACAGCTTTTAACTAATTTTACAGTTTGAGGCCATGTTACCGCAGATTTCAATTTCTGACTCCACACTGTCGTTCACATTGCCCTCTCCTACACATAACAAGAGGAACATGTAACATTCCATTCACTGTTCTGACTGCACTCCTTACGTTCTTGTAGAAAATTCGCTGTTAGGATTAGCTACATTCCCGTGTAACCTACATAACCGGAAATGAAGGAGAAATGGAGACACTGGGGAGACTGCTCCCTCGAGAGCCTATCTAGCAGAAGGAGGCAAGTCAAAGGCCCCAATGTGGGAATAATTGATCATGGGGCCTTTATTCTGGAGAGAGAGCCAACCGTGGCCCGTTGGTACTAGACTGGCTTTTGATGGTTCATGTCCTGGGCTCTGGGCCATGTGAGACCTAAATGCAAAGCTCTGTTCAAGACAGACAAGAAAAGAAACTAAGAGATCAGCCCAGTCCTTGGAGGTCAATTACAGAGAGGAGGATACACCGGGCTTGAGGATTACAAGTACTTCCTGTAGCTTCTTTTAAAGCAAGGAAGACAGAACAGCCCACCCTGTGAAGATAGAATCCAGCAAGCAGAACTCAGGTGGGATTTATTGTTCTGTTCTACAGTTTTATATTTTATATCCTTTCGTTGTCCTGGAGACACGGACTTCCCTTTTGTAAGTTCTCTTGCAGGCAGCAGTGCATGCTGGCTGCTGGCAGACACCCCGGTTTTCCTAGGATGTCCCAATTCAACTGAGCAGGAAAGCATGTGTGCCCCACTGACGACAGCTCTGTACACTCTGATTCACAGTCAGGGGCCCCGTCTTAGGAAGAGAGGAAACCGTCTATTCAAACTGCAGGGCCATTTCTTGGTGGCCCCTGCAAGAGCGCATGAGCAATACTGTGGGCTGGTTTAGAAATCTCTAGGACGGAGGGGGTCTTTTTCTGTCTTGTATCACACTCTGGCAGCGATAGCATGGAAATTTGCAGAGCAGAACTCACTTTGAGCAAGCAGAAAGGAACAAATTTGATCTAACACACATTCTGTGAGCTTGGTTCAATGTAGGTCAGTGTCTAAGAGAGCCCAGCTGGCCAGCCTGCATGTCTGCCTGGGAGCTGGCTGGCTGGCTTCCGCCTAGGCCAAGAAACTCCCCCTCAGCCCCGAGCACCAATTAATAAAAGCTCCTCTTCATGCAGTGCCGGTGAGGAGAGCAGGGCTGAACTGCATCCAGATTACTGGGAAAATGCTTACCCAATCGGCAGACCTGAGTTCTCTCCAAGGGTAGTTGGTATGTGGAAGGAACACGTATACCAGACGCACTCATTCTGAAGTTCAAGACTATGTATCCAAGGATTAGAAGGTGTTTGAGCCCCATGCCAGCCAGAGTTACCTCATAAGATTCTATCTACAAACAAAGGAAGGAAGTGTGTTGGTTTGAGGCTTCCTAACAACTTGCTAAATGTTTCATTAATGCTAGCAATTTAGAAACATTTCCTTGAATATATCTATATAATATATATAACGTATGTGTTATATAAACATATATGTGCATGCACGTGCACACACACACATACACACACACACATGTACACACATTCATGAACTAAATAGCAAATAGGTTCTAAATGATAGAATTTTTAAGGATCAGAGTATCTTATCTCCTCAGGATTTTTGTTGATATTGATTGATAGTTACTGACTTTAGAGTACAGATAACTTGTACTCCCTCCTCAAACCAGGAAAGCAGTAATGATATTGATATTATCTGTTACTGTATTTGATGTATCTTTCTTATTCTTCATCGTAAATGTGCATGTGTGTGTTTGTGGCATGTGTACATATTTGTACATCTATACACATAAGCAGATGCTCCTGTATGTGTGTGCACACATGCATATGGAGGCCAGATATCAGTGTCTTTATTTGTCAATCTCTGACTCACTTTAGGACAGCATCTCTCATTGAACCTGGAGCTCACCAACTGGCTAGGCTGGCTGGCCAGTGAGATCTGGGAATCTCCCTGTTTTCCACCCCCTGTGCCATGATATCTAGCTTTAGCATGGGCGCTGGGGGTCCAGGTCCTCATGCCTGTGTGTCAGTCACTTTCTCTATTGAGCCCTCTTCCCACTTGCTGGCCTTCCACATGAGATGTTCTCCCCAAGGCTATCTTAAACCCTAGCTCCCCAGCTGCTTGCGAGCATTTGAGAGATTTTGGAGGCTTGAGGCAGTAAGGGCTGTTTGGAGGAAGTAGATAGTTAGAGACAAGTCTTTAGGGGGATGTTGTCTCTGCTTCTCCAGTCTCCTTTCTATCTGGTGTGAAGACTCTTCTCCATCCTACATGCCTAATAACATTATGCCATTTTGTCCAATAAAATGGGCATGAGTCTGGGAGTAACACACGGAATTAAAGATGTCAGGTCTTATCTGACTTGGGTTTGATTACAGAAACTGTGAGATACTCTACAAATACTAGTATACGAACTCTCTGGAACCATGAACAAACCTAAGCCCTACCTCCTTCAGCTGCCTGCAGGAATTTTAGTCACAGCCATGTAGCAATAACTAACACACAGCTCACCCAACACATATCTGCAGAGCACACTCTAACTTGGAGGCACTAATATGAGAACTGAGGGGACAGATAGCCTTTGCACCGATGGGGCTGTACACCTCAGACAAACCCCCAAGCAACTAAGAAATGTGCAGGACCCAGAGGATGGGCAAATAGGAGACACAGAATGAGAGAGAAGCAGGCAGGAGACACCGATACAAGAAGGGGACACTTGTGGGGTTAGGGTTACTGAATGGCCATGAAGAGGAAGAAAGAAGTCCACTGCAGATCAAGACAAGGAGGACACAGGCTTTAGGGAACCAAATGAACCTGCACAGGCCCCCAGAGAGAAAGCTGAATGGCCTGGCCAACCACGAGACTCTGTCAGAAGCAGTGTGCCCTGTATGAGGAAGGACATGATTTGAGAGTTCCTTTTAAAATATCACCATGGCTTCAGAAGGTGAGGAGAAGGGCCATAGTGGTGCCAGAATGAGTGTGGGGCTATGTAAGGCTCCCTGAGCAGATTGGATGAGAGAAAAGGGTGAGCTGGAACAGAAGACGGGATGAGGAGAGCCACAGGCTAGCAAGTGATAATCACTCCAGCTTCGTTGGGGCTTGACGGATGGCCCAACAGTTAAGAGCAGGTACTGGTCTTATAGGAAGATCTGAGTTTGGCACCAGTATGCACAGAAGAATGCAATTCAGGACTGCCTATGACTCCAAGTTCAGAAATCTGACGCCCTCTTCTGGCCTCAGAGGGGCAGGCAGAAGGGGGAGCTTGCAGGTACATAATAAAATAATAATTATCTTTTGTAAACGTACAGTGTGGCCAGGGGTGTTTATTGAATGTTATGAAATATCGAACCTTCGCAAGCAGATACTGCCACCCCTGCTGCAGATAATAACACTCCAGTATGGGGTCAGGCCTTTACCCAAGGTCACAGAAGAGGAGGCGGGGCCAAGCGGTTCTGTGTGGTATTTATGGCCTATTTTGAAGATTTGTCTTCACGTGTAAATTGTTATCCCTTGGCACTGTTCCTCCCCAGATACTCTCAGAAACGCTTTGGGAACTGAAAGCTGGCCTCATAAGTGACAAGAGATGTCAGAGTGACCCCATTCATCTCTGACAGCACCAGGCTGGCTAAGTAGGCTCGTCCCTCAGCTCTAACCCTCCTGCGTGTTAGATGCAGTTGTTCAGTTGGAACACTGTTCCTTGAAATGACCGCCCAAGCCTGGTGTTGGGTAAAAGTGAAAGAAAACGTTTCTCTCCACTTACAAGTAGATGTGTCCTTACAAGGGCTGGGTGTCAGCTATCTTAATGCTCTCACTCCTGAGTAGCTCTGTTGACCTTGGACAGACTTCCTAACATCTCTAAGACTGCTCCTGCATCTGGAAAAGGTGTCAAATACTGCCTTTGTTGTGTGACCGCAGCAAGTTAAGCTCAGGTTGTGGCATGCCCATCCCATCAACTGTGTGGGTGCTCAGGGAGCAGAGACTCCTAAATATCGCTCATGGAGCAGGGTACCATGCACAATTAAAAATGACTTAAAAGCTGACTCTGAAGGACTTTGTGTTCAAGAGTGCATGCTGCCCCTTCAGAATGCCAGAGTTTGTTTTCCAGCACCCACCTTGGATGGCTTATAGTGTTCGTAGCACCAGCTCCCCTCCTGGGAATTCAAGGTGATCTTCTCTCCTCCATGGGAACTTGCACTCATGTGGACATACATCCCTTACACACACACACACACACACACACACACACACACACAATTTTTTAACCTTAAGGAAAAGAGTTAACTTGGATTCTGGAATCAAACCCATCGGGTTGTTTTCAGACAATATCTAGGTTGTCTGAAATGCATAGCCTACAGTTTATTATCAATATTAGATATGCTTGATTCTCTTTCCAATTACATGACTGAACTTACAGTGGCCCATTCTACAACGAGTGGTGTCAGCTCTTTCTGTCCTGCCACAAATGACCACACCTGAACGAGTGTCCTTCAGACTCACACGTTCCTCCTGTGCCTTTCAGCTTCAACCTACAGTAAGAAGTCAACACAAACTAGAAATCTTCCCTAATTGCTTTCAAAGGCAATCTCACCATATTGAGTGTAAGTTGTTCTTTTACAGGGAGATGGGCAGAGAGGCCATTGTAAGACAGTAATTTGCATAGCAACAAAACAAAAGGGACTTTGAAATCCAACTGCCTACAGGGTGCCAGCTGTGTGACCCTGAGCAAGCTGTTAACTATTCTGCATGGCTTCTGATCTCAAAAAATAAGAGCATCTGCCAAGGGTGTTACAAACATGAGATTTGAACATGTGAGGCAGGGGACACAGCTAAGCAGGTAGAGTACTTACCTAGAATATGTAAGGCCTTGGGTTCGATCCCCCAGCACTACTTAAACCAAGCATGGTGGCATGTACCTGTGGTCTGCACTGGTAAGAAATTAACGATCTTTCTTCTCTATGGCACTAACCTAGAACACACAAGATCCTGCTTGAAAAATACACAAATTTGAAAATGCGCATACAATGACTTGGCTTTGTAGAAGCCTAGACCAATGCCTCCTGCTGCTACTGGTAGTGGTAATAGTAATTTTTTTCTTCTTTAAAGAAAACTATTGAAGCCTGAGAAAACCCACTGTTTGCCCAGGTCAACAGAGCTGGAAGCAGGCGCTCTACCTCTGACCTCATGATCTTTTCCCAGAGAAGTGACCATAGGGCTTTACTTATCTGTGAAAATAGTTAATTGCATTTCCAACTGTTCTATTCTATCTGTAGCCCCTCTCCCCCAACTGCATTACTTAAATTTGGCAATTCTCATACAGTGAAGACAGTCCATATTCAAGACTTTCAAATAACATGTGATCATTTCAAACAAGTGACAGTTGCCCACGGACTTAAGGCTTTCATGGGAGGACTGTGGATTAGAAAGAAGACATTTTCACCTGCTTCTACATCTTGGCCGGACAGAGGGTTGACAAATGAGTCCCCCTTTTAATTTAATTCTGATTGTCAGCTTGATGGGACCTAAAAGCACCCTGGAGACAAGCTTCTGGGCATGGTTGTGAGGAATTATCTAGATTAGGTCAGCCTCCAGGCATGCCTCTAAGGTTGGGGAACTAGGTTAATTAGGGTGGAAAGACCTGTTTTAATGGTGGACTGAGGCCCCAGACTGGATATGCAGGGAAAAAAAATCAAGCCAAAGACCAGCATCTGCCTCTCTTTGCTGACTGTGAGTGCAGCTTGGCCAGCTGCCCCAAGCTTTTCCATCTCACCTTCCCTGCTGCGATGTGCATCCTCAAACTTCGAGCCAAAACAAAGCCTTTCTCCCTGGAAAGTTCAGGATATTTTATCACAGCTACAGGCGAGGTGACTAAAGCAAGTCCTGTGACTTGAGAGAGGCTTCTGCTGAGGTGACATTGATATCAGTGGCGTCTCAGAGTAGCTGAGCTCAAGAGAGCCATCCCAAAGACAGCAGTGGCGTCAGCTCTCTGTACAGATGCCCACGCTTTCATCCAGCAATGCACATTTGTTACTTACAAATGGAGGCAGTATATTAAGAAATTATTTGGCACAGAAACCTTAATTGTTCCATATAGCTTCCAAAATGATGTACCAACAGTTTTATTTCTAATAGTTTCTAGAAACTAAGAAAGATCTGGGCAAAGAGAGCATTATCGTTGTTTTTGTTGTTATTGTTGTTTTTGTTCCAGAAAAGAAATCACAGCATGTTTTGATATTTTGAGAATTTTAGTAAATGGAGAATAGCAAATGAGAAGGAATGGAGTGCCATATTGCTCTTACAAATGTACAGTGCTAAATAGAACCCCCAAAATTCCAAATTTATAATTATATTGCTGAAATTAAGACTAAAAAATAGCCTGGATTTTGTGACTAAATCGAACTGAGTGCAGAAAGGCATCCTGGGCCTCCTTGGCCATATGTTCACTCCAGTGGACCAGATACACTTCTGGGATGCGGCTGACAGGAGCTTTATTTCAGGCCTTCAGAACTATGGGGTGACATTCCCTCCTAGGAAGGCTATGCGGACCAGTGGCTAGAAAGGATGGTCTTTGGAACTCAACACTCCAGTCCCATCTCCCTGAGCTCTGCTATGTGGCTCTGAACACAACATTTAACCTTTCTGACTGTTCCGTTTTCTTGTAGCTAGGGCTGAACAGTCCTTATCCCCCAGAGTCTCTGTCAAGAAAGTAGACATGACAGTGACAACACCTACGTCTGTGATAGGTCATGAGGAGGGTGCCAATGAGCAGTGATAATGCTTCACTTTCTTTCCCCCAAATGAAGAACCCAGCACTTCTGTTATCATGTGACACTGACCTCCTCCAGGGACAATGGAGGACAACAGTATTTACAAGGAACAAGTTCTGAGAAACACCAGCAAAGGCGAGTTGAGAGGAAGATAGGGCCTCTCAGATTCTCTCCCTGCTTTCATTTTCCAACTCTTATCTGTCTGCCTCCATCTCCTCTCTCCCACTCTGGATATATTCAAACACACTGCACATACACATGTATAACCATGTATGTATGTGGTTATACATGTGTATGTGCAGCGTGTTCAATTATACATGTGCACATGGATGAACCTGCTCTTGTGCACATATCTGTATTAAGGCCAGGGGTGGACACTGGATGTCGTCCACTCTTGCTTTCCACCTTACCCTTAGAAGTAGGCTTTCACTCAGCCTAGGGTTCACTGATTGGTTGGACTGGCAGCCAGTGAGCTCAGGGGGATCTGTCTGCCTCCACCGACCCTGGACTCTCAGTACTTGTGTTACAGGTGGGTGCAACCATACCCAGCTCGTCTGTGAGTGCTGAGAATCTCAGCTCAGGCTCTTGCACCGGCATGGCAGGCACTTTCCCAACTGAGGCTTCTACCCGCCCCTCTCCTCTAACTTTATACCTCCACTTACTGGCTTTTCAGTAACTTATCTGCCCTCCATAGACATCACATTAATGAATTAGTGATTCTGCCCAACCTAGGACTTTTGCTATGAACTAAAACACATCCTTTATAGTCCCCGGGGGTCCATGAGGGCGTGTGCTAGTCTGCTTCTTCATATTGACTCTAAGTTTGCCTAGCTCTAATTTAGGACTAGATCATATTAGATAAAAGATGGCCATCATAGCCAGTAGGCAAGCACAGATCCTGGTTGTTAACTATGATCGTTATTGTGTGCTGCATTGTTAAAGCTTTAGGGGCGTCATCTCTCAGTCCAGTCATCTTAGCCGCGTTTCCACATTCCAGCAGGAGAAAATCACAGCCCACGATTCTGTACGAATGACTTTGTAATGTGGAATAATAGTCTCTGATGAATCTGCAGCAGAAAATGGGTTCCGGTCAGAGGCTCTGCCTGAGAATCAGATGGGTCTCCAGAAGGACAGTCACCGAAGTCTACACACACATATGACTCAAGTGTAGAGAGCGTCAACAGTGCCTTCTGGGGTGACTGACAGGCGAGAGCTGTCCTGTGACACTCCCGTGTGACTATGTCACACAGGGTGATTAAACCCACATCCCTATGTGTATTCTTCAAAGAAATAATTGGGGGGGGGCTTTACATATTAACCACAAATTCTTATAGCCCAAGTAATTGATGTTGCTCTG
The DNA here is from genome assembly GCF_011064425.1 of Rattus rattus. NCBI lineage: Eukaryota > Metazoa > Chordata > Mammalia > Rodentia > Muridae > Rattus > Rattus rattus. The sequence continues at coordinate 67,869,694 of NC_046155.1, forward strand.
CCATTTCTCTGTTCCCCTCATTTAAAAAGTTTTGAAATTGATACCAAGGAGTCAAGTTTATCTACATGGCCTTCAAGCTCTGGGTAGCCTTTGTTGTTGTTATTACATATGATCTGTGTTCAGGTGTGTGCACCTGAGTGCAGGCACCCATTTAAGCCCCACTTATATTTATTGGTCTAATCAGTTTGAATCAAGTAGCTCTTCTGTAACAGTGTTTGTTGGCTGTGTTCCATCCTCACCATCGGGCTAGTCTGGGATGTGGCTTCTGCCCTGTGTCCCAGCTCATTGTGGGAGAAACAAGCAAACAAGAAAGAAACATGGACAAGGAAAAGTCCTGAAATCAAATCCTGGCAGAGCCCGGGAGAAAAGTTCACTTGAGGCGGGGACAGGAGAGGGGCTCTCAGAGACCAATATGAGTAAGCCTAGCATGGGTCACGTTAATGGAATTCATCTCATTCAAACTATATAACTAGATTACATAATGGCAAACGCAGAGAGGTGTGATTTCAATATTGATCCCAAAAAATCCATTTGGAGGTTGTCTGTGTTTTGATTCAATATCCAAGCATTTTCAGAAATGCATATTTTATAAGAACTTTACCTACATCATAACATTTTACTGAAAAGTCTAAATGACCACTTTCAGCCATGTGTGTCCAAAGATTTTGGAATCAGAAAGTACAGTGTTCAAATGGAAAGGGTGGAGTTCTGCTGCTCCCCCACCACACTGCCTGGTGTCTCTGCTCCAAGCAATCCCACAAGCCACACACATAGTCAGCTGCTAAATGCACAGCCAAGAAAAAGTCCTTCCAAGTCACACACTCAGTGTGAATGAACTGAACTCCCCAATCTCTGTCCCATCCCAGGTGGCCTCCTCCCACCCGCTCCATTGTCAGCATCTGGGATTGCACAGGGCCCCTCCTGGGTGTGACTCCTGGATATTATAGAGTTCCCCTCTGTACACTCACACTGGCCTCCTCTGTAGTCTTCCCGTTTCCTTCCTTCCCCTCAAAGTCCTTTCCAGGTTGCCATCAGAGTGGAGGAGTGCTCCGATGCTGCTGTCCACTCATGGCACCATGTATGTGTCATACGTGTTATAGAGAACAAGTAGAGTGACATGTAACAGCCTGCAAAATCCATTCCCAGCTACCTAACTCAGCAGCAAACACGCACACACATGCACGCGCACACGCACACATCTATGTAGGAGCTACATGTACCACCACACTCACCAAGCCCAGAACCCCAGCCTGCAGCCCCCGTATTCTGTGCCTCTCACTGTGTGGCCACTCCCAGCTGGAAGGTCCTCAGTGTCTGCTCTTCTCTACATTTGTTCAAAGGTAGCTGGCTTCTCCTCACCTTTCCAAATCCTTCTGGGTACCACGTCCTGGGCTAGCTGCAGTCTCGGAAGTGGTTTCTCTGGCCCCAGGCAGAGCTCTAGGTGTGTCTCATACAGCTGTGACCACTCTGAATCTCTCCTCCCCAAGCGGGGAGGCTCAAGCTCTACTTTCCCTCCAGGTTCCAGCACAATAATTATTGGCTAAGTGAGACTTATTTAGGTATCACTAATGACACCAAAGCAAATGGAAACCAGCAGCATCCGCTCCTGGCACGGTTGAGATGCATCTCGTTGTCTGGTGTTGAGAGGAAGAGAATGCCTTGTTAGGTCGGCTAATCTAATAAGCAGAGGAAAGGAATGTTCTCGTGAAATTATGCATCTGCCTTCTGCTGCCATTTGCTGATGGAGAGCCATCAGATTTGATTTTCTCTTTGGGTAAAAGTACAAGATGGTTGCTGTCATATTTCCAGTTCACCCATCGTCCATCTGCCCCTCTTCGTCTCCTCCAGGGGCCTTTGACTGTTGGCCCCTTTTACAGTAGATCTGCATCTTAGAACACTGTGATCTAGCACCTGCGTGGTGTCATCGAGTGGACTGGAGAGGGGCTTGGGCAATGAGATTCAGGAGAGGGGGAGTCCCGTGAATGCTGCCCTCAGATTGACTCTTGCATTTGTGCATTTACTTCACCCTTATTCTGTGCTACACCTTTCTCCACTGTCTCACAGGGTACCTGCGACAGGTGCTCAGCAGACATCACCTGACCAGCCTGGAAGGACTGGTGGCTCCACAAGGCACGAGAGCACAAGTGTGAGCTGGAAGAAGGGTTCAGGGGTTAAGAGTATTCGTTGTTCTTGCAGGAGACCAGGGTTCGGTTCCAAACACCCGCATGTGGTCTTACAGCCATCCAGTGCTCTGCCCCAGGAGATTTGATGGCATCTTCTGCCACCTGTAGGCTCCAGGCATGCGTGTGGTGCATAGACGTACATGCAGGAAAACCTCTCAGACACATAAAAATAAAAATAAATAAACTGTTTTTTGGAAAGTACCAACTATGGTGAGACTTTACTCAGGTCAGCTGACCTTCTTGTATCTCTGGAGTTTTTTTGTTTTTTCTTTAAATTTAGATTAAGAACAGTGTCTAGAGCTACAGCTGGGTTTACTGGCCCAAGCCTGTACTCTCAGAGATCTAACCAGGGTCTGGAGCTCAAAGCCAGGCTGGACCTCTTTCAAGAGACAAAAAACAAATAAATGAACAAAGATCAGAGCACAGACCCCCCTATCACTAGCTTCTGTAGAGGTTAAATGAGATGCTACAGGCCAAACAGAAGCCTGATTCACAGGAAGTATTCAACAGATGGAGACCACAGTCAATCAAAATGCAGAGTCGTGGAGCCCAATTCAGTTGCTACATCTGTAAAACACTCCTGGACCTAAGGTTTAGGAAACTTTGTGGACGATGGGGAGGAAAGACTCTAAGATCTAGAAAGGATGATAGAGTTTGCTGTGAGATTGTGTCTCCTAGGAGTGTCAGAAGCCACACCCACAGAGTGTCACCAACGAGACTGCTCATCTGAGCAAAGGCAACACCAGCGAATATGCCAAAGCGGAGGGGGAAGGGACAGAAAGCCTCAACAGTATTCAAAGAACTGTAGGTGACTTAAGAAAGCTGGCAGTAGGAGAGGTGGCCTTCCCCAGGGAAGAGCACACCAAATGGTTGTCCAGTGCCAAACAGCCCTGGAAACAGACATATAAGTAACATCATATGGAATGGACAGGTTATATGTAGGAATGTATATGTAGATGTATATATGCATATATGCATGCAGTAATAATTAGTGGAAACGAGGCCATGGTTTTGCAGAAAGCAGCAGCAGTGGGGCAGGGAAGGGATGTATATGGAAAGGTTTGCTGAAAAGAGAGGGTTAAGGAGAAATATTATAATTAAATTATAATCTCAAAAAAGTTTTAAAAGGAAGTGCTCAGCAAAATTTTCCTAGCTTGTGAAGAAGGCTGTGTGGGCGGTCTGCACCACTGGGAACACCATGGTGAGTGAACGGCCCCGATGGCTTACATTCTCCAGAGCAAAGAGAGGCAGAGTGTAAACAGATCAAATAAACCAAATTGGAATGCTATACAGGAAACCAAAGGGCTCTGCAGTGGGTAATGGTGAAGGGGCTGCTTCAGAGTCCACATCAGAGAGGGGCCCCTGGGGAGACAGCATTTACACTAAGAGAAGGAGAGTCTGAAGAAGTCAGCCACTTGACAAACACATGCAAAGAACATTCCAGACGAAGGGTATTGCAAATGGCAAAGCCCTTGGTGGAATGTTCTAGAATCATCCAGGGACTTAGAGAAAGGGTGAACCAGAGGAGAATTACTCAAGGTGAAAGGCAGAGTGGCATCATGAGGGGCAGAGCTGCCTGCCTAGGCCACCCATCCCAGGACCTGAAGAAGTAGGCGGTGGTATTTCAGAACTCTCTGGAGCCCCACTGTGTACATGAGTATATCCAAAGACATTTCAAAGACAATTAAAACCTGCAAATGCCTCTCAAAGGCTTCATTCTCCCCTACCCCATCTGCCCAGCTGGCTTGCTCCCTGCTATTTGCTCTGCACAAGGCTGCTGTACCCCCTGGGAGTGGGCCTGCTCAAGAGGCCTGTGCAGCTTTGAAGAGATGAGAACTTGGGGGATGGGCTTTTGTCCTGAGACCCCACTGCCACCAGGGAAGCCCTCTCAGCTATAGTTTTTAAAAACTCCGGAGGCGAGCAAACTCTTGAGAGCTCAGGAGAATCCATGTGTGGTTTTATCAACCATTGGTGTTTTGTCTTTTGCTGCACCGTCCTGAAACACTCGTGGAGAAATACATCATATCTCGGACCCACCCACTGCCGTGACCTAGCTGACTTAAAATAGCCATGCGTGTTTCTTGAATCTATTGAAGTCCGTGTAAAACTGCAATATTGCCCTGAACAGGGATATTATTGCGAACTTGGCTGGAAGAACACCAAGGCAATCTGAGTGTGAGAAGGAAGTCTTCTCTGTTGCACACCCAGCATTCCTACCTCTCTGAATTGAGGTCCCTGCCAGAATGCTGGCTGCAGACTCAGGCGGAACCAGCGCACGCCAAAGAGGGACTTACTGGAGAGAAGAGGTGCTTCAGCACACAAGCGAATGAGCCGTCTCTCTGCCTCCTTTCATCACCGCAAGAGAGCAGGTTTGTCTGCTTCCAGCATCCTCTCCAAGCAGAGCTCTGCAGGCACACTCTGTGCCTTGAGACCATGACGGAAAGCCTCTGCTTGGTAGTCTCAGTACTCCAGGTTCTACAAAGGAAATCTAAGGTTGGCTGGGCTTGGGTCACTCGCTTGTCACTTGACCCCATCCAGGAGAACCGGTGATCTGAAGAGCAACGGCACAACCCCTCCCGCCCCTCCACTGTACATCCAGTGACTCAGAATTTGAAACCACTCTGGACTCTACTGCACTGACACATAAAATCAGACTCTGTTTCCTTCCCTTGCTGACTCCCTGATCCCAGATCTCCAAGTAGTCTGTCGTGGTCATCCTCAGCCTAGGACGCCACCACCCCTGCACGGTCTGATGAGCTTCAGTCTCCTCTGTCTGTTACGGCACAGTGGTATCCAGATTCCTCTCCAGGTGTGCTATCTGATGCATAGCAGTTCACCCACAAACACAGCTCCCCTACTCTGAGGAAGTTCCCTCTGTCACCATGCAAGGCTGTGACATCGTCAAGAGCAGAGGCTGGTATAATTATCTTTGTGACCCAGCAGCTAGAAACCAGCACATAGTAGGTATATAGGAAATCTTTCCTACATTGCACTGAGCAGGAGGAAACCATGCTTATAATCTCAGGCTGCGAGATCATTTAAAAACCTAACTATCCTATGCTGTGGCTTCACTGAAGACCTGGTGACTGTCATAGCTTTAGTTGGGGACACAAGAGGCGGTCCTGAATTTATCTCATCTTGGAAATTCACATTTCCATGTGTCCAAGTCAGTTCTTTTTTTTTTCACACCTGTAGCACTTATAATAAGTTCCTTATTGTTTCACCCTCTCCTGTGAAATTTCAATATTGCGAGCTGGCTCTCTCACCTGTGAGGAAAATAACTTTGGATCTAAAGCTGTTTTCCCAGCCAGTGGCTTCAGCATTGATTCTAGTTTGTGGAGCAATGTGATATCTGAGGATGGGTTTTCCTAACTTAGAAATCTGGCTGTGCAACTGTAATAAAGTGTAGGATTTTGGGTAAGGGGTATGGTATGCACTGTGCTGGGGTGTTAAATGGAAAATATTTGAAGTCAATCAGGGGTTTCTACCCTGCCTTAGATCATTTAGTTCCCAGATAAAAGGCACAACACTTTTTATTTTTATAATAAATCTTTACAGCACTAGAACTGAACAGATATCTAACCTCTATGTTATTATGTCTACCTCCCTGCCAATAACCCCAAGATAGGGCTTCCCATGTTCCATGTAGGCTGCTCTTACTCCGACTGGCCAGCCCACATGGTCCCTGACCCTACAGTGTCTTCTCCCCCCTCCACCTTCTCTTTCTCTCTTCTCTGATGATGGCCCTCCTCATATCCCAAGTCCAGGAACTGAAACCCCATCTACCTCTCTCCTACCCAGCTATAAGCTATTGTCATCTTTATCCAATCAATAGTTTTAAATTAAAGAGCAAGGCCACATAGCATTACCTGGTATACATAAGGATTCTCTCATTCCTGTGGGCAACCAGACCTTGGAGACCAGTATTTAGCATTACAATACATAGCAACAAAGCAAACCTCAACAGGGTATGGGGGTGATGGGATATGGTGGGGAGTATGATGTGTCATGGGGATATGGTGTTGGGGGTTATCAATCCAGGTACATGGTGGAAACTAAACTTTGTCCCTAAGAAGAAGGAAATCAGAAAAATGAAAGGAACCCCACAGAGACCACATGGACAACTTCTCAAAACATCTGTTGCAGAATGTCTCCTATTTGGGCCCCCTCTAAATTCTCCCTGGAAACCTGAATAGGTGAAGCCCTTTGTGAGCCTCACTGGGGTGTCTCATCCCCACCCCTGAGAGATTCATGACAGTCTGTCCATGCATGCCACACTCATCTTTTTATGTTATTTCTGTTTCCACAGGGGACTCATTGCCAATGGCTTCACAGAGACCCATTATCAGCAAGATGGTAGTGATGTCTCCTTCACTCGAAATTACACGGTAATTCTTGCATGTTTGGGCCAACAGAACTCTGTACATGGATTCTGTGCTGAGACTTTTGTAGCTGGTTTGTTCTGAGCTAAGCACATCCCCAATTCTTAATCTAGGCCCCAAGAAAACCTGGAGAAGCCAGGTTCATACCTTCTAGCTCTCAGGAAGCTGAGACAGGAGGATCACCAAGGTTAGAGACTAGTGTAGGTTATAGAGTGAATTCCAGTACAGCCTTGGCTACAAAATGAGATGCTCCCCCAAAACAAAAACAAAAACAGCTTTTTAAGAAAGGTTTTAGCCAGCTGACATTGACTTTTAACCTCAGCACCTTGGGAGACAGAGGCACATGGATCATGGATCATGGTGAGTTCAAGACCAAACTGATCCATATATCCAGGACTCCATAGTGAATCTCTGCCTAAATGCAAAATTGGAAGAGAAGGGGGAGGAGGAGAAGGAGGAAGAGGAGGAGGGGGAGGAGGAGGAGGAAGAAGACAACAAGGAGGAAAAGATGAGGAGGAGGAGGAAGAGGAGGTTATTTGTCAGAAAGCTTGGCCAGAATTAGAGATGGTTTAGCAAGCAGTCCTGCTGTAATTTTAATTCTTTCAAACCTTACTTTTAATGATGATTCTTAAACACTTTAACCTCCCTTGTAGCCCACCACCCACCAGAGGTAGTAGAAAAGAAAGGATACAGGGGAAGTGGACCTATTTAGAAAGGTTCTTTGGTGTAACTCCCATCCGTGTTGTCTGGAAACCTGCAGTTCAGTTCGCAGGTCAGCAGGCAGCGGCAGCTCAATCCACTCACAGACACCTCACAGGTACACCAGCAGTGCAGTTCAGTAGAGCCGAGTTAGCAACAGTGGTGACACAACCTAGCAGAGACAGGCAGGCCTCAGTCTCAGCCCAAGTCAGCAGGAGGGACCAGCGGGAACACCTAGAGAAAGAAGTTCTTGGCCATGCCTCTCTCAGAGAATCAAAGATCAGCAAAGGTGGGAGACCCACGGGTGTTGCACAGCTAGCTGTACCAGCAAACCAAGCTCTGTCTCTGTCTCTCATGGAGTCCTATTTATACCCTCTAAACATCATGTGTCCTCCATGTGCCTTGCACCAGCACGTGTCCTGCCTCAGTACATGCATCCAATCACCCAGAGTCCGGGAAAGCTGTAAGAAACTACAGCACACCACCAGAAGTTTGGGTTACATTTCTCTCTATGGTGTCCCCACAATGCAGCTCGACTACGAAATGCAAGGCAGACCAATACATACATGTTGTTACAAAGAATCTTTCTTCATGTTCTTTCACATACTTGCCTTAGCGGAACATCCTCTCTCCTGTGTCTGCTTCAGCACAATGTTCCTTCATGAGTCCGCCTGAGCCTTCCACGCCTGTGTCCACTTTAATGAAAGGTTCTTTCACATGTTTGCCCCAGCAAAACACCATCCAACCAACTTCCCAAAGAACCCTTATGTTGCCACTTCACCTGCTAGAAAGCTCAGCCAGAGTTAGAGGTGGCTTAGCAAGCAGTCCTGCCACAGCTGCGTTTTGCTGTGTGAAACTTGGCAACATTTGAAAGAAATGTAAAAGGGAAGTGACTATGTTGAACCTACCTTAACGGAATGCACAATACTCATTATTGAATTACCACAATATGATATTTATTACCTCCTAACCAGCTTTTCTGCTACTTGAACTTTAAAAATATTTAGAGCATGTGTGTATGTGTGTATATCTATGGTGATCAGGGGATAGTTTGTGGTAATTGGTTCTATTCTATCATTTGGGTTGCAGGGACAGAACTCACATGAGCAAGCTTAGCAGAGAGCGCCTTTACCCACTGAGCCACCTCCGAGATTGTTTGTGCTTTTATTTGTTACTTTGGCCCAGGTTCATTTGTGTGCCACTTTGGTACACACTGTGTATCTGTGTGCACAAGCAGCCCTGTATGTAAATTCCATGAGATTCCAAAAGCAGAGGACATAGTCAGTGCCCTGAGAGGGAAGAAGAGGCTCCCTGTTATAAAGAACTATGTGCATATGCATTTGTTTAAAAAAAAACCAAGCCAGTGGAGTCCCCCTTCCTCTTGGGACCTCCTCCATTCTCTGTGTCAGGCCTCCAGCATTCTCCTCAGACAATCTTTGGGACTTGGCACTTAAGAGTGGACACTTCCTGATCTGGGAACATGGTAGGATGAGCTGCCCCAACTCTCACAGCCCTGAGAAGACATAGAAATCCAAAACAAAATAGAAGCACCTACAGGATTAGAAATGCAAGACTTAGAAGTGAATCCAAGAGAAAAAGCAATACAAGAGGCATCAGCTAAGTGTAGTGCCTGACACCTGTAGTCCAAGTACTTGGGACACAAGAGAATGACAGCAAACCCAAGGCTAACCTAGGCTATATAGTGAATTCTAGACAAGCCCAGGCTATAGTGAGGCCCTCTCTAAAATTAACAAAATTATATGTGGGGGCAGGGCTAGCTAGAGCTTTGCCTTCTAAGTTTGGGCCATGGGACCCCAAAAGGCTTCTCAAGACCCAGAGCTGGGAGGGGAAGAGAGAGAATGAATGAATGTGACTGAGAATGGATATGAAGGTCAGGTGCTAGAGCAGAGAAGGAAGAACTGAAGGTCTGCAGTTAGAAAGGTTGGCTTCCCAGGGAAGCTTCTTGTGAAGAACTCTCCTAGCCCTGCAGAAGGCAAGAAAAGAATTGTCTGCCAGGTGTCATGAGTTGAAAGAATGTCTGTTTGTCTGTCTCTGTCTGTTTCTCTCTCTCTCTCTCTCTCTCTCTCTCTCTCTCTCTCTCTCTCTCACACACACACACACACACACACACACACACACACACACACACACACACACACACGACCCAGTGCAGCCTTTCACATGTATTACATGTATTACATGCATTGGGGATGTGTTGGCCCATATCCAGAGTCTGAATATCACCATCATCATCATCATTTCATCATCTCACCACCATCATCATCATCATAGTCATCATCATCAAGCTGATATTCCAGTCAGACATTGACCTCAAAGGTACTACTCCCAAACCAGGGAAGTCTGCTTGAGCCCAGGCTGGAGCCAGGGTTAGAGTGTTCCCTAGAGAATTTTCTACAGCCCCGATGTATGAGATGGCCATACAAAAAGAAGAGAGGGTAATAAAATTTTAAACATGAATCCTAGGGCAAAAATCACAAGCCAGATAATGACCAAAACACTGTGAAGGAGCTCTCTTGGGCAAAAGAAGAGAGAAAACAAGTCCTCCCCAGAACAGAGATGGGAGAAAACCCAGAGGGGGAAATTTGAAGAACAAGATAGATCTAATGGAAATTCCACAAAAATCCAATACTCCATGTAGGAAAGAAGCAGTAATCAAATAGAACGTGACAGCGGTGTCCCCAGATTGAAGGAAGATATGAACCTTGACAAAAATCTACCAGTCCCAGAAGAACAGAAATACTCTAGGGCGATTTACAGAGAACCTGCAGGATGTCAAAGAGAATGTCTTAAAACTGCCAGTTTGTAACAAATAAGGGCAACTGAACCAACAAGATACCTCATCGGCAGTGATGGAGTTAACACTACAGGAAGTGAGAGGCTCTACCAGCAGCGACTGAGACAGATGCAGGTACTTACAGACAACCATCAGACTGAAGTCAGCCTGGGACCCCTGTGGAAGTTAGGGGAAGACCAACAGTGTTAACTAACCAGACCCCTGGGAGCTCCCAGAGACTGAGCCCCCAACCAAAGACCATACATAGGCTGGCCTGTACCCCTTCACCCCACACATACATAGCAGAGGATTGCCTTGTCAGGTCTCAGTGGGAGGGGTGTAGTGGGAGGGAAGTGCCTAATCTGGTAGAGACTTTGATGCCCTAAGAAAAGGGAGTGCCCCCAGTGGGGGAGTACTCTCTCAGAGGCAATGGGGAGGGGGAATGGGGTAAAGAACTCTGGAAGGGGGGACAGAAGGGGTCAACATTGGGATGCAAATACCTAGAATAATTAATGTTTAAAACTACAGGGAGGGGGCAGTAACTGGCACCCTCAACTCTGTGTTGAAATGACTTTCCAAAGCCAGGAGTGCACAGCCAAGTATTCAACAACTCCTGAACTTACCACTCCCAGAGCCTAACAAAGGCCATCCAGGCCAGAGTGCCCTGCACAGAACAGCTCAGCAAGAAGGAAACAAACACCCAGGGTAGGAGGTCAGAGGCAATAGCAAGCAAAACAATTGCCCCAAATAAATCTATTTAAAATAACAGTTAGGAGGGACTATGCTTGGGCGTTCTCAAACAAGACAGAGAAACAGACTTGAAATGGTTTAAGAGTTTGTCTTGTACGAAAAATAATAGGCGTGCTGATTAACTTTGATAAGTAAAATATGAGGCACCTGGACATTTTCAGAATCAACATCCAAAGAACAGAAAAACAGTGTATTCTTCCAACTAACAGGCTATCAATGGAAATCTTGTTTCAACCCAGTACAGGGCAGGATAAAGGGAAAGGACTAGAAAAGAAAGAGGGTAAATATACCAGGAAGAAATAAGATTAAAATAACATAACACATAAATCCCATTGTATGTAAATGGGTTGAAAAGACATGTTAAGACCCATATCCCACATCCATATCTTATCCGAGTATAAGATGGGAAGAAATCAAGTAAAGAAAGGGTAGGTCTGAATAGAAATAAAGCAGTTGTGGTTGTACAGACATCAGACAAGCTAGTGAAGTAGAAAGGGACATGGAGGAAGGGAGAGAGAGACATATTGGTGACCAAGGGGGTGTTGTGTAATGAGAAAGGAATAAGTCCAATTGGTCGTGAGAGCCTGTGGATAGCTCTGTTGAATAAAGGCCTTTGCAGCCAAGCCTGATGACTTTGTTTTCGATTCATAGAAGCCACACAGTAGGAGGAGAGAGCTGATTCCCTTAGGCTGGCCTCTGGCCTCTACATGCACACACATAAATAAGTAATAATAAACAAAAGGCTACTGAAAAAGCTGTGCAACTACTCATACTAACAGGGCATTCTCAAAATATATTTTTAAAAATTAAGTAAAAAAACTTTCTTTTAAATTTACAGGTTCACTTGCAGTTGATGCTTTAGCCCGACCCCTAGTTATAGGATTTCTTAAAATGTATTTATTAAAAGTAGGGGTGAGAAGCTGAAAGCTTCTTTTTACTCAGTTTAATAATTTTAAAGCAACCCCCCAAACCACTATAACCCTTAAACTTCACAATTTCTCCCCGAGAGAAAATTCTCCAGAAAGGACACTGACACAACTTAGGTCATCAAGGGAGACACTGAAAACCTCTGAGATCACCCACAGCCCGGGTGAGAGGGGTAGGTGGCAGTGTCTGGAAATGAGGATTCAGGAAATGAACAGAAGCTAATGGAAAGGAACGTGTGGGGCTGGGGGGACCAGTTTATCAAAAATCTGGCCATTTGAAAAAAAATAAATAGATACACGAGCAAAATTAGCAGAATGAATGAGACAGTATTGAAGCTACACCTTTTATACAGAGACCATTTCAGTCACAGCAAAGCTTTGAACAATAGTGACCAGCAACTTAAAAATGCAGGATTCTTGGGAGCTGGAGAGGTGGCTCGGTGGTTAAGGGTGGTTGTTGCTCTCACAGAGGTTCCAGCTTCTATTCTAGCACTCATCTCATGGCCAACAACCATCTGTGACTCCAGTTCCAGGGGCTCTGCAAGAACTGCATGCACGGTGTGCACAGACACACACACACACACACACACACACGCAGGCAAAATACCCACAATACACAAAACATTTAAAGAATGAAAACGGAAATGATTAATATTAGATAAGGTGAAGGAAAAATGTAACCCTGTCTTTCCGGTAGCTCCCTACCCTATCACAGCTGCTATGTGTGGTCCATGGTGCCTGGGATGCCCGGCCATGGAGGGTCTTCTTTGGACAGTCATGTTTAGCTTAAGGTAAAATGAAAAGCAGAAGGAGAGAACAACAACAGCATTCTCTTTTCTAATTATAGGCCAGGCCAGCATTTGCAATAAAATACTGTCAAACTGTTGAATAAAGGAAAAAGAAAAAAAGAAAAATTTAAACATTATGTGCAGAAATCAAAAAATGATGCCTTTCTTACCTGGACATAGTGGCACGTATCAGTAATCCCAGCTTTTAGGTGGTGGTAGCAAGAAGTAAGATTTCAAAACCAGCCTAGGCCACATAAGATCCAACCTGAAGTACATGAAACCCTGTCTCAAGACAACCAAAACAAAATTATAGTGTTCTTTTTTAATTTGCCCACAAAACATAGTGTCAGGCCCAAATGATTTTGATAAGTGAGTTCTGTGATGCCTATAAAGGATAAACAGTCCTGAGAATATTAGACAGTTTGGACAGAAAGAAATGCGACCCAACTATTAAAAAGGCACTTGTGAAGTGGGTGTCGTAGGCAGGTCTTGTTTAGGAACACAGTTGTGAATATCCCAAGTAAGTTATCTCTAATTCTGACCCAGCATCCAGTTTTCAACTTCCTTTTAAGGAATACAGGATAACTCAATATTTATAGCTCTAACAGTGTGGCTTATTATATCAGTAGCTTTAGATTCAGAGTATTATAGTTACCTCTCTGCTGTAGTGTTCACCGTCTCCTGTACAGGTTGTAACAGCTTGACTAGGTAGGGATGTTTCTGATACCCCTCTCTGCCTCTATAGAACCTTCCATGGCCTCTTGTGCATACTAGTTTTCAAGAAATGACTCACCCGATCAATACTGTGTCTCCATCCACAAGCCATCCATCCTTACATTCATCTGTTGGGTGGGGGTAGAATAATGTTGAATAAAATACATTCATTAGAAATAAGCACTACTCACTGGTTGCTACATTAGTTTAACGAGCAGAATTAGACAAACGCATTCTAGCAAGTTTCATTTACCAGTTTTTACCTCCACAAATTAGACTGAAGGGTTGAGGTATTTAAAAATAACACATATAAAAATACTTTGTACAATTTACTACAATAAAGTAAAATAAAATAAAAATCATTTACTATGAAATATGTGATATAAGTGTGTACAAACCACTATGAGAAGCTGGTTCAGTAAGGGAAGGATATCTGATTTGTTTTCACAGATGGGAAAAGCTCCTTTAAAAATAGTATGGAGTTGTGGATTTAGACATTGAAAGTTTGGGAGTCATGGAAGATGGTCAAGGTCTGTGCCATCCAAAGGCACCAGGGGACCAAGAGAGAAGTCTGGTAGACAGACGACAAGACATGCTCCGAGTAGGGGTTGCAGTCAATGAAGAGTTTCCTGGTAGAAACTGCCGTGTAATGGCCAAAGGGACAGATAATGGAGGTGCCAGATGATGCCTGGTGAGGAGCATTTCGCCAGTGGGGTTTCCTCTCCATATGGTCACAGACGGACAATGGACAATAGAACTCCTAGGAGCAGTTACTGCTTAAAAGGAAGAGGCAGAGAGAGCAACAAGCCCCACGTTCATCTGTGTTGTGTCTGAATGGGGCAGCAAGCAAAGGAGGCAGTGGACCATTGATCAATATGTGGACAACAGGAAAAAGGTTAGAGGTAGGACCTAAGGGTAAACCTCATAAACAGCATGGTGCTTAAGTTTACACTGGGCTGGCTAACTCTATCCTCTCCATGTTTGTCTGTCTTATCTAAAATACATTTCAGACATAACCCCCAAGCTATTTCCACTCAATAAACTGTTGTCCCAAAGAGAAACAGCAATGGAAGAGCCTAGAAAGACCAATCCTCCAACTTCACAATGATAAAGAATTCTCTTCTACTATGTATTGATCTAGAATACATAGGATGCAAAGCTACAGTTATAGTTTTATGTTCCATTTCCATCTCCCTGACTGGTCCCCAACACACACACACACACACACACACACACACACACACACACACACACACACACGCACTAGGAAGGAAGATCAGGTCAAAATAAGAAAAGGGTACAAACTTGGGACCATGTACTAGAGGGTCCAAGAGCTGCCAGTTCAGGTTTGGACTTGGATTGCAAACAAAGCTAAAAGCTATATATAAAACCAGACCTCCTAGAAAAGAGCTGGGATGGAATGTTCAGGAACTTTAACAGTCATCACCTCTGTGGGCTCCATGCTTCTCTGCATTTTTATTGATGTGTTTATGGGGCCAGGGGCCTGCTCCCTTCCTTCTCACTCTCCCTGGAGGTGTTTGGACGACTCCATAGGCTGGAAAGGGATGAAGGTGTAGAAATTCTTAGAGGCTTCACTTCTGCCCAGACCAGTGTCCCTCAAGATATACTAGATAGAAGGTCTTTTCAAAAGCTAATGCCATGGTTTAATCTTCAGCTGGCTGGCTGAATCTATCTTAAGCAGGTGAAGAGACTTAAGAAGCAACTAAAAGGGGCTGGGGACTTAGCTCAGTGGTAGAGCGCTTACCTAGGAAGCACAAGGCCCAGGGTTCGGTCCCCAGCTCCGAAAAAAAGAAAAAAGAAAAAAAAAAAGAAGCAACTAAAAGTGGACTGCCCACATCCCTCAGGACTCCAGGAGCAGCAGCACAGTCACTTGCCTCCTTAGAAAAAGACCATGTCCTCTTCTCACCCATCGGTCCCCGTCCCAGCTCCTTTATGTGCTCGTTACATTTCTCAATACCATGCCCACATAGCTGACAAGAAACAAGGAAGGAAGGCTTTGTTTGGGCTCATGGTTTGCAGACTCAGTCCACCATGATCCACAGACACTAGTAATGTGATAGTAGCACTTGTCTAAAGCCCCATCTATCTCTACGTCCACGAAAAACAGGAAGCAGAGGGAAAGATCCTGTAGAAATGGGGTCATACCCCTAAGGCCCACCCCCTAGTGACTCACTTCCGCCAGCTAGAAAGCTTCCTAAGCTTCCACGGCCTTCTGAAACAGCCTCACCAGCTAGTAACCAAGTGTTCTAACATGTGGGGGAGGGGGCTCCTCAAATGTTTACATTCTGGCCATGCCAGCTAAAGCATCGACCATGCTATGGCAAAGATGTGGAGCCAAAGATCTGGTTCCCTGACTAGAGTCCGGCAGCTAGGCCTTGTTTCTGGTGAGGAGTCAGATGCAGCCTTGGGAGTTTGATTCTTGTTGACTCAGACTGGAAAACAAAGGGAATTCGCTGACTCAGTCTCGTCTCCTTGCCCCTTATAATCATCCCTCAATGGGTCAGCCTGAATTTAAAGTTACATGTGGAGTGAGAACCACTTGGCTGGAGTGCTTTTGTTGTTTTTAATATAACAACAATTAGGGCAAGCGGCTTGACTCAGAGCAGTGGCTGGGTTTAACTCTGGAATCAGTCTCCTATGTCTCCTTTCCAAGATTTGAGTTTGTCCTTTACTGGCTACGTCTAAGGAAGAATTATCTTTTATGCTGTCACTCCTAATACGGCCTGTGGGTGACCATAGGCATGCCATGTGGGTAGTTCACATTCCCACAGAAGCCCTGGGGGGACTGGAGTAGCCAGCCAGCTCTCTCAGTGCCTGCAGTGTTTGGTAAAAACATACTGTCTGTTGTTCACATGTTGACTGGACAATTGCTTGGGCCACACACTATACCCACCACTGAGAATACAGCAGGGCTAAATACAGGTGAGGAGACCCACAGAGAAAGGAGGGGACCAGTGTGATTCCAGTAAAGGCATACATCTGTGCTAAGTGTACTGAAGGAAAGGCCTGATCTTGTCTGAGGTGTCAGAGAAGGCTGCAAGGAAGATAGAACACATGGACCAAAATTTAAAGCTGGGGGGTCAGGAGAAGAAGAGCATTCCAGGACACTGCTACCGTTTGTCCAGTGGTGGAGGCAAGTATGCAAAGGTGACCAAGCTTGGAGTGACTTGGAACAAAGTTGTGGTAGAATAATGTTTGAAAGTCACTGAAATTTCCCTTTAAGGGTGTCATGGTCATGCTGGGGCTCTGAGGGCATGGGAAAGGCTATGGTAGGACCAGGCACGTGGTGGCTCGCCTAGATGAGGGAAGTTGAATAGACAGTCTCTATGATAAAGACCAGGTATATAGAGATGGAGAAAATTCGAGAAGTCTGAATACAACCTAGAAGGAAGATTCGTGGAAAACTAAGGGAGTTATATGCTGTGGTGTCCTTACTTGAAAGGTGTCAGCATCTGTAGGTACTCTTGGAGGTGACCTTCAGTTCAGGCCCAGTAGCTAGAGGCCTTAGGAGAGCAGCCGCAGTGCCCCCTTTAACTGGGTTCGAATCCCAGCTTGGCTGGAGTGCTTCACTAGCCATGCAGACATGCATGTAAACAGTCAGGCCTTTGGCAAGGTGAGGCCACCACCATGGTGACAGTTGCTTACAACAGTCCTTTACTCTGCTGTGCCCTGAGATCCTCTGAATCTGGTGGCTCAACAAGAGAATAGACTGCAGCTGGAGTGGGTACATGAGTCAGGAACTGGACTCTCAAGGCTTCCCAGGCTCCATCAGAAGCAGCTGGGCCTGAAGGGCTGCTAACTCTGCCCACCCCACGTCCCCTTCCCTCTGGTATCTACACAAAACCCCTCACCACTAAGGAAGATTTGGAGCTGGACCATAGACATGAGTGAGGGTGTACAAGTCAAGGGTGCTCCCTTCTCTCTAACAGGTCAGTTTCTCTCCTTTATCCCATAAAACCACACTGTGCAAAAAGTCCACATGGGAGAGCAGTAGTGGGAACGATCATACAGTGCAGCTGACTTAAGCACATGCTTGTTTCAGTATTTGGGAAAATAGCTTGCATCTCACAGATTACCTCTCCACACTATGTTTCTTAGATCTCTAAAAGTTTAATGGATTAAAAAATCCATTCCATTTTACAGATTAAGCACTGAGACTCTCACAAGTCTCCACGCAAGACTTGCAGCTCAGGTTGATTTCGGCAACATCACAACCACAGATGGGCTTGACCTCTCAGGAGGTCACAATGAACAGGAGTGCGACTCTGTCATCCATTCATCCAGATTCCAGCACAGCCGTGTAACTGGAGTGGCCCCCAAGGTTAGGCCTGAGCAGTCGGTCACCAGACATGGTTCTTGTTAGAACTGGGGAACAGAGACAGCTCAGAGAGGATGGGTGTGCCCACTGTCTTCTCTACAGTTATGTATGTTCCTGGGCACATGCATAGTTGGGGCTAAGCAGGGGGCAGACAGCTCTGACGTGACACAGGCTGCAAAGTCATCATCCCCTTTGTTTGAGGTGTATGCTCTTGTTGGGGATTGATGTTCTGGTCTTTCTGTTATTTTGTCTTTTTTATTTTTTTTTTCTGGAGCTGAGGACCGAACCCAGGTCCTTGCACTTTCTAGGCAAGTACTCTACCACTGAGCTAAATCCCCAATCCCGGGATTGATGTTCTGTATGAAAGAATAAAATAAATCCTGGTCTGATGAAATGTGGACTGGCTGGCAGACAAGCAAACACACCACACTCACATTCTCATTCTCTCTCTGTCTCTCTGTCTCTCTCTCTGTCTCTCTCTCTCTCTGTCTCTCTGTCTCTCTGTCTCTCTCTCTCTCTCTCTCTCTCTCTCACACACACACACACACACACACACATATCTGTAGTTTTCTTTTCTTCCTTTGGAAGTGATTCCTTTCTCCTGTGATCCCATGAGTGACATCAGGGTGAGCCCCTGCAGCAGAGTGTGGAGCACAAGCTTCCATTGTAGGTGGAAACTTTTTGGAGAAGGGAGAGGCTCATGAGGTTGCAGGGCATGTGTCCCTAGCAGTGGGGCATAGTGGGGAGCCTGCCTGGAGTGAACAGGCCATGGTTTGAAGTTCTGCCCTGCCACCAGCCACCTCTGTGACCTTTAATGGCAGTTTAAGAATCATAATCTCAGCTTCCACATCCTTTGGGCAAGAAGCTAGTTGGAAAAGCAAGGTTGGCCTTAGATGGCCCCAGCTTCTTTCCAGCTTAAAACATCTTGCCTACAAACATTGAAGCAAAAGGACTCACTGTATTGACTATAGCAGCAGTGGCCCAGGCCCTTGGGAGCACCTTGAAAACACCATTCTCTTAGCACACCCTCCCAGACTCTGTCTTCTAAAAATCCTTTTAAATCTCCTAAGTCAGGCCACTTTTGCTACCCCTTCGGCATATAAAATCCCCTTTCTCCTAGTCCGCAGAGACGATGGTGGCAGAAGTTTGATTTGACTTCCCGCAGGGCATGGAGTTGAGGGCTACCAATTTTCAGGTTCAAGAGTTGTTACTCCAGCTTCCTGTTACCCACCATTAGGTTTGATTGATAGTATTAAACAGAAGGAAAACTGTATTTTACTGGAGTGAGGAAATGCATTCGGTTAAATAATAAGTATATAAAATGCACAGTTAGAGCTTTTGTCGGGGCAGAGATGTAATTTTGTGGTTGCGCATGTTCAGGACTCTCCTCCACATGAGGTTTTGTTGGGGGAAGTAGAATGCATTGGATCAGCAGAAGGAAGCAAAGGAGGACATGGTCTCATTCAGAGCATCTTTAGAGTCAGGAAGCTGCGCAGTTTGATGCTTCGGGAGCAATCAGGAGAGAGTTGAGGTCTGAGAATGGCTATACAGAGACCAATAGCCACAGATACCCAGCAAGGACCACTGTGGTAATGCAGATCCAGGGTTCTCTGGTTGAGCACAGATCTTCTCTGAACACTGGCTGCCTGTCATGTCCCCTGCTGTGTGGCACCTCCAGAAACTATGGGTCAAGTGTTCATAAGCCTAGATTATCTGATTGGTCTGAGCGTGAGTCTAAGCACAGGGACCAGCTGATTTCAGATACAGGTGCACAGTATCCTGTGGCCCAAAGTGGGCTTTGCTGTGCTCTGGTCAGGGCCTGTAAAGACCCCATTGCCTCTGACCCTGCCTTAGGAGTCAAGTTCCCAGCAGGATCATAAAATGTGCCTCTGCTACAATCCAACTTCTCAACCAATACGTGGAGAGCCCAACTATGTCTTTCTGAGTCATGAAGTTATCTAGACAGTGACTCATAGCTTCATCAAAATGAACTCATGTTCATTTACATGGGGTGAGTCATGTTGAAAAAAACCTGAGTTTCAGGAAATTGGAATTATCTGGGAGAATCAAGTGACTGTGCTCTGCAGTCTAAGAGATTAATCCCTGTCAGGAGTGAGCAAGGGGCTCAGGAGCTATCTAACACAGGTAAATTGAGAAATAAGTCGCGAACTCTCACGACAACTAAGATGGGTAGGGTTGTCGACTTCAAGGCATGGTTTATGAACACTAAACTCTACTTCCCCTGCTTCATAAAAGCAATATTTCAAGTTATTGAACTGGAAATTAATTTGATACTAATTTGTTCTCAGCCCGTGCTTT
Organism: Rattus rattus; assembly: GCF_011064425.1. Classification (NCBI taxonomy): domain Eukaryota; kingdom Metazoa; phylum Chordata; class Mammalia; order Rodentia; family Muridae; genus Rattus; species Rattus rattus. The sequence goes on from NC_046155.1 coordinate 67,889,588, forward strand.
AATGAGCTTGTATTCCTGTGTATTTAATTAGAAAGTACACTTGATAAATAATCCATTAACAACAGAGCCTGAGAACAAATGGGTTTCAAATTTCCTAAGTCAGTAATTATTGTCACTATGTGGTTTTTCACCCCTTCCCCCCAAAAGGAGGGAAACACTAGTTAAGATGGACCTCAAAGGTTAGTGATCCTCCTCATCTGGCAGCCTAGATCCAGTAGCAGCTGCTATGCTGTCCTACTCAGTGCTACTTAGAATCCCAACAGCCTATATATATAGCACAGCCTGGGAGGGGACCAAGTCCCCCTGACACCGTGAGATATTTCAGTCCAGTTACATGCATCCTTCATGTGAGCAAATGTTTACATGACTCCCTGAAAGTAAGGAGAAAGCAGAGTCATTCAAAATCTACACAGACAGCAAAGAGGCGCACTCCCACCCGTGTCTCCCCTCCGTGACGTTCTAGTAGATATCCAATGTGACTGGTCAAGCAACCACATCCCCTTTCAGTCCTCTAGCTGTCTTGGACCAAGCTACTGCTCATTGAAAAGGACAGTCTCGTGGAGGAGAGACAGATTGCTAGGCACTCCATGCTCCTGTGTCAGCATATGTGCTCCCTGAACTGTGTGCTCCCTCCACCAGCCACTGCCTCTGCCGTTTTCCATCTGTAGGTAATTCCTTCTCCAGCCCTGGCCTCTGGACACCAGCTGTCCAGACTTCAGCGTGTGTAGTGAAATACTCTTCGGCAAGAAAAAGAAAACAGAATTCGCAATGGAACCTGGAAAACATTATGCTGCATGAAAGAAGCCAGGCATGGGGCCATGTATCGCAGGCTTCCATTTATATAAAATGAACAGAGAAAGCAAATCCACAGGGACAGAAGGGAGACTAGTGGTTGCCAGGGGTGATGAGGAGGGACCACTGGGTTCCAGGTGTCTCTATGGGGCTATTAAAATGCTCTGGAATGAGATAGCGGCGATCGTCGTGCCTCCTTATGGATTTCAGTGACAGAGGACTTCGGGTACTCTGTGTACTTTAAACAGAACAACCATACAGTGCTGACATGGTGTGCTTTAAAATAGTGAAATGTGTGGCATGGGAATTTAATCTTAATTGTAAAAGAGAATTAGCTCCGCAGGATATCCAATTGTCATGTAAAACTATTGTAATCAAAAGAGTGGAACTGGCTTAGGAGTGGACAGTTGAACACTCCTTGGTGGACTATAAAACAGAAATAGCCAGACAGACCCTGAGTATTCCCGTATGCTATGTTTGAATGCCTCACGTGCTTGATCACTACGTTCTCGACTGGTGGCACTACTGGGGGGAGACCTTGTTGTAGGAAGTGGGTCACTAGGGCTAAGCCACGCTCCACTCTTTTGTTGTCACTGGGGAGCAAACAGCATCCCTCTCCCACTGCCAAGAAGTCCACTATGCCTTCCCTGACACAGTGGACTATGGGTCGAAAGAAATCCTTTCTCTTTGAAGTGTCTAGCAGGTACCACAGAAACAAGAAAAGTCACAAACACAGCACATGACAGAGTGTTGAGAGGAAACTGATGAGCAGTGGTGACTAATGGCTGGTGTGAGCTTGTAGACTAGCCTGTACTTCCAGGTTGTAAATAAATCCCAGGAAGATTAAAGAGCTACACTCAAGACTATGTAAATAGAAGAAAATAAAAGGCATGTACCCGTGACCTCAAAGAGAACTGACTTTAGTACTACAGTAAATTTAGGGGGCGGGAGAGACTCTAATTTATAAAGCTAGAAACTCTGGGCAATAGTGGTCAGATTCAGAGAATTTCTTGTACAATGATGCGGGTAAAATATTAACATCCTAAATCTATATAGAGGGCTCTAAAATCAGAAAATAGAAAGTTCAACAGCACAACCTGTCTCCCTGTGGCCTTCCCATCTCCTTTCATCCTTTGCCTCTCAGATGACCCAAGAATTTTATCCTCATGTTTTTGAGATGAGATTATCTTAGCGAATTTCTCATGTTGTCATGGGTTTCCTTTTGTTACTTAAACCCATCTGATGTTTGTTTGTTTTTTAATAGTGATAGTGGGTGGTAGTAGTGGTGGTGGTGGTGGTGGGGTGTGTGTGTATGTGTGTGTGTGTGTGTGTGTGTGTGTGTGTGTGTGAGAGAGAGAGAGAGAGAGAGAGAGAGAGAGAGAGAGAGAGAGAGAGAGTATTTATGTGTACTCAGGACCATGGAGGCTAGAAAGGGGCGTCAGATTTGATCCCCTGCAACTGGATTACAGATGGTTGTGAGATGCAGAGCCAGTGCTGGGAACCAAACCCCCATCCTCTTCTTGAACAGCAAATGTTCTTCAGCCACTGAGCCATCTTTCCTACCCCAGTCATGTTTCTTAGCAAAGTTAAGGTTGTCTTTGTGAGTGACTGTGATCACCAGGAGTAAGGCACCTGTGAGGTGACATGGGCATGTCAGAGTAGCCTGAAACCTGATTGTCACTTACAAGAGCGGCCCCTTTCCTACAAAACGCTGGTATGCTGCTGGCATTCTGGAGGCCTGGGTGAGGAGTGCTGGGTTTGAGCAGTCACTCCTTGCCAATCAGCTTATATTGGAGCTGCAACTCGGCCTTTTTACACCAGAACAGTTAACCTTGAATCTGGACAGAGATCTGTCTTCCGGAGGCATCTGTGCTGAGGATTTTTGGGGGATGCTAATGGTATCCTACAGAGATATTTTCGTTTCTTCCAAGACCTACCTTACTGACCTTCCTGCTGATCTGTATGTAGGTGATTCTGTGAGATCTCTTCTTTCATTCTTCACCAAACCTGTCTGCTCTGCTGTTTTCCTAAGCCATCCATTCAGGTCTGGCTTTAATGCATCTCACAGAGCTTAAATTCCCCATCCTTGCCTCAGCTGGATGACACGAAGGTAGACCAGGGGTGCCAGTGATTTGTTCTGCTGCTGTGCTTTGTACTACAGTAGGCATCAGGGGTCTCCTTGGGGGGTGGCAGACATGTGAGAGTGGAGGCCGACCAAGCATGTGCAAACCCTTCTGATAGTCTCTAAGTAGGTCTGATACTCTAACCACAGACTTGGGCAAGTCACATTGGGCTTAGCATTGAACAGTAAGACAACCTGTATAATACAGTTTAACACGCCCTATAGCTAAAGCAAGGAGGGAAGGGAATCTGGATGATTCTAAGTCAGAGGAAGATGTGTTAATTGATTGATTGATTGATTGATGATTGATTGATTGATTTCTCCTCGCTTCCTTTCAGGACCATTGTTACTACCATGGACATGTGCAAGGTGATGCTGCATCAGTGGTCAGCCTCAGTACTTGCTCTGGTCTCAGGTAAGTGAATGTGACCATGGGAAGCTCTGATTTAACCAGCAGTAGACCACACCCCTTCTCTGCACTCACTTGAAGGCCCTGAGAAAAGACACTGGACTCACAGCACAGGTGCTCCTCAGCCTGGGCAAGAGGCACAAGGCCTGTGTAACAACTTGCAACAACACAGCTGACCCAGGATCTTAGCTTCTCCTTCATTCCCTCCCCCCTTAAATTCTATTCTCAAGCTGGGACGTTGGAGTGGGGGTCTGAGAACCACAGAACTGAGTTCGGGCTGGGGCTGAGGCTACAGCTCAGGGACAAAAATGCCAAGCTACACAAACCCATAGATCCAGTCTCCCACACTGCCAGAAAATGAAAGAATACAGACATTGCATGAAGGATCTTTTGTGTTTGTAGTCCTGATGCTTAAAACCTCCAAGTGCTAAGAGATAGGGCATTGCTCATTAACATCATAGCAGCCTGCTTAATCAAAACAGATTTAATCCCTGCCTCTCACTGGGAAAGAATAAACACTAATTTAACATTGACCATGTGGAGTTGACCACAGGCCCACCTGAGCAGGTTTTCCCTCATGAGCTGTGGATTAGAGTAGGAAATGATGACCTTCTATCACCCTGGAATTACTCCCTCCCCCCAACCCACCATCCCCTGCCATCCTTCCAAGTCAACCAGTCACTACTGGAAAAGCTCCTTGTCTTGCTTCTTTTTTTAAACTATATTTGCATATTGAGTTGTGAACGGTTAGCTTGTATCCTCAAATCCCAAGTAGCTTGGGCCAGAGCACCAGCGTGAGGCTCTGTGGGAGGGCGGAGAGAAAGGCCTAGAAAATGTACCAGCTTAAATGTTAAATGACAGGGTGGGACTGTGTTTTATATGTCTGCAGTAACTGCCATCTCTGTGAGTTCTGTGAGAATTTGAGGAGAACGAGACACACATTACACACATGCCACAGCCTATAGACACATAACAATATGACACATACACAAATGACATAATACATGCAATATACATGTAATCAACAGCTTATCACACATACACAGACAGACAGACAGACACTGCATTGCTTTACACATCTTTGGCATGGCACTGATGGAGCACCATTGAGCTTCAGCGTATCGCTTGGTCTGAGAAAGGAAGTCGGTGTCTTGTTTTCATTCACTTCTCTCTGGTTACTCATTGATTCCTGGGATACTACGCTGTCCCCAGTGCTATTCTAGGCCCTGGGGATACCACAGTAAATAAACTATGTTGCTGGGAGAGCACCTGTTAGGAGAGCACAGTTGACAAAGAGTGGGTGACAGAAGCCATCATGAAGAGGAATGAAGCTGATGAAAAGGACAGGAGGAGAGAAAGTAGTCCAAGATGGGAAAATGGAGGTAGGGCACAGACATCGAAGGAAGCAGGAAATAGCATGCACACAGCACTGGAACAGAGCAGCAATGTGTCTGGCTTGGCTGGAAAAGGAAGAAGAGAGGTGGCAAAGAAAACTAACATCAGAGGGGACAGGAGGAAGAGCATGGTGATAAGGTCTGATACAAGAGAGTTTGAGCTGTACAGGAGCCAGGGTTCATAGAAATCAATATTGATTGTGGGAGAGACATAGGTTGGCAGAGCTTGGTAACAAAATGAGGGCAAACCTCATCATGGTTTGGATAGAACAGGTCTCTCAAAGGCTTATATGCTGGAGCATTTGGTCCCCAGTTGGTGGTGCTGACTCAGGAGGTTGTGGGGTCTTTAGAGGGGCAGACCAGCTGCAAGGAGCAAATCACTGAGTAGGGGAGGCTGAACTTTACAAACCTCCACTGCTTCCAAATGGCCTCCCCTTCTCCTCCCCAATCAACCCAGTTCTAAGCCATTCCTATCACCTGCCATGGGAGTATTCCCTAAACCACAAGCCAGAATAAACCCTTCCTCTCTTACATCGCTTCTTGTGGGGCGTGTGATCACGGCAACCAGAAAAGTAGTCTGTGTGGTGAAGGTGAACAGGCCATTGAGGGTAGGTAGTCAGAGACCACTGGTCGAAACACAGTAATCAGGCAGCAAGCCAGCCGTGGGACCATGGACACCTCATTCACCCTGAGCTCCATCCTCCTGGATTAAAGTCAATGGGTGTGAAGAGGAAAAAGACATCTTCAAACTGACTTGAAGACAGACAACTTAACTGGAAGGCCAGCCCTGACCATGAAAGGTTCAGAGGGCTTCAGGCAAGGTGGGACCTAGGATCTCGAGTAGACTTTATTTTCTCTCCAACTCCAGCTTTGACTTTCTTCTGTGCTGGTTTATTCTAACACAGTGTCTGCCTATTTGTTTGCTCATTTTTAAATTTTAAAAAGATTTTATTTGTTTTTTTAATTTTTACTTTTAATTTTGAGATTATAATTAATTACATTATTTCTCCCTCCCATTCCTCCCTCTAAGTCTTTCCATACTCTCTCTCTCTCTCTCTCTCCCTCTCTCTCTCTCTCTCTCTCTCTCTCTCTTTCTCTCTCTGTCTCTCTCTCTGTCTCTGTGTCTGTCTCTCTCTCTCTCTCTCTCTCTCTCTCTCACACACACACACACACACACACACATGCTCTCCTTCAAATTCATGGCCTCTGTTTTCACTAATTGCTAGTGTGTGTGTGTGTGTGTGTGTGTGTGTGTGTATTTATAAATATAACCTGAGATATTGTTTAACCTTGAACAATCACACAAAATCCCACAGAGTGGGTGACTGAGACTTCCCACAGCCCAAGAGGCTGAGTTTAGGGTCAAGGTGCTAATATGACGTGTTTACTTCTGAGAGCTCATCTCTGGGCTTTTGTTTGGCACTGTCTTGATATACACTCACGTGACTTCCTTCTGTGCGTGTGAAGATAGGAAGCTCTGGTGTTCGTTCCCTTCCTGAAACCTTCCTGTGACTCTGCCCTCTTGCCCTTAACCAAACTTCTCATCTCTCAGAAAGCCCCAAATCTAGCACTCTTGTCCCCGCCAGCGGGGACCCAGTTATTCAGGGTCCCGAAGGGGCGCTACCCTTAGGCCTATGGGGGGCGAGAGAAGAAGGAGACCAAGCAAGATTCTGTTGTCAAGGTCTCATTTATTGGGGTGAACGTTACAGCTTTTAAGGCTTTCAGGTAGGGGGAGTGACCTTTGTGAAACACAGAGGAGGGGGAGGTGCGGATATAGGTAGTGATAGCTGGAGGCAAAGAGGTCAGGCGGTAGATGATGAGGTCAGGTGGTGGAGACACCGGGTGTTGATTCAGGAGGTAACAGGTATCTGCTAAGGGAGCTGAAGCATCCCTTGAATGTTATCTTCCTGTGCCGTAAATTCATGGGAGAGGCTTTTGTCCAACAATCTCAAGACTTATGGCAGTCATCTTAGGGGTGAGTCTCTGTGGCCAAACAGCCCAGAGTCACCTAGTCACTTTGAGCCATGCAGTCAAAAAGCGGCTAGGCTCAAATCCAATATGGCTCCATGCACACTCTCACGTTGCAGGCTCTGTGAATTGTTGGTACAGGGGACTGGCACTTCGATCATAATGAGCACAGTTTAGTTTTTGTCATATTGAATTATATTCTGATGACAAAGAAGCTGCTGGCATTAGTAAGTTTATATCCTGAGGGGGCTGGAAGCTTGAGGACCTTTCTTTCAAGTTCAGCAAACGTCTCCCAAGTGCATCTTAATTGTGCTGACTGGATCATTGCCACCCCTGGCAGAGTCACAGTGGCCCATGGATAGATGCTCTGGCCCAAACCTTATGTGTCCATACCTGGGCCAGGCTGACACAGGCAAATAATAGGAAAGGATTGGCAGCATCAAGAGCAATGGCGAGCATTAGCAAGAAGGACAAAAGGAAGCCAGGGATGCTGTGTGTGCCATGGTGGATCAACACTGAGATCCTTGATCGGTGGGGACATCCAGTTGTCAGGTGGTCTCTGTGAGGACATCAAAGTCTAGATGAGTAACAAGAACAAGGTGGATACACTTGATAAAATAGTTTATGAACCAGTGACCATTACTATCTTGAACTACTGGGCTGGGGGTTCCCAGAGTAAGACTCTGATGTGAGACTTCTCCTGGGGGCATATAAAGAAATATGTATGTACTCCAGATGGAGAAGACACCCCTAGGTCTGAGGAGGGCTTCTACCCCTGTAAATTGCTAAGTCAAACCAATGCGTGGGTTGGGGTTACTCATGGGAACATAGGTGACGTCACAGGGCAATCCTTTGTGCAACTCATAGACAGCTACTACAGAAGAGTTTCCTAACCCACAGCACATTCCTTACCTGCCTTGATTCATTTAGCTTTACCATTTTATTTCTTGAGACAAGATCTCACTTAGCCCAGGCTGTCCTGAAACTTGCTATGTAGCCAAGGCTTGCTTGAACTTCTAATCCTCCTGCTACTACCTCCCTAGTGCTAGAATTATGAGCATATGCCACTCCGCCTGGCTCCTGTTCTCCACCTCTAAACCTGTGAGACCCATGATCCTTCCGTGTACTCCAAGAGGGAGCACTGGTAACAGTTATCATACCCAACCCAGGGGAAACAGCTACACAGCACATCCTAAGGGAGCAAGATGCCCCAGGCACCTGCCACGCCAGCTACCACACACTTCATCCTTCCTGCACGGCCCACTATGTCTATTCCCACAACCTGCCTGAACTCTACAGACTCCTATAAAGACACAGGTAATCCCCACACAGCAGTCACCCAGACATAGCAGTGTCTGCATCCGCACCCACCTCCCATTCCCAACTCCTGGAAAGCCTTTCTTTCCCTGTCACGAGCCGCAGACTCCAGAACCGGCTGAGGAATGCTATGCAGTCACTGTGTGCTCCTGCCCACCCCCCTTCCCAGATATTCTTGCCACTCTAACACAGAGCACTCATCAACCGGGAAATCACAGGCCCGTGCTGTCAACTTTATCTTTCCATGAGAGAAGCAGAACGCTGTATCCAATCTACAGCTCCCCGACAGAAGAATCGATCAGGGTTGGAAATAAAGAACTGTATTTATCCATACTAGCACCAGCATGATAGACATTAAGATAGAAAATAGAGGTAGGTTTTGTGCTAAGTATGGTGTGCTTTGGAAACCCTAGGGCATGGAAGTAGCTGGGCGTCCTCAATCTGCAAAGAGAATTGGCTTGTACAAGTGCCTCTTCATTGGCTGCCCATAATGATGGACAAAATGCACCCAATTCTGTTTAATCCATAGATACACAGTTGTTCCTCTTGTACAGTTTAGGCCTAGAAACCATGTGTGCACATGTTTTTGCATGCGTGTGTGTGTGTGTGTGTGTGTGTGTGTGTGTGTGTGTGTGTGTGTGAGGTGAGCACTGGCTGCCTTCTGTTGATCTCTGTCCTCTGTTTTGGGACGAGATCTCTTACAGAGCCTGGAGCTCTCCAGTTCGTCTAGACCAGCTTTCAGTCAGGCCTGTCTCGACCTCCCCAGTACTTGGGGTATAGATGTGCAATGCCACATTCAGCTTCTCCTTGGATACTGAGCATCTGAACTCAGGTCTGCATGTTTGTGTGACAGGCATTTTACCCACTGAAGACTCCCCCAGGCCTGGACCAGAATTCTTCTTTAGCTCCATGCCCTCTTCCCTGAGGGAGCTGCCCTGTTCCACCATGCTGTTCTCTAGCTGTGTCCCAAGCATGTCCCATCACGTGTCTTGTTGTCATCCCTGTCTTCCCCCTACCTAGACTTAGTTGGTTTTTGCAAAGTCCACTCTATGTCAAGGTCAAATCGGAGGGACACCTCTCCATGAAGCCTCCATCTAATGCAGCTTCACCCTGAACCATGTGAATGGCATGTGCTCACTCACCTCAGCTCGTACGGCACCATTTGGTCCTCCATAAATACCTATCCATATCCTGTGTGCCCATTCTTTTCTCTGGATCTTCCCACCCTGTGCTAAGAGCCTTCAGCATGGAGAACCTCCCTGATGCATTCTGTGTAGTCCTTGGCCATAGACTGGAGCTTCTGATATGAGAGGCAACACAAGATGATTTTTTGAAATTCAACTAAATATCAAGGGCTGGAAGGGTAGCTCCACGGTAGCTCTCTTGCCAAGCATCCATGAAGCCCTAAGTTTGATTCTGAGCACCACAAAAAGTTCTGAAGGCAAACAGGAGAAGATTGACTCCCTGGCACCTAGAACGAGGGTCTTAAAGCCCACCTCCATAGTCACACTTTCTGCAACAAGGCCACAACTACTCCAAAGAGTGCCACTCCCTGGGCCAAGCATATTCACACCACCACAGGGGGTTTATTTGTGCCTATTAAATAAATATGTGTATTATTGCACTCCTGTAACTTTTGTCTTGATTTTAATATGTCATATGTGACACCAGATTTCATATATTAGATGCAGAAGAGGTTTCCTTCCCCACACTATTTGAAAATAGTCTTCCGGGTACTTTCCATAAAGGAGACTTATTCCGTGTTGTCCCTGGACTGTAGGGTGACCACTGTCTGAATTATTTTCTCACTGCTGTGACAAAATACATGATCAAAGAAACTTCGGGGTACAAGGGTTAGTTTGGGGTCACAGTTTGAGACTAAAGTCTGTCATGGTGGTTGAGGCCAAGCAAGGACAGCCCGAGCCATAAAGGCAAAGGCATGAGGCAACTGTTCACACTGCCTCCATAATCAGGAAGCAAAGAGAGAGAAATGCTGCTACTCATCTGGCTTCCTCTTTTCATTCTTTGTATTCAGCCTAGATGCCCCGCCTGTGGAATGGTGCCACCCACATTTAGAGTAGATACCTCTCCCCCAGTTACACCTCTCTGGAACACCCTGAGGTGTGTCTCCTAGCCTGAGGTGTGCCTTTGAAATCCAGGCACATTGGCAATAAAGACTAACCCTCATAACCACCATAGTCAAAAATAATAATTTTAACTGGAATCCAGACAAGCACAGCCATCGAAGGGTCACCGCTGTGTGCGTGCAGCATTATTGTCCATAATTTGACAATCTGAGTTAACGTGTTTGATGAAATCTGACTGTCTGGGCTGCGAAATCAAATGGCCCCTCTGCTCCTCTCCTTTTGCTGCCAGGGGCCTCTGCTGACATATGGCATTTCTTATGCATGTGTCGTTCCACAGTTGCTGCCCCCATCTCCACTTCTTCCCGCGTGTTACCATCTGTCTCTGGTAAGGACCTGTCCCCAGAATTAGGGCCCGCTCTCAGAACAATGTCATTGTAAGGGATGAGTTTTAATTACATCTTCAAAGGCTCTTTCTAGGCGTGATCTGTTCAGAGGGATTGGAGTTTAGCCCTTAAAACATCTCTGTTCAGCCCCACAGTGTCCTCGGGCTCTTGCTGCTTCAGTGGTGAAACAGGCCTGTGCCATCTGCTCCACAGGTTCTCCTTACATGCTAGAAAGGACAATCCACTCAAGAACCTGGGTTTTGTGGACAGAGGAAGTTAGGGAGTGACCACCAATAGGTCCCATTATCTTGGGGGGAAATGACAAACTGATTTGAGATTAGGCAGAGGCAGCATTTGTAAAAGCTAATATTCTAAAACCTAATGAACTGCTTTAAGCCAGTGGTTCTCAATCCCCCTAATGCTGCAAGCCTTTAGTACAGTTCCTAGTGTGGTGGTGATCCCCAGCCATAAAATTATTTTCATTTGCGACTTTATAACTGTACTTTCCCTACTGGTATGAATCATAATACACATATGATATTTCTTATTGTCTTATGCGACCCCCGTGGCAGGGTTGTTTGACCCCCTTTGTGGTTGTGACCCAAAGGTTGAGAACCACTGCAGTTTAAACCTAGTAATATACAGAATCTTTCTCTATGAAGCTGTTACTTGAAAAGGGGTCATGTCCCAGGCTGTCTCTTCACAGTAACAGCTCCTACTGTTGTTGATGATGTAGGAAGGCTTGAAGACACGATATTCAAAATAATCTGGGGAGCAGGAGGCTGGGAAGATGGCTCAGTGGCTAAGAGCATTTGTTGATCTGGCAGAGGACCCAGGTTCGGTTCCCAGCGCCTACATGGTGGTTAACAACCATCTGTAACTCCAGTTCCAGGAGATCCGGAGCCCTCTTCTGGTTTCGCAGGCACTGCGTGCAGATATACATGCAAGCAAAAATATCCATGCACATAAAACTAAAAATAAATAAATATAGTTTTTAATGCCTGGGACCAGCAGTGTCTCTGATCTCACATTTAAGATTTGGGTCTTTCCATCTAAGGATACTCAACTTGTAAATAACTGTTTCTAAATGCTTTGGAATCGTTTTGTCTTCAACATCTCTGTCATGCGTCTCACACTAGTGGCACAGTCCACTTGAAACAGCCCCAGGCTGTCGTCTTTGTGCCTAACTCAGTCCGTGGCACGTGGTCATGGCGGCAGTGGTGATGAATACTCTTGCTTGTTTTGCTTGTGAGTCAGATATGCCCATGGGAGCTGGTTCTGAGAATCAGCCTATGCTAATAGTGCTAATATTAGCTAATATTGCTGCCCTCACAGCTTATCACGCATCCATGAGGCAGGATATTACTTTTACCCATGAGCTCCTCCAGAAAAAGGGACTGAAATGAAATTTCATGGCAACTGCATTTCTACCTTGTGATTGACAACCTGACACAAAGACCAAAAGTTTTTCCTCAGGGCACCCTGCTTCTAGCAGGGCACTGAGCTAGCAGGGATAGTCAGTTTCTTCACTGTTCTTCATTGCTGTCTTACTGCAGTAGTCGGGATCCACCAGCCACTTTCCTGCCTGCCTGGGACTAATGACGAAATGGTAAGAACAGCAGCGTTTAGCTGCATTATTGCCCAATGGTCCCTTGCTTCAGTGACTGAAAGTCTGAATTTTTTAGGACAAAACCCTAACTTTGAGTGAATATAGAGCTGATCTGCTTTCCCAATGAAACCCCACAAAGACAATTTACCAGTTTGATAAATTCTTCTTCATGTCCGTTCAAGGGAAATAGAACAGTACTTTAAATATTTTCATTTTTTATGGGGCTTTGTTTTGTTTTGTTTTGTTTCTGACTGGGTCTCTGGTGTAGGCAAATGCTGGCTTCAAAGTGTGTGTATAATCTTGCACTCCCTTAAACGCAGCTTCATCGTCCATCTTTCAAGTACAAGGATTACAGCTAGTCACCGCCATACTTAGCCAGTGTGGTGCTAAGAAGGAAACAGACCCAGGGCCTCATGCATGCTGGGCAAGCAGGTCACCAGCTGAGCAACATCCTCGGCTCCAGATTTGGGATCTTAAGGGAAGGCCGTTGATTTTCCTGGCAGCCGCTCTCTCTCTGGTCTGTCTTTTTTCTCCTTCCAGCTTCAATATTGTTCTGGGAGCCTCGTTCCTCCCAAAGCAGAGCTGGTAGAAGTGGGTAAGGGTACACAGGAAAACACAAGCCTCACATACACAGGTCAGTGTTGGCTCTTTGGATCTTCTGTGAGCCACCTGGATACCTCAGACACTGGGGACGATGACTGGCACTTGAGATGCATGAAGATCACCACAGTCATTGGTATAATGAGGCAGATTTCAGTAGGCACCTACAATCTCCATCTTTCCCAAACTATGACACGTCTTCTTTAGGCCTTTCCTCCCTGGGGTATGGAGCGGGTAAAAACCTATGTTCCAAATCTGCTAGACTTAAATTCCCTACTCTGAGAGCCTTCCAACTTGACATTTATAACCAAATGTTTATGACATCCAACTTAAAACAAATTGTCTCCCTTATCTAACTTGGGGCCAGGGAGGGCTGTGAGAACATCACATTTCCACATCTCAGAAACCGTGAGTGCTTGAATCTTGGACAGTTCTTTCCAGAGATCTTTACAGCTAAATGATTAATTATACCCAAGATAGTCCAAAGCAATTATTTAATTATGCCGTATTGTAGGCTGCCAGCTGTGTGGAGCAAAGGGAAGGCCTTCACCCCTGTTTCTCAACATCTGGCCTTTGGATGACTTAAAAGATAAAAGGAGATATGAGAACATTTTTTATGACCAAGTAAAAGTTTCTAGAACTTTCCACTGAGTAGAAAAACTTTCGGCGGTTGGCTTCTCTCAAGCGATTAGAGCATTGTGCCATGTTTCATTCTCAGTCCCCAGATGACTGGAGTCAACGCAAATAGCGATGTGGACTTGAGTCTAGCCAAGTCAGCAAATTAAGATAGGATTTTAAAACATAGCTGGCATTACTTACTTCCAGTGCTTCTTTTTTAATTATTAATATTTGCCCGGTTGGCGTGTCTAAGGGTGAGAGTAAGACATTGAAAGTCACCCACTCCTATTGTGTTGGAGTTCATCTGTGACTACAGATCTGGCGGTATCTGTCTTATGACGTGGGATGAGCCTACATTTGGGACATACATGCTTGAAATTGTGTTTTCTCTTGGATGGCTCTCTTGGTCTATATGAAGTGACTTACTTTCTCTCTTCTGACAACTCCTGGCTACAAGCCTATTTTGTCAGATATTAGGATGATTACACCTGCTTCTTCTTGGTCCCATTTGCTTGGGAGACTATTTTCCATCCATTCATTTCAAGGTGATGTTTACTTGTGGCCCTAAGGTATATTTCTTGAAGGAGAAAAATAAGAATTCTGTCCTCTAATTCTGTCTTGTAGTCTGTAGCCCTTGATTGGTGGGTTGAGATTATCCACAGACAGAGTCATTACTGACAGGTGTGTGTAACCATGTCATTCTTGTTGACTGTATGGTGTATAAGGATGTTGTAGTCCTCCTTTGATTTATTTCTCTTTCCCTCTTTCCCATCACTTATTTTTTTCCTCCACTAGCCTTTTGACTGTCTTTATCTTTCTCTTCAATCCCAAGTGTTCGCCGCAGTTTTCTGTGTAGGAGCAGTTTGATGGCCATGAATTACTTTAGCCTGCCTTAACCATGGAAAGTGCTTCCTTCACCCTCCTTTATGATAGATGGCTCTGCAGGCTATATTAACCTGGGTTGGCACTTGCGAGCCTGCAGATTTTGAAATGCCTCATCCCAAGCCCTTGTGCTTTTGCAGTTTTGATTGAAAAGTCAACAATTGTTCTGATGGTCTTACCTTTCCTCGTGGCCTGGCTCTTCTCTTTTGAAGCTTTCAGTGTACTTCCTGTGTTCTGTGCACTCTGTTTTCAAACTGGAAGGTGACACGGGAAGCTTCTTTCCTAGTCTTGTCTACTGAGTGTTCTGTTGTCCCTCTTGTTTCTGGGTCAGCTTCTCTTTCCCCAGATTTGGGGACTGTCTTCTGTGAAATAGTTTCATCTTTTGCATGAAGTTCTTCTCCCTCTTCGGTGTCCATAATTTGTCACTTTTTCCTGTCTGTGGTGTCCTCACATCCATGTATGTTCCACCCATACATTTTGCAATCTATCATTGGCCTTGATGGGCTGATCCACTGGTTGTATTTTGTCTCCACACCTTGCTATTCCATCGCGACATAGTCTGGTGAGGGACTTTACACTCAACTGTTCATTTCTATCTTCTTTTTCATCTCTAATTTCTTCAGGATTTCTTTACTTCAATATCACTTCACTTTCTATTTCCAGGTCATGAGTTGACTTCCTTACCTAGTTTTGTTTGTGTGTGCTCTCTGGGAAAATATTTGCAACCCCTACAAGCTCTTTGAACAAATTTACAATCATTCCTTTGACTTTTGTGACTTGGGTTTTATCTAAGTCCTTCTCATCATGGATCGGTGTAGGAGGGAGACGCAAAGTCCTGATCTTTCAGATCACTTCAGTTTTTGTATTTGGATCTGCTCATGTGATGTCAGATGGTTGGCTAAGATTTTTCTTCTTATTTTAATTCTGATCACATCTCTTCTTTCAGTGGAGGGATTTACAGTTCAAGAGAGATGAGGTTGTAGCAGAGTCCTGGTGGATGAACTTTCCCTGCTCTGTCAAACTGGTGCAGGCACCAAGATTGATCATTAGTCCCTCCCTGTGGGTTGACACTGGCTGCAGGAATAGGCACTATCTAGTAGTTAACCCACTCTCAGAGTAGAGTGAGTAGCAGGTGTCTATAAAACAGATACTTGTTAAATAACAATTGTTTTAGTGAGTAAAGGAACCCATGTGGTACGGTCTGTACTGATATGTTAGTAATTGTAGGTATGGGTGGGAGGAAAAGAAATGGAGACGAGAAGTCAGGGTGTTGCTAGATGGGAACTAGAGAAAGGGGAGCACCTCAAACAAGGAAAAAATTATGGACAAATTATGGACACCTAAGAGGGAGAAGAATTTCAAGTGAAAGATGAAATTATTCCACAGAAGAAAACAACCACAGAAGAAAATCCCCAAATCTAGGGAAAGAGAAACCAACCCAGATTCAAAAAGGACACAGAACACTGAACAGACAAGAGTGGAAAAGAGGCTACCTGTGCTGTAGTATATTCTTAAAACCAAAGAAAACAGAATAGAAGGAATCCATAGAGAATGCACACGTAGAGGAAGAGTAGGGATAGTAGAGGCAAGGAGGGGAAGGGACTGAAGAGATAATGGTAGCAGACAGAGTGGGTAAAGATATAGACTATGATGTCATCTACCAGGTCAGCCTTTGGGCTTTAGGCAGTGTAATGGGAAGAAAAGAGATAGGGAAAAAGAAAAGAAATAGGGAGAATAGCGTGAGCATGGGGATGGTGCTGTTCTGCTATGCTGCCTGGGGTATTATATAGATAAGGAGTAATTGCAGGGAGTGGGGCTGAGATCTCAGCAGAGATTTAAGAGACTGCAGTCGGTGGCCTGGATGTTGGTTTTTGTCTCCCTGGGCAGATCGCTTCGTTGCCTTCCTTGCTCTGCCCTGAGCTCTCCTCCTTGTTGATTTTCAGCAGTCCTTTCTTCTTGCAGGAGTTCCTAGCTCCAGCTCTCCATGAAGTTTTCTTAATGAGAAAACTCTGTGCTGTGAGCCCGAGGATAGTGAGGTAGCCTCCATGCGGCTGCCATGCTTCAATTCCCAGCGCCTCAGCAGGGGTTGTTGTACAATGCCCAAAGCATTGCCTAGAGCTTGTGCATGGCTCTCACTGTGTCACTGTTCCCACTGGAACATTAATGGGGTCCTGGTGGCAGTCTTCTGGGGCCCAGTCAATAAAAATCTCCATTATCACAGCTTTTGTAGGTTTTCTGGACAAGGGCTTTTAGCCCAGTTTGCTAAGGACTGTTGGAGTTGTCTGGATTCTGTATCGGTGACAGCAGTGAGTCCAGGATCAACGTATAGGAAGTTTGTTGGCCTGGTGGTAGAGAAAGTTAGCTGTGATGTTGATCAAGTGTATCCTGGGGACTGATGAGGGAGTTATGAGAGAGCCCTGTTTTCTTTATTTCCCTAACCATAATCAATCACTCTCTTGGATGTGGCTTCTAAGCCGCGGCCTTACCCAGAGTTCCCTTGCCCATGTATTTTCAAACTCTACCCTTTTATTTCCAAGCCTAACTGTTGGCTCACAGGGTTCTGTTTTGGTCACTGTCATTCCCAGAAGGGTGTTTATCTTATGAGTGTAGCATTTGATATCAGGGAGCAACAGATGGCCAGCATTCCTGTGGGTAGGATACATTCATGAAGTATGAGATTTGCCTGAAATGATCAGTCTTTGGGATAACCTGTGAACAGCAGCCTGATATGGGACCCTGTCCTTACACAAGGAAGAAAGATGCCACCATTTAAACAGTAACTTGGTCACTGTGGGGATGAACGTTCTCACTGAGTGATGTAGCAATTATGCCCGGAAGTTAATGTTACCCACATAGTGCCAGGGAAGTTTGGGACACACAGGAGCCTAAACATAGCTAGGAAGTGTCAGAGCTGGAGCTTGAACTTGGAGCTGCAGGGCGCCAGAATCCCCTTACCCAGCTATAGGATGGGGCAACTTCCACAGTGTTCCTCGGTTCCGTAAAGGGTTTCCCATTTGATGTGCAAACAAGAAGACTGGAGTTCAGATCCTCAGAATACAAGTAAATGCCTGAAGGACAGAGCAGCTATAATTTCAGCCTTAGAAGGTGTATGCATGTGGTCCCCAGAGCAAGTGTGACTGGCCATAGGTCATCCCTGAGTTTGACTGAGAGATCCTGCCTCAAAGAATAAGGTGTAAAGTGATCAAAGAAGGTTCATAAAATTGACCTTTGGCCTCCATATGCGTACACCCACATACACACACAAGAAGATAAAATTGAGCTCAGACTTAAGGCTATCACCACACATACCCAAAGATTAGCCCACATGTTTGGTGTACTCTATTAATTACTTTTCTTGTTAGTGTGGGAAAACACCTAATGAAGTAATTTAAGGGAGACAAGGTTTGCATTGACTTATAATGCAAGGGATACAGTCAGCCTGCTGGGAGAGCATGGCAGCAGGAGCTAGATAAAGGCTTCTGGCCCTGTTACACCACAGTCAGGAAGAGAATGGACAGAAAGTAGGGTTGGGCTCTAAAGCCTCAAGTCCCACCCACCTGACCTACTTCTTCCAGCAAGGCTCTGCCACATAAAGGTTCTGCAGCCTTCCTGAATAGCACCGCAATCTGGGGATCACAGCGTGCTAGGGAGCACAGCACTCTAGGGAGCACCACAGGCTTGGGAGCACCAAAAGCCGGGGAGCACCAAAAGCCGGGGAGCACCAAAAGCTGGGGAGCACTGGTCACATGAGCTGGGTGTGGGGGGAGGACATTATACATTCAGCCCACAGCAAGTTCCAAGATAGGTTCTTTGACATGTTCATCTCCCACAGATTAAGTTTCTAAAAAGCATTATAAATCTTCCCCCATTTTTGTATCTGAATCTCTTCAAAGATTTAGAAAACAGGTTTGACCAGGACAAATTATTTCAGAGCAGAAATTGTGTTTTTAAAGAGAAGGGACGATTTCCTTTCTGAGCTATGTCTGCTAATTCACATGCACTTAGTGTCACACTGGATCTTTTTGCCAGACTCTCTTTCCCAGTGATATATCTTTGAGATTTACAAAAACAAAAACCAAAATCAGAGAGGCACAATGAAAGTCTGTTCTTTACTATAAAAATATTTCGAACAAGTGAAATCCCCAAACTTGGTTTTCAAACAATTTCAAAAGTGAATGACACAAACACAAACTATATAAATGTCTTTTCCTCCTAAGGCTTGAAAATACACATAAGTCAGGATTTCCCCTTTTATTTTGTCTTTCATTAAAAACTGCATCACGGGGGCTAGAGAGATGCTTCAGTGACTGACAGCACTCAAGGGGACCAAAACTCAATTCCCAGCACCCATCCCTGGTGCCTCATACACATTTGTAACTCCAGCTCTGGGAACCAACATTGTCTTTGGGTGCCTTAGACCCTTCCACACATGTGGTATGTACACACACACACACACACACACACACACACATACAAATGCATGAATACACACACACACCAACACAGAAATAAGTAAGAGTACATTTAAAAAAAAAACTCTTATCTTTACCATAAATGAGGTACTGTTCTTAAAAATTAATATCTGTATTACCTTCTTAACAGGGGACTAATCGTGTTTGAAAATAAAACCTACATCTTAGAACCGATGAAAAACACCACTGACAGATACAAACTCGTCCCGGCTGAGAACATGAAGAACATCCAAGGGCTGTGTGGGTCACATCATAACAAGTCCAGCCTCACCGTGGAGGATGTCTTCCCTGAACCCTCTCAGATGCGGGGAAGAAGGGTAAGAGGGGATTCTAAGTTCATGTTTCTTGAGCTGAGAGCTGAAAGAGAGTTAAGAGGTTGCTGCAGGATATTGTGGGGATGGAATGAGCCCCGTTCCTCAGGAGGTAGGGATGTCCTGAGGAGAGTATCTTTACAAACTCAAATCCCTGCACCTTCACAGCAATTGTAAACATCAGATTGTTAACTTGTGATGAGTAAAGTCCTATCCTCAGGATCACAGGATGTCAAAGTCATAGACAGCTATGGGAAGCCCAGGGTAAGGGATCCTGGTGGTCAACACAGCAAACATGGGTTCCCCACCCCCTCTCACTCTCCACACTGAGGTTTCCTCATCCCACACTGTGGGGGTCTCAGAAGTAGGGACAGAAGAAGTACATGCTTTAGCCACTGGCATGTGCAGAGGCCATTAGTCTTCTCCAGTGACTTTACCAAAGTCTTGTTTATCCCTGGGCCATGTTGCCAGTGTGTTCCTTCCCTCCAGGGCTGTGGAGCAGTCTGCCTTGTCTGACCTCCTGCCCTGACGCCTTTTTTGCTGTAGCACTGTAGTTGTCAACAGAGTCTATACTACAGGCTAATTCCCCTCACCAACATTTCCCATGATACCCTGGAACAACACTGCCCCATGATGCCTGCTGATTGCCATTCACATGGGCTGTACAGGTCACAGTAGAGCTTTGTCTTTGTCTGCCTTCCCATAGACAGAAGTGCTCAACCCTTCCAGGGCCCACCTCACCATTGGTGTTTAAGGGATAGGGGTCGGGGGAGCCTATCTGAATTCCAGGATCTTAATATTACCCAGGAATGCCAGCAATGATAGCAAACTCATGATCTTAACAATATGGAGGAAGGGGGTGAGGAATTCACTGGCATTCTTGTTACACAGCCAGTTCTGCGGATCCTATTTCAAAATAACAACAAAATGAGGCTAGAGAAATCTCTCAGTCTGTAAAGCACGTGTATGTAGACCTGAGTTTGATCTCCAGGACCTATATTAATAACTAAAAGAAAAAAACACTAGGCATACTGATGCTGTATTGGAATATCATCTCTGGGAAGGTAGAGGCAAGAGGATCTCTGGAGATCCCTGGCCGGCCAGCCTAAACTATTTGGCGAGTTTGTTGAAAATTTCTGTCTCAAAAGCAAAACTGAACTAAACTAACCAACCAACCAACCAACAAAAGCAGCAACCTATGAATGGCATCCTGAGGAAGAACACCTGAAACTACCTTCTGGTCTATACACACTTACACACATGAGCACATGAGCACATGTACCTACATACATGTGCACATACACACTTATGCACATACACATAAACATGTGTACACACATGCACACATTCATGCACATATGCCCACATATGCACATACATGTACACACACACACGAGAGAGAGCAGGGAGATGTTTTCAGCAGCAGCAGCAGCAGCAGCAGCAGCAGCAGCAGCAGCAGCAGCACCTCAGTTCAGGAAAGGCTTCTTTCTCATTCCCCTGCTGCCCCACCCCTCTTGAGTGACAGGCCTAAGAGCTAGAATGAGAGGCAGCCTCTACAGTCCCTCTCATGTTTATTTCACTCTTCAAACATGCCTGCTTTTGAGTCCAGACCCCAGCCAGGATGTGACCGAGCCAAGCTTCACCCATGATAAACAAGTAGAACATTTGCATTTTGTTTTCAGACTCTTGGCTTCAAGTACCTGGTCGAATGCCTGTTACCCACATTGCATGATTTGTAACTTGACAGTTTAAATGATGCTCAAATGTGCTCCCATTTCATTTAGAAGTACAAACTTGGTCTGTACTTGCTGACCGTATTTTAATTCTCTGAGCATCCACAGCTCTCTAGAACCATGATTAGCACCGTCATTTCCAGTCACATTGGCATGGAGAGAAATAAGAAGCCCTGCCTAATGGCACTGTTTTGCTAATATGGGAGAGTAAATGAAACCTTTAAGTGGAAAAGGGAAGGCATGGACGCCCGTGCCATTCACCTCAACTCCCACCATTGCTCTGAAATTCCTTGTGATGGTCTTACAGAGGGAAAGAAAACATCCTAAACTGGAGGCATATAATATAGATGATACAAAAATTAATTTCCAAATAAGCAGAATACTTGGGAGTTCCAGAGCATGTTGGGAAGCTCTGTGATGAACAGGCAGAACACAGATTCGAGGCTACTGCCCAGCATTTGCCTCCCTATGCTGTCTTTATTCCCTACTTAAAGAACAGTCAATGGAGCTGCAGCTAATTAATCTTGTTTACAACGCATGCCAAGCACCATTGCTCTTCTCCAGTGTTTCCCTGACCCCTCCTAAATGTTAACTACCTCAACCTCTCTGCAGATGTTTGCATTTTTTTTTTCCTTCACTGAGCATCACGAATCCATCTGATTTGGGTGCTCATATTTGGGTGTTTGTGCCAACTCTCACATAAAGCTGGCCTGTTTGTCACTTTTACAGGGCTCTCTATTATATAGTGGTGAAAGCCCCCATTTGCTTCTGGAAGGTAAAGGTGTCATCATTTCCTCTCTGGGGATTTTTAAGTCCATTCTAAAGTTTCTTGGTACTCGGCTCACATGCCTGGATGCCTTCCCTCCCCATGGGCCACCAATCAAGAGCTTGGGGTTCATTTGAGGCCTCTGCATAAGGCCTCAAGTTGTATCCCTGGCATCCCATAAACTGAATATGGGGGTGGGTGCCTGCAAACCTAGTACTCTAGAGGGAAAGGCTGGAAGATTAGAAGTTCAAAATCATCCTTGGCTCCATAGTGAGTTAGAGGCCAGCCTGGATTACAGAAAGAATAGAAAAGGATTTTAGCGGCCACCTCAGAAAGCTTTGTGAGAGAGACAGAGGCTAAATCTGCTAAAAAGAAAATCAAACCATAATAGCAGAGAAGGGAACTGCTTCGTGAAAGCAGTTAAGTGGCCTTGGTCTTGTCCATCCCCATATATCTAGTACCTAACCCATCACAGGGCACACAGCAAGCTCCCAGAGGACACTGTGGGATGCGCAAATGTTCTGCCAAAGGTTTGGCCCTAGGGAGACAGGATCGCTGTCAAACCCATTGGTACCTGGTCTCTCCTTGTTTTCCTAGCTCAAGTTAAGCTCTCTGTAATGGAGATCACAGCAAGCTCTTCAGAGCACAGTCAGATCTGGGAACATGGCTGGGTTGACTATCAGAAGTCCAGGAACTAGTTCCCTCTCGGGTACCTTGTTCCCAACTCTATCCCTTCCTCAGGTTTGGGAATGAGCTTTTGTTCACAATCCTGCAAAGGTGAAAATTCAGTCAACCAAGCGGTTTCTAATGTTGCTGCCCATATCACAAATATGAAGTATATTTTTTTTAAACTGGACAGCCTAGATAGGTAGAGATCCCATGGAGGTAATTTAAGCCTCTCTTTCAGCAGGGAGCTGGCCACTCCCCTGTGGCTTTTCATTACGATGTGGTTAAACTTCTCTCTGAGCTTGCAATTCTCTAAATTCATGAGAAAATGTGGATTTCTCCGAAAACTGCAGAGACAGGAAAATTGTGTTCATGTGTTTGTTTTCATTATCTGGGATTGTATGTTTTCTAAACGATGATCCAAGGCCAGTTGGAAATGTCCTCTGCTCGTAGATTTCTCCCTCTGCAGTCCGAGAAGTGTAAATGCCTAAGCAGCCAGAGCTCTCTCAAAGAGTTTTTCATGAGAGATTAATTTATTTCTCCATTTCCACAGCCATGTTTTTGTCTGCACGATTAGCTGGATTTGTTCACGGTTGAACAGGGTCTATTGGGGAAGAGAGGGTTGGAGAGAAAGAAGTTGACTCCTGGGAGCTGGAAAGATGGCGCAGTCAGTAAACTGCATCCTGCTCTGGGTTCAGCTCCCCAGAACCCATGTATAACAGAGCCAGATGGGGCAGCATGCACCTGTCATCCCAGCACCAGCAGAGGATCCCAGGGACTCACTAGCAAGCCAACCTAACCGAAATGAAAAGCTCCCAGTCCTCTGAGAAATGATGTCTCAAAAAGAAAAAAAATCAAGGTAGAAAAGGTTAAAGGAAGGCACTTGCCATCAACCTCTGGTCTCCACTTACATTGTATGGGTGTGTGTATGTGTATGTGTGTGTGTGTATGTATGTGTGTGTGTGTGTGTGCATGTGCACGCTCATGCTCCTGCATTCATTCTCTCTCTCTCTCTCTCTCTCTCTCTCTCTCTCTCTCTCTCTCTCTCTCTCTCTCACACACACACACACACACACACACACACACACACACACACACCCCTACCTACAGGAGCATGATACAAGCACACATCACAGAGGTGAGAGGAGAAAGGTTGGAAAAGTTCTATTCCTTTGCCCACTAAGTAAAGGGAAAGCACAAGACTCTTCATTTCCAGAAGTGTCTCATTTTGAACACACAGGGGGGGGGCTAACTTTGCCTTTCTGAGTTTGTAGTTAGCACGGTGAAGCCTGCCTGTGCATACAGTGACCAAACCTGACAGTTTCTCCTTGCAGCACCGTAAAAGCGTGAGAAATTATACCTTTCATGGTACTTTATTTTCCTTCCTCCATGAGGTTTCCAGATTTCTTCAGGGACACCTAAATTCATGAATCAGCACAGCTGGGCAGCAAGCAGGAACACCACTATAATACAAACATTTTTCTTGTAAAAATCTGTTTGGAAGATCCTGGACGGCTGGAGATTTGTTTTATGAAAGATGTTTCCCTCCGGATTATGTGACTGGAAACCTGATTCAAAGCATGCCTTCATCCCTCTTGCTTTTGTCTGGACAAGTGGTTGTAACATTGAGTTTTCAGCTTAAGCCCTGTATGAGACTTAAGTCATAAACCAGCAATTTCAGTTGGGAAGAACCAGAGACAAGCCCAACCCCCACTTCCTTCAACTGTGTGTTATTGCAGAAACAGAAGGCTTTCTTTCTTTCTTTTTTTCTTTTTTTGTTTTCAGTGTTTGAGTTTTTTGAGACCACCCTCCATGAATTGTTTTATTTCCCCTAAAAATGCCTTTGGGATCCACCCAGTAATTTGCAGAAGAGTGCAAATGCTTTCTGAGGAAGCTTGATTAAAATGTTATAACCTGCCTCGGAGGCCATCTTGTTTGGAGCTCTCTCTCTACTGCTGAGCGCTCTGCTCTGCACCTTGATACACAGTTTCCGTATTCAGCTGCTCCACTCTTGCGTATATCAACCCTCCCATGTAATCTCCCAGAGCTTTTAAAAGATACTGTTTCTTCCTGATCTCTGCCTGCTCCTTTGTATTTTGCCTCTCTGCACCTCCCTTTGCCTTTCTGCTCATCAGCATCTTCTATGGCTTCAATCTATGTTCTTAAAAGACTGGCCACCAGCATCCCTTCCTCAGAAAGAACACAAGAATGCAGCATTTCCCAGAGGGATCACAGTTTCTCTACAAAGTGTGTTCTCTACTTTCCTCAAAACGTGGAGCAGATGCACATGGGCCATAAAAGTTCAAGAAACACTAGTGACAGGCTGGGCTGCAGTGTAGCCTTTCAAGGTCTTCACACCCATGTATGATCTACAACAGCAAGCCTTTGCTGGCCCTGGTTCTAGAATGATCTTTGGAGATGTTTATGCATTTGTTTTGTTTAAAAATAACCATGACTTCTTTTAAATTCGCAATCAATGAGACAGCAAGAATGTTATAAACTCCTTTTTAAGGTTTCCCATGTGGAAGTGGAAACCAGATCACCCCCCTTGAGGCTTCACAAGATCACTGGGTCTGGGAGTCAACATCTAGAGGGTACACAGCCACAAAGCCAGGGAGAGCAAGAGTCTCCCCTCTGAATATTGTTATCGTTGTCTTATTTGTCTTATTTGTGAAAGACATGCACAATGTTCTAGCGTCTCTGTGAAGGATTAAGGGAAACTAAAACTCTCACTTTCTTTTGACAGCATAAAAGAGAGACCCTTAAGATGACCAAGTACGTAGAACTGGTTATTGTGGCAGACAACAGAGAGGTAAGGACCTGTGAAACTCCTCTGTACAGCTGGTCCCAAAAAGAATGCAAGAAAGTACTTGGCCAGTTAGGACTAGCTTTACCTCGATTGTTGATGTTTTCTTACAAATACTAGAGATGAGAATTTAAAAATGGCCTTTTTGATCTGAGGAAGCATAGACCATTTAAGATGCATCTAGTGTAACATAATAATTGCAAAGTGAACTGGCCAATAACACAGGGTTTCTCTGTAGCTAAACTAAATAAGGAGAATTGTCTAGGAAGAATGAGAGATGGCTTTAAATTACATTTTGACATTTTGGGAAATGTTGGACCTGCCTTAATATGAATGAATGAATGAATGAATGAATGAATGAATGAATGAACGAACGAATGCTATGCAAGCATGGTAGAGAAATCCTTCCCTCTTGTGATAATAGCTTTGCACTGTTGTTTTTTCTTTCAATTCATTTTTATTCCATTTTCTTCCCTATGGTTTCTTACCGTTCTATTAACATACTATAAATTTGTGACATTTTTCTCTTAAACACGTTCAACATCCAAAGACAAAAACAACTTGACAAATTCTCAGAAAACTCTCCCCATTCTGGAAGGCCAATTTAAGGGAAGGAATGGGTTAACTTTTCCCCCGTTCTCCTTGGACATGTTGCATGAGCTTCTCATATTTAATGTTTAAAAGCAAATAAAAAGGAAGCATCTCAGGAAGTTACAATCAAGGAGATGGTATTAAAAGTGGCCTTGGAGAATCTTCCATTGTCCGTTTAATCTTGCCAAAATATGTCCCTCCCTCCATCACTTATGAAGTTGGAAGAATTGCAAACGTTACTGTCTTGGCAACTGCGGGGACTCCCCAGCTGGGGAAACTACCTGGCACAATGGGAGCCCCCCCCCTTTTTTTTTCTTTTTTTTGGAGCTGGGGACCGAACCCAGGGCCTTGCGTTTGCTAGGCAAGCGCTCTACCACTGAGCTAAATCCCTAACCCCAATGGGAGCCCCTTGAACTGTACTGGAAGCTCCCTCCCCCTCCCCCAGGAGTACAGGGTGTCACCAAAGCCCAGGATCCGGGCGGAGGAATCCTGATTGATATTCTTACCATTATTAATGCTGGCATTTAAAATTGTTAAGTTTCAGAGGCAAGGAAAAGATCTGGAGAAAGTGAAGCAGCGGTTAATAGAGATCGCCAATCATGTGGACAAGGTGAGTTCCTTTGCAGGTGATTAAACCTCGCAGCTGATGCCAGTGTGTGGAAGTGAGGTTGGGAAAATTAAACACACCTCCTGCGACTGAGCAAAAAGACCAAAGGCTGCCCCTGGGGCCTGTGCTTGTCCTCTGAGTGGCCAGTCCTCTGAGCAGGTGCTTTCCAAGTCCTGGGCAACTTAGGAGATTCCAGCCCTAGCTGGTCTGGACGGTGATGGCTTTGGGGACTCAGCTTCCTCTAGGATCTTGTCTTGCCAGGAAGTGTTCCAGCCTAAGAGATTTCTGGACAATGCATTAGACAGAATCCTGGTAGAGTACATTGAAACCTCAAGAATTTGATAGCCTGGCCTCTTCCCTGCTCTCCCATGTGGAGTTCATGATGCACCAGTGTGGACTAGAGGGTGGACTTTACAAGCTCCACTGTCAGAACCCAGAAGCTGACTTCTGGTTCAGTCACATTCGTCCCCCTCCTCCTTCCATCTATAGGACACATACCTGTAAGAAGAACTGTGGAGGAAGGCACTTTTATTTTTACTTATGGCTTTGGGAGTTTCAGTCTGAGGTCTGCTGGCTCCAAGGCCGTGGACCGTCATGGCAGAGAGGGTATGGTGGAGCACAATTGCTCAACTTGTGGTGGCCAGGGAGCTGAGAGAGGCAAGGAGTGGCCCCCCATTGTATCTTTTAAGGACACACCCTTGTAATCCTTAAACTAGATCCTTCCTCCCAATAATAGCACCCTAGGATTACTCCAGCCAGGCAGTAACCATTTGATTATGTCAGAATCTTCACAACCCAATCACATCAAGGATTGATGAATCAAGCCATTTGCAGAAGCTCCTTGGAGAACACTTCCTCTAAGAACAACAGCTATTGGAAGACCCTCACTGGGAATGAGAGAGACCCCACCACCATTTTCACAAGATGATTTCTGGGAATCTGATTCTTTCTATAGCTTGCTGGCAAGGAAATGGGAGTTCTGTCTAAAGCATCCTTCTCTCAGTGGCCCTCCTGACAAATAGAATCTGGACTATTTGGGACTGGTGGCTCTCATCTGAGGCAGGGCTTCTCTCAACGGCTTACATATCACTCCTGACAGGCAGTAGGGGGAAGGGGCTTCCAAAGACTTGTCTGACTTCTTGTTTGCTGGCAGAGGTGAGGGAAGTACCTGGACACA
Source organism: Rattus rattus (assembly GCF_011064425.1). Taxonomy (NCBI): domain Eukaryota; kingdom Metazoa; phylum Chordata; class Mammalia; order Rodentia; family Muridae; genus Rattus; species Rattus rattus. The sequence continues at coordinate 67,916,898 of NC_046155.1, forward strand.
AGTGTTTTCAGATGTCCCCTGGAGATGCTCATAATCTATGTGGCTGGCAGCTCCAGGCACCAAAGCCAAGAATTCACCTGGTACATGTCTACACTACAGATGTCACCAGTGGAGAGAAGAGACAAAGCTGAGCTTCTCAATAGGAACACATCTCCTACCCATGACCTCTACATGAAAAGGAAGGTCTGCCTATAGCTGCTCCTCACACAGACAGGCTTCTGTGACACAGAGCACTTTAGAAGGACTCCTTGCTACATCCTTCTTTCCAAGAAGTCCTGTTCTGTTCAACTCACATTCTCAACATTTTCAGAAGAAGGAAGGCAAATGCCCTTCCATAAATTTATCTATACCCTACAAGAGCTTATAGACCATACTGTCCCAAATTCTATGCATCATGAACTTAGAAGCCATCAGATTTGTAGTCCCTTTTTTGCAGTCACAGCAGACCAATAGCAGAGAGACACAGAAACCCTTCCTCCTGCACCCAAGTGACAGCTCTTCAATGATACTGTGAGGAGAGGTCTCTAGAGTCACAGGTGAGAGCCACTCATTGTCCCTGGCATAGGGACAGAGGTTATCGCAAATGCAACAGTAACCGTGCAAGGTGGAGCGTGGGTGAGTAGTGCACTCAGAACAGCCAAGGCCTTGGTCTGCTCCTGCCCCTTCTAGGTACAGTAGGTAACTCCTTGTGCTCACAGTGCATGGCCACATATAGGTGTGTGCACGTGTTTGTGTATGCACACATGCATGTTCATCCGTGCTGATGTGCATATGTGCATGCATGCTTGTGTTTGTGTGTGAACAGAATGCACATAGCTAGAGTGGGAGCTGATTGAGTTGGAATTTAGACTGCCAAAGGTCCCGGTTCTTCCATCAGACCCTGGGGGCAGACTGAACTCTGGAGCAACACATGATTTTAAGTATGTTTTAGTAGTAACTCTTTGCATATTACTGTGTATCCTAAAGTTGAAAGATGAAGGAGAATCCCAGTTAGGGAACCAGTCTTTTGGGAAGGGGGAATGTGGTAAAGCATGGATGCTGGGAAATATGTCAACATTGCACAGGAATTAAACCTGGGTCATAGTGACTAAGGATGTGGGTTAATTATCCACCTTCCATGCATGAAGCACTGAGTCCTATCCCTGGCACCACAGAAGCTGACCCCAGTGGAGCTTGCCTGTATTTCCAGCCCCTGGAAGGTAGAGGCAGGAGATCAGAAGTCTAAGCTCATTCTCACCTACAGAGTGAGTTGGGGGCTAACCTGGGTTTCCTGAGACTCGTCTAAAATGGAAAAGCAGGATCACAACCAGGCTGAGGTGCTGGAATTCCCTAGGGTGTTTTGTTTGCTCATGCAACTACCTTTAAAATAATCCTTCCTACGTTTTATCCTTCCTATTCCACTCTGATTGACCTGAGAGGAGGCTTGGCCCAGATCCATCCAGAGTTTGCCAAAACTTGGTGACATAAAGCCAAGACAGAGTGACAGAAAGTGAAAAGATTAAGTAGTTAAAAGAACAGTCCAGCACACTAACAATGCCAAGGCAGACTATCATCTGATAGCCCCCAGCCCCTCTTCCCTAAAGAGGGAAAGCGCTTATTCTGACCCTCAGAAGTAAAAGGAGAAGATGGGCTACATCAACATCTAACTAGAATTGCCCATTCTAAGAAGTGATAATCTGGTCCTCTGCCCTTACCTGTCTTTATAGTTCTATCTAGGTCTATTCTAGGTTCTTCTATCTTGCTTCAGTTTATGAAACTGAAAATGAGCAAATGGGGGAGGGGTCTATTAATAGTTTGTGCTACTTATAGAAGACCCAGTGGGCTCCTGGACAAAGGAGGGCTGAGCCAATTCGCTGAGTAAAAAGACATGTTTAGCCCTGGCATTCCTCTTCACCTTTCTACAGCTTCTAGAGACCCTGGAGAGGACACCTAAACTCCTTGGGCAACTCTATCCACAGCTATTGGCTCCAGGCAACATCAGACTTCCCAGTTTCGGTTTTGCAACTACACTCTTGGGAGAGTTTCAGCCCAAAACTCATTGACTGTCTCAGTGGCCACTTCCTCATTTGCTGACATCTTGGCTCAGTTTGGGCATTCTAAATTAATAACCATTTAGCCGTACTGGCTGGGAGAAAGAGAAAGCTTCGGACTGGAAGACAGAGAAGTGACTCAGAGACAAAGGTGAAGTCCCAAACAGGGTCAGGAAATCCTAGGTAACAGGAACAGAATGACTGCCTGATGTTCACGCTTCTAGCAAAAAAAGGGGCATTCTTCCTGGGTCTGGATTACACTGGTGGCGCAGGAACAGCAAAGTTTATGGACTGAAGCTTCACATCTTGAAGCCATCACTCCAACCCAGCCTTCTTAAGTTGTGACATCAGCTCCAAGCCTCAGTAGCCATCCTCTGAAGGACTCTGAATTACTTCTGCAGTCTTCACTCTTGTGACCTCCCTCTCTTTTCGTCCCCTCAAGCCAGTCGCCTCAAAAATGCAAACTCTCCTGAGACCCTAGGGAGCTCTACGTCCCTTGTCTCTTATCCATTCCAGAAAGCTTTGACCCCCTCCACCACAGCATTCTCTGGACTTCCTGTTAGTGCTATTGCTCAGTGGGAGAGCATATCAGTTAACTGGATTCATGGTAGCATGTCCTGTGCCCTAAAGCCTCGTGCTAACCTCTGAGCAGCTGAGCCAGGGCGAGGCCATCCTAATCTTTACTTGTTCTGCTTGTGCCACATTCCTGCACACAGCAAGAACTGACAGCAAACATTCGTGGTTGTTGCGTATGTAGGACAATCACTCATGTGGGTCTCTGACTGTGTCTACATACATTCTGGGATCCCTGAACCAGGCAGGCAGCTGCCAAGCTCCATTTGACCTACATAGGCCTGTGAGCTTTTCTGGAAGTCTGGAGTCACAGTACTCACAAGGTGGGTGGCAGTTTTAATTATTCAAACCATGGCATCAGAGTCACCCTTTCTGTGTACCAGCCCAGCCATGCAGTTATGATCCTGAATAATTTACCTGGCCCCTCCAAGCCTTGGCGTCTTGACACTAAAATGAAAGCAGTAACAATTCCTAACTCATAGAATTGCTTTGTGGACTAAACCAGGATTTAGACAGCACCTTGGCATCAAGCCAGAGTTGTCCTTGTGCTCATTAAACTTTACTAACAAGAACCAAGATGACCTGTGGGCAAACCAAGGAGGGACATTCAGTGAAGGTAGTAAACAGTGAATACAGGCTTGCTGTAGGCACAGCATCCATGAACGTTAACCAACAGTACCAACTTAGAGAGGAGTTGACTAAGCCTGAAATCTAGGCTACGGTGTGGTTTGAGGGGGCTCACCGAGAAATACAACCTCTCCATGGGTAGGAACAACCTCCCTGGTTGGTATGTTGCTAAGTTAGTACTGAGAAAGGTGATGGGTTAGGCCTGAGCTCCTGTTTCTATTTGATATTCCTGGGAAGACGCTGAGAAGGAGTGTCTGTTTCTCAGAAGACAACCCTCAAGGCCACTCAGGATGTCTGGCCCTTGGGGACTCTCTTAAATAAAAGTTGGCATGAATATCAGCATTGAACATTTGTTTTCTGGTTATTGTTAACTTTGCATATGACACAGCTGGGAATGTCATCTTGAAGGGTGCCCCTGATTTGAGCAAGCATCATTCAGGATGATCCTGGAACTGTTTTTCTGGGAAACTCAGGCTGGAAGTTTGCAAAGAGGCACAAGTCGTGTGACTTCTTGATGAAAAACATACCAACAGGCAGCATTTTGCTTATGTAATTGTCTTATTAATGTATTAATTTCATATGGTCTTCGTTATCTGTTTAACCCCAGCTTGGACCACTGCAATCAGCATAGCCTGTGACATAATTTGTGCCCCAGCTCGGTTCTTTGAGTTCTTCTGCTGACCCAGTGTTCACTTGTGACTCTGGGGAGCAGCAAGGAAAAAGATGAGCTTCCTTGCGTGGGGTTGAGAATCTGGGGTCAGACGCTCAGCCTTAGGGAGTTCCTTGCACTTTAGCTCACCACGTTGGAATGGCGCTTAACTCCCAAATGCAAAGCTGCTAGGATTTTTGTTCCTTGCTGGACAGATGTTACTAGAAATTTAGAGGATCTGCCTCCCTCTGGAGAGGGCTATAAAGTTATGCTTTTCTCCTGTGTATCTAGGGTCTCAGAAGCAGGGGGATGGGACTTTCTTGTTGCATGTGGACTTGTATGTGACTGGTATCAAGAGATTAATAGGGCAACAAGGTGACTTGTGACCACAGAGTCCTCTCCCTGTCAGTATGCTGTTCCATTTGAAGCAAGGACGATTTGGAACAATTTACATGGCCCTTCCTAGCCTCATCATCTTGACTATAAAGGAACAATATCAGTTCTTAGCTGTACAGTTGCATTGCAGACTGAGCTATGGGGTCTATAAGCCTCTTTCTCAGCATGAAGCCCAGGATGGACTGATGTGCGTTTCATGTTGGCTAGCAACTCATGCTGTCCCTCTAGGCTTACATGAGACAAACCATCCTTTGACAATTAGAAGACTTTTTCTTCCCCCACCTCCTATGGATGGGGAAGGTGGCTTTGGTTGAAGCCATGACTCCCTACATGTGGGGATGAAAGAGAAAACACCCTTTGAGTCTTCTCAAAGCTTTCTCTCTCAAGCTCCTGTGAGGAAATCTCCACATGACAGATCTTTCCATCTCACTTTTTGATATGATAAGAAAAACATGGTCATAAATTTACTGTAGAAGGTTTTACCTATGCTTCTGTTATTCTGAAAGGCACCAAACTGACTAATTTGATAGGTGATGGAACATGACGGTGTCAGCCAAAGCTGAGTCTTTACTGAGTAATTCAGATTCGTTTTCAATATCTCATAGACAGACCACTGTACTTGAAATGAAAATATGATTGTTGGCAGAAGTATCTAAATGACCTTCATCTTGTTTTTTCTTGCAGTAAATATTAATTTCCAGCATATTAAATGGTGGCCTACATCTACAGGCATACTTAAATCATGGCAAGTTTTTTTTTATGTACACGCAGGCAGACGGGGGAGAAATGGTTGATAACTTTAGCATCAAATTAGTCAACATTCCAGAGTCCAGTTAACATTCCACTTAGGATTGAGTACTAAGACTAGTTCTTAAACTCTGTTGCCATGGGAACAAAGGTGCACAGGGAGGTGGTTTTCTGACTTTCAAGGATGGACTACAAAGGTGAAATCCGTTCCAGTTCTCTCTTTAAGTTCCTGACAATGTGATCCTCCAAGGATGCCCATTCTCTTAGTTTTACAGACCACTGAACATCCGTATCGTCCTGGTGGGAGTAGAAGTGTGGAATGACATTGACAAATGCTCTATAAGCCAGGACCCATTCACCAGCCTCCATGAGTTTTTAGACTGGAGAAAGATAAAGCTTCTACCTCGCAAATCCCACGACAACGCTCAGCTTATCAGGTGAGCAGCGCCATCTTCCTCTATTAAAGATGCAGCGCCATGTGCTTATACTTTTCTGGGGTCTGCACAGCATACTGGTTCCTTCAAAAGGCTTGCTTCCCAGCCTGCATCATGGCCAAGCACATCCCTACCTGGCTTCACACATCCATCGGGGAAGTCTCCTGTCCCCCTGCAGGACTCTTATTTATGGTCCCCGACCATACTCTTCCATCCATAACTGGGTGTTTTTCTCTATGCTAGTTTATCTGGTATTAGTCTCAATAAGATTGCCTCAAGTAATATATCATTAGTGGGAAAAATCTATATTTTTACAAGATCTGAAAGCAAAGCATGTGAGTGAAAATTGTCAGGTACCTAGGGCCTTTCTCCTCTGTTGGAAGAGTTCTCTCTGGCTTTCCAGGTCAGTGAGTGTCATCTTGACCTAGTGATCTTCACCCCATCAGTACCCACTTGTCACCTGCTAGGACCCAGGTAGGTTCTTTGAACATAGCAGTGACCAGTATTAAACCTTTTTTGCTCTGAAGAATGTCTGCTGGGAGAAAGCAGAAAAATAGAAAGCATTAGAGTAGCAAGTGCTATGGGGATGTGAAATGAAGGGGGAGGTACAACTGTCCCACAGCATATGGTGAGTGACTCCAGGCACCTTTGCATTTAAAAGAAGAGAATGTCACTATATTAGCCTGAATCCATAGGAAGCAGATGTTTTCAGAAACAGCACATGTTTATTTTAATCTTTAGGCACTTTATACTATTATTTGTTTGTTCTCGTGTAACTTAAATCAGCAAAGCAAAACCTTCAGACACAAGGGTCCCTGTTCATTGGCCAGTCAGATCTAATTTATTGAACATTCATGAGAAGGGAACAAGATTGTTCTGCCCTATGTTCTCTTTAGGAAAAGCCTCCATCCACCCTCAGTCTGTCAGTGGTCCCTGATCACTTACTCTAACCATTTCTCCTGGGGTCCCTGTAGATGGGATTGGTTTCTTCCCATTTTGTGCACTGATCAGTCCTGCACTGTTAAAAGTACATCTCATGTACTTTAAGTTGGAATGTTTTGTTTTTGTTTTTTTTTTTCCCCCACTAAAGGAATCTGTCCAACTTAAACATCTGGAAATAAGTTAACATCTTTAACCTTCTTAATTTACTTGTATATATAGTTGTGACCATTCATATGGTCTGTGTATGTGAGCAGCTGTAAATACAAAGGCTGAATGAAGAGCCTACTGCTGTGACTGAGTGCAGAGTCGGCGCTCCACATCTGAGGGCTCCACACCCACGGATCCAACTAACCCCAAACCGGAAATGTTCAGAGAACAGCACATCTTTACTGAGCATGTGCAGACTTGCATCCCTGTCGTGTCTGAATAATTCAGTGTAATGACTGATAGACAACTTAGATGGTATTAAGGACAACTAATCAAGAGATTGGATTGTATGGATACACAGGTTCTATGCAAACACAATGCCGTTTTATACAAGGAATTGAGTATCTATGAGTTGTGGTACCCACAGAAGATTCAAACTTTAACCTTCATGGATAACAAGGGATAGTTCTTGTGCCATGGATTAGATTAGATTAGATAGATAGATAGATAGATAGATAGATAGATAGATAGATAGATAGATAGACAGACAGACAGACAGACAATTGATAAAAAGAAGAAAAGAGAAAAGAAACAGAAGAGGGATGGAAGAAACAACGGTATTTATATACTTGCTACCTCTGTCCAATTAATCATTGTGAAGATTTCATTTTATTTTATTTCCATGTATGAGTGTTTGTCTACATGTACCTCTATGCACCACGTGTGCCTAATACCCACAGAGGCCAGAAGAGGAGGTTGGATCCCCTAGGACTAAAGTTACAGACAGTTGTGAGAGCTGTGAGTTATGTGTGCTAAGAATCAACTCCAGGTCGTCTAGAAGAGAAGGCAGCTCTTACCTTAACTCTGGGCCATCTCTCCAGCCCCATATTTGACTTTTCAAACTGTAAGTGCATTGTCTGTTAGCCTGACTAGTGCAACAGGATGAAGTGCCTTGATTACTTTGTAGGAATCCAACAAATACAGCTTAACATTGTAATGCCTGAGGCTGGAGTTAACAAACACACTGAGACAGCCGGTCGGTATAACTAGTTTTATGATTAGGTTGATTCCAGATAGGAGAATGCCTTCTGGAAGTTCCCTTCTGGAAGCTTCCTCCCCAATGCCGTGGCTTTGTGGGTGCTTACTTGCTATGCACTAGGTCTGGAGAAGTGATCGCTTTTCTGCCGATTTCAGTCTCAAAAGCTATATTGGCAGAACCCTTTGAAGGATTCCGTGTCTGGGGATGATGAGTTACACAGGAAAGCAAACTCTAGCTACAACAGAAAATCTCCCAAGCTGTCTCCTATGTTTCCTTTAGCAAACAGTGATTCCTGGTGACTTCTCAGTCTTTCCATCAGCAGGCATTGTTTCAAAGGAACAGCTCCTTACAGGAAGCAGGCTACAGCTTACAAATACAAGGCAATACCTGGCCACTGTCTGAGTCTGGACAGCAAAACTCTGCAAGAATTATGGGACCATCTTGCAACTGGAAAAGTAAAGTGCAATGAGAAAAAGATAAAAGTCTCAAGTAGATACCCCCTCCTGGGGCCGTTTGCATCATTGAACATTCTGTGGCAGGTCTGCCTAGAAAAGACTTGAAATGTTCAGAAATGGACCTGCAATGTGTGAGATTAAAGGAAGTCCTTCCTTTGTTTTGTAGTGGGGTTTATTTCCAAGGAACCACGATTGGCATGGCACCCATCATGAGCATGTGCACTGCAGAACAGTCCGGAGGAGTGGTCATGGTAAGCCAAAGATGTCTGGGAGCTATCTTCCCCGTCTAGTGATTTCCCCAGGAAATCTACTCCTATCAGACCTCTTGAAGCCATTGATGCTCTCTAGATTCGCCTCTAACTTTTATTCTACCCGTATTTATGATTTATTTTCCCACATGTGGGGGGGCAGTTTAGAAGACACAGTTGGTCTTCAAGGAAGAGTGGAAGAGTGGCTCCTTCTGTGGAGAAATAATCTCGACAGGGACTATTGGTCAAAGTATCTCAATCCAGGGAAGCTTCCTGATGTTGGGGTGAACCAGGATATGGGGGTTGCCCTCTGTGCTCAACTTGGGGGGAAGGGGTATGGGAGGGATAGACTGTGGCCTCACCAAATGTTGCCACTCAAGTGATTTTTTTTTGATGGTTCTGCCCCTGCGCCCACCAGTCAGAAGTTTGAGGTTTTTCACTACGTACCATTGCAAATGCTTAACATACCTTCTGGCCAGAGCACAATTTGTCTTTATCATAACCTTATTCTTGGAAGGCAGAAGCCTGGGTTTATTGCTTCACGGGGCTAACTTTGTCATATACAGGGCTATATATGTTTGTAGAAGGAAGTACAACGAGAAGCATGTTGGAGATTTCTTATGCATTTAATGGAAAGAACTTAGACTTGCTGCCCGACGGGGGCTCCCACCCACTCTAGCCCTTCTGAAGGGATTCTCATACCAGACTGTCCCTAGAATGGTACCAACTCTCAGATAGGGATATCCTTGGAGCCTGTCCCTCTGTGTCCTTTAAATAAATACACTCTTGCCCTCCCAAGAAGCCATGACTCTCTCCCCACCCTCCACACAGAACTTCCTGAGTGTTGGGTTGTAGGAAAGGGTGGGAAACAGTTACATTCTGCTGAGTGTTATTTTCTCTGCATACTGCCTAATCTAATCTTTCTAGCGATGGTACGTAAACATTTTCCTCCCGTCTGGGAGCAGTGGTAGGTAATTTATGCAAGCATGCACTGCGTGGGCAGGCTATGTGGAGGGCCTGCACCCACTCGCTGGATCCGCTGGCTTGAACCGGCTCCTCTCAGGTTTCCTTTGAACATGGAAGCCCAGCCGGTGATCTCCACTGTGGAAGTCACTGGAAAGTTTGGGTTTTTGCTGGTGCCAGGTTAATTTCAAGTCAGATCGCAGCTTTGTTTTCATAGGACAGATTGTAAAGTTTTAAGAGGGAGTAATTTTCAGTTTCATGGTTCCATGGTTAGTCGCTACTGACTTCGCCACTTAAAACTGGCACAAATACAGTTCAGAGCCAAAATGGAATCCTTCATAAGCAAAGCAGGTCCTGCCCCTGCAAGGGGCTAAAGCATCCCATGTCCCACCTGACAGGGTAAATAAAGGATTTGTCAGCCAGTATCCCTTGCTTTGTTTTCACAGAAGTCATTACTAAGAGCCCCTCCTTAAAATCATGCAGAAGAAAAAAAAAAATCCTATTTTGTTTTAAATATGTGAAATTAACATGAGAATAAATGCTACTTGTGGGCCCTGTCAGGAGAGTCAAGTCAGGCCCAAAGTTAATTATCAAGGGGGCTGGAGAAACGGCTCAGCAATGAAGAGTTCATCATGCTGCTCTTCCAGAGGACATACATGGGTTCAGTTTTCAGAACCCAAGGCAGGCAGCCCCTGACCTCCTGTAACTCCAGCTCCAAGGGACCCAGTGCCCACTTCGGGGGTTCCACAGCAACTGCAGTCACGTAGGCAAACCCACACAGAAGACACAAACATATGCATACTTAATTAAAAAAATAATTTTTTTAAAAAAATTGGTTTTTACCAATTAGATGGCAGAGAATGTCTTTACACACAGTTTTTAGCCCACAGAGAAATACCAAATAGGGTGGAAGTTACCATCATACAACAGCTTTAACTTCTGTAGGATTCATGAGACAACAAAACCAGATATTTCCTGTTCAGACCTAAAACATTAACACTGCTTTTCTGTTACTGCATCCTGAGCTGGATTCATGTGTGTTACGTGTGACCCTCACCATACCAAGGACCCCCAGTATAGAAAAAGAAGAAGGGGGCAACCTTTATAGAGCTAAAAATATGATGGTTTCTAAAACCATTTCCCCTATCTTTTCAAGATAAGTCAACTATTAGTTTTAGTAATTTAAAGCCATGCCTTTGTACCTAACTAACCTTAAAAATGATGATGATGATGATGATGATGATGATGATTGTTAATTTGGGCATGGTATCAAACACACAAAAAGATTTGTTTTCCTAATTGTAAGCAGGTATAAAGGACTTATTAGTAGTCCTTAAGACAGAATCTAAATTGTCATTTATGCATGATGTAAGACAACTCAAAAAATAAAGATAAAACTGGTAATTCACCAAGCAGATAAAAAAAGACACCAGGTGAATATTCTCAAGGAACAAGTTCCTTGAATTATTTTTGCCAAGCATGCTGATGAAACTCAGTCCTCCATATGTTACTGTGGCAATATTCCCCTCGCTAATGCATGTTATTAAGAATTGATTTCCTGAAAGGTAAAATTTGTAGTACTTCTACAACAGGAAACTGTGAAGTGTAAATTAGTAATTTATCAGGAATTCCCTTGAGTCTAAGAACAGCTTGCTTTCTATACATGCTATTGTGTCCCAGACAATAGGCTGGTGACAGCCCTGCCCTTGACCTGTAACATCCGCTGGCTCTCACAGAAACATACCTTTACCCAGAGTCCTCAAGAGGACTGGAAAGAAGAGATTTTCTAAAACATCATATCATACTCTCTTCCGGACATGTTTTGAGTTCCTGGATAACACAAACCAAAATTCAAGCAAGATATTCTATGGCCCTCACTGGCAGAATTTCTATAAATCACATCAGCTAATTAACCAATCTTAGATTAAGTTTAAAAAAAAGACTGTGTTTTTAGTTATGTTTAAGTATCTATTTGAGCCAAGCTATCCAAGAAGGATGTTAAGCAATTAAGCTGGAGGTGGCCAGAGTGCTCGCTGATGGCAAAAGGTCAGTGTGAATCCCAGCAGCTCCATCAGAGAATCGGGGCCTTCTTTATGTCCAAGGTCAACTTAAAGGGCCAGCAAGACTGACACATAACTGAATTGTAACCTTAATTCAATTACCTTCCAGTAAATTACGTTACATGATCAGCTGTTTCCGTAGATTGACAAGAACTTTCCCAGAGTCATCCCCTACCAGGCAAAGGAAGAAACAGGATTAAGAACAGTTTAGCTGTTCAGGATTGATTTGAAAGCAGCTTACATCCCCTTAACCAGGCAGCCTTTTCTTTCTATCATTAAGAATAAATTTTGCCTCTCTTGATGGTGTTTTGAAGAAGGGAGATCAGCAAAAATCCTCATGTATAATAAGATGGCCCTCAGAAGACGAACCCCAAATGGGCTTAATGAAATAGGCCAAAGTACTTCCCATGGTCGAAGTTAATAACAAGGCTCTGTATTTGGGCCTTTATGGGGAATTCAGTTAAACCAAGCGTTAATGATGAACAAATGCCAAGGGGAGGGAAAATGGTGGAGAAGAGGCCAAGCAGATGTGAACTGTAAATCTCTGCTCTTGTGTTTTTCTTTGAGGACCATTCAGACAGCCCCCTTGGTGCCGCAGTGACCTTGGCGCATGAGCTGGGCCACAACTTCGGGATGAACCATGACACACTGGAAAGGGGCTGCAGCTGCAGAATGGCTGCGGAGAAAGGAGGCTGCATCATGAACCCTTCCACAGGGTAAGTACCAGGCTCTGGTGGCCCAAGAGTTAACAGTACACATCGTGAGTCATGCGCTGAGAGACGTCTTAGCAAGAGAGGATAGTGCTTCCCCGTCCCCGGTTGTCGTCTGACTGAAGAATCTAAAGAGGTTTCCTGAAAGAAATCCATGCACAAGTAGCAAGAATGGACTGTGTGATCTTGGGAGCCATGGACAGCCAGCTTCAATGGCACAGAGCACAAGGCCGGCCTCTTCTCTGGGAAGCAGTGGGGATGGATGCTGTTATTTAGAAATCACAAATTGGCCATAGTCTCAGCACATGTTTCTGATTCGAGCATCGTTTCAGCTGACACTGGCCAAAGGAGCCAGGCTTCTGAGGGTCTTAAGAATCCACCCTACAGAACTGAAATGGGTTATGTGTCCTACAGGGTCTCCTCCTGGAGCATGCTGGGTAGAAGATGCCTCTTGACTCCGGTTAGGTAAAGATGTGTTACAGTATCCATGTTGATAGACCACTTCACTGGACCTTTGGGACTTTAATGAAAGGACTTTCTAGTCCCACTGTTGAATACCTTGAGTGAGGTGGACACAGATGCTCCCTGGAGAGTTTCAAGATGCAGATGTCCTCTGACAATTCTGAGAGTCTGTCCCAAACTAGAGTGGCAGGCTGATTTAGGTAAGCTTAGAAAAGAGAACACGCTATGTATGGTCCCTTGTCCCTTATATTAAAATTCAAGACCCTGTAGATGCTTCAATCATGGAGTTTGCCCAGTCAAGCCTGCTATGTACACTTATTGAATTTGTAGCAGTAGGAGAAAAAAGTATTGACCGAATGACCTAACTGAGCTCTGGATAATGGCTCTGTGAAGCCTTGCTGTTAAGGAAACACCATCCTGTGAGGGATAACACTCACCTATGAGCTTTAAAGTCCAAGAAGAGGGGAGGATTGCTGAAGAATGTGGTCTCACCTTTGCAAACAACATGGAGAGGGGCTCCTTACCAGATAATTTTTAAGACACCAATAAAGTCTGGGCTGAACCACACAGCCCATATTAAAGCATTGCCACCTCATGTCAGCCACTGCTCAGGTGCCCTGCATCACAGCGAGTCACCGCTGCCTCGAGTCACGCTCACTGGCACTGAAACTCTTCAGGGCCAACCTTGTCGTTCATGCTTCTGCCTTAAGCATGATTCAGAGGAGTCGAGGAGGCCTTGTTCAGTGATGGCAGGAACCAAGAACCTGACTGAAAGTAAGAATAGTTTAAAGCAACACTGTCAGGGAGCTGTAAGCATGGCCCACCCTTGGCCCACAGGCTGCATGCAACCTGAGATACAGATGAGTTTGTCTCAACACAAAATCATACACCCACTCAAAGCATGATGAGCCATTTCTTTTGCAGTTTTATTTTTACAGCTCAATGGTGCCATCCTCAAACGTGAGCTTTACAAAGGCATCATGTCACAACAGTGTCAAAGGGTTAGATGTACCTGCTAGAGACTAATGAGTGTTGCTCTCTGTGAAGGGAAGGCCAGCCACCCTGACGCATAATGTTCTCTCTATACAAATCTAAACAGAGAGAAGCAGCTGAACACTTAGGGAAAGAGCCACGGCTTAGGGCATGAGGTTGGTCTTAAGGCCTGTGTGTACCTTGTGTCTCACTATCCAGGAAGCCTAGACAGAGCCAGCTTCCCTGGGTAGCATGTCTCCAAGTGGCTCAGAATGGGACTGGCAGGAGTTTGCCTGCAACAGGGTGATCTTTGTCTCTTCTCATTCTTGATGAACTCATCCAAAGGACAGATCACAGAGCTATGCTTCATCCCCCTGATTACTAATACACTAATACAGACACTAATACATCCACCCACAAATACACTAATACAGACACTAATACATCCACCCACACATCTCCAGAAAAGGTCCCCACTGACCAAGCGACTGTGTTGCCAAGCTAACATTGCTAGTGCCTTTTAACTTTTGATAAGAGAAAATGGAAGAAGAGAGTCCAGATAGAGTCCCTGTGGGTTGGTAGAAGAAATCAGATGACATCCCAGTTCTGACCTGCTTGTTCGCATGACCCAATTGTTCTCATGCCCACAGGCAAGGGAGCAAGCCCTGGGCCTTTCTGAGCTTTGTCAGCAAAATACCTAAGTCCATCTGTATGTCTTTTCTGCCTCCCAGCCAGCCACCCACTTATCCTCTTGAATAGAAAGCACTGTTTGAGGAAGACCCTACAGCCCTAAAGATTATAGACATCTGCAGGCGTGCTCCCTAGCACTCCTGGGGGTTTTGTGTGAGGTCTTTCTGGCTGGCAGGTGTCCACAGCAGTGCTGAACAGGGCAAGCCGAATTACCCTAGAGCTATCTGAATACCTCAGGTAGAAATGACATTGTTAAGAGCTCAGCAAAACATTCTGAAGTCTTCCCCAGACACCAGGGGCTTGCTAATAGCCTTTATTTGATTTATTCCTTATTAGCAATGTCAGAGTTTTCTCTTTTGCTGAGCTTGTATTTTTGCAAAAAAAAAATTTTTTTTCTGTTTGGTTTCCATTTATGATCCCACGTCCTTATCCAGAGAGTGGTGTTTTTAATTTTCTCAGATGGAGAGCAACTTCTTAAGCAAGTGGATGAATTAATCACAAAAGCCCATAGTGAGGAGGAGAGCCAAGGGGCCCAGACAATCCCCCATCATCCATCACCTAAGGTGGAATTTCCCAGGCTGCTCCAGCATTATCTCATAGTGGTGGTTCCCTTGCCTCATGGGGTCCCTGGGAGAGGAGGGGGAGTGGGTTGAATGAGATCATGCGCCTCTGTAAATTATAAATCACTCTCCAAAGACAAAGGAGTATTAGTGTCATTTAGTTCACAGAGACAGCTAGCACAGAAGTTGGATCTTTTTCAGAATTCCCACTGATCAGTAGGTAGGACTTCTGGTTACGGTGGCCAGTTTTAACCTGAGCCAAACACCAGCCTTCCTCTTGACTTTTTCCTCCCTGCTGATTGACCCATGGGCGGCTAGTGTCAAAAATACTGGTTAATTGACGTCTGAGCCTGAAGAGAGATTAATAATAGATTTGATAGTAAGGACTCAGAATCAAAATAAAACAAATAACAGAAAGGGTACAGCCTGTAGAGAATATGGTTTTCCCTTAACACGGTATTCCTGTATCCTAACTCTAAAATCGTGGCCCAACACTCACCCCTGACAAATGGGACTGGAAGGTCTGCAAATACAAGCACGGAACAGAATCCTGTGCAGACCAGGGTACTGATCTCCTTGCACACAGCAGCTCCGGCTAGACAGGGGTTCCCTAGAGCTTGCCTCATTAGTTCTCAGGAGCCCATGAGGACGTGTATTTGATGTCTTGAGACTAAGCATTTAAGACCTGCCTTGGATATCACTCTTTGACGTAGGTGGTGTCTAGCGGTTTATGTGGGATTAAACTCAGCAGCATCCATCTATTAAGTTGCTCCTTGAAGATCTTGGTCTTCCTAGATTGGGTGGAATCGCCTTGAGCACGTTCATGGGAATAAGGAGAGAGGAGTACTGAGAACATTTTTAGAGTTAGCATGATAGTAAATATAACTTGCTATAGTGGGAAAAATTAGGATTTACATTCAAAAATAGAGTTGCTGGTTCCTCTAATTTTTGCAGAAATTGTATTATTGAGAGCTGGGCACTTAAGCTGTCTGAGAGGAATGCACCAGAATAGGCCACACATTGTGCTCTTTGATGAATGTTGAGTATACACCCACAACAGGACAGACTCATATCTGTTTGGTTTCCATTATGATCCCACATTCCTGTCCTGAGAGTAGTGTTTTTAATTTTCTCAGATGGAGAGCAACTTCCCAAGCAAGTGGGTGAATTAATCACAAAAGCCCCAAGTGATGGGGAAGCCAAGGGGGATTTCTTTCATTGTGCTAGAAACAGATGAGAAAACCAGCCCACAAGACTCCTGCAGGTTGGAGTCTCATCATTGGTCAAAGTGCTAAGTGACTATTTAATGCTCAGCCATAAATGGGCCATGTACATCAGCACCTCCAAGGCTCAGGGAACACCAGTGAGTAAGAAGCATAAAGAAGTGAACGAGCAGAAGGAAGCTGGTAAAGATGTCTGACGTCTGAGCATGGATGGTTCTTTCACTCTTGAACTCACAGTAGCTGTGATTGCCTGCACAGCATCTGCACCATGTAAGATCCAGCAACGTCCTGTACATAGAATGAGAAGAGGCTCATGGACTCCGCCCCTCCATGAGGTTTTATCTAAGTAGTTAATAAAGTCAATGAAGGAAGAGAAAGGCATTTCATTAGGGGTGCATCTACTGATAAGATGTCCTTGATATAAACAAACCTTCACCCATGCCCCCATAAGCCACCCTAATGAAACTCACAGGTCACTAAACAACAACAACAACAAAAAACATTCAAGACCAAGAAGGGCTACTTGGGACAAGGAAGGAACAGTGGAAATCCTAGGGGTAGAAGATGACGTGGGTAAATATGATCAAAATATGTACACTTATGAAAATGTCATAATGAGTGGGGTAGTGGTGGCACATGCCTTTCATATCAGCACTTGGGAGGCAGAGGAAGGAGGATCTCCCAGTTCAAAGCCAGCCTGATGCACATAAGGAGTTCCAAGAAAATGTCAGAAAAAGTCATAATGAAATCTATTATTATAATGAATATATGCTGGGGAGATGGCTCAGTAAAGAACTTGATGCAGAAGCACTGAGGACCTGAGCTTGGATCTACAAAGCCCAGTTACAAAGCAGAGCACAGGGCTAGAGACCTGTAATTCTATGCTGGGTAAGTTCGGGTCCCCAGCACCTCTTACAAAACTGAGCATAGTGCTAGGGAGATTCTGGTGATTTCTAACCTGCCAGTCTGGCTAATCAGCAAGCCCAGGCTCAGTGAAAGGTACTATAAAGTACATTGGACACTGTTTGAGGAAAGTACCCAGTGTTGACCTCTGTGTCCTGATACACATACATGCATGCACACTTATACATGTATTCATTCACATTTCAGAGAACATTCATGGTAGTGGGAAGATAGGCAAGGAATCTGGAGGTGACAAGTTGAAAGCGGCAGAGTTCTGATAGAAGATTCTGTAGGTATGGGTTGAGGGTTATCTCACTTCTGAGCATCTTATCTACTCTAAGTAGACCTGGGTACCACAGCATCCATCAGTAGGTACTTGTAAGTCCCTCTAAGACAGTGCTCCTCAACCTTCCTAATGCTGTGACCCTTTAATACATTTTCTCATGTTGTGGTGCCCCCTCAACCATAAAATTATTTAGTTGCTACTTCATAATTATAATTTTGCTACTGTTATCAGTCACTGATGTAAATATCTGATATGCAGGAGATATGGTGGGGATTGTGCCCCACAGATTGAGAACCACTGTTCTAAGAGATAGAGAAATCTTCAAGCCCAATCGTGTTACCACACTTTAAATCTTCTGCAAAGTGACCAAAAATTTAATTCCCTGTGTACAGGGAGTCAGAGTTGAAAGGGGTCCAGCTGAGAATGCATCAGGGAGCAAAGGTCAGCATGAGAGCCTTCGAGGGATTGAGCAGAAGTAAGGCTGTCCTCTCCCTGAGCATTTCCAGCTCATTTCAAGCTACGGAATGTCTCTTTGAAGGATTTGCCTGGAAATGCGTGTCAAGGGGATGGAATGAATAGTGGTTTCCTGTGAAAGCTCCCAGAGGCTGATAAGAAGTACCAGAGCCCAAGAGTCATCGACACAGAATAGACACCCCATCAAAACCTACCCCCTTCGAATTCTGAGCAGCTGTGTAAGATCACAGAACACTCTGGACATGAGGGATTTGCAATGATGGGGTTGAAGGCACTTATGTCTCTGAATCATCTCATTTGAGGATGACAGGGCTGTGGGGGCGGGCAGCTCTCACTGAAAAGTTTCATAAAAATCTTCATTGTTTTCCCTCAAAGTGCTGGGATAAATGGGAAATCTTTATCCAAGGGAAAGGGGAGAGGGAGAGCCTTAGTAATAAAAGGAGGACTCCAAGAAGATGAAATATGACTGGTCAAATCAATTTCATTATCCAGCCAGCATCCTTGAGTCAGCTCCATCCTGACTTTAGCTTAGGGAAATGGCCTGGTGGGAGGATAAGCACATTGGGAAGACCTCATTAGTGTACAGCAGGCTCCTGTTTACTGCCTAGGTAAGGAGATAGAGCTTACTGGAAAATAAAAAGGGCTGTCTGCAGTTAGGACAGACTTTAAATACTGTATGATAAGGTCCAGGGCTTAGCAGAATGTCCTTTTCTCTGGCTGGACACTGTATAAGCACTACTCCTTGAGTATACAGCCCAGGTGAGATGATACAGGTAGTGTACCATCTACCTCCATGGATGGCACTTGTGCTGTCCTGGGTCAGGGAAGAGGACACAAGTATGTCCCCTTGTAACTAGAGGAACTGGTGCTCAGAAGTCTAACAAGCCAAGATTCTGTATCATCCGAGCAGAAGCCCAAGGATCTAAAGCTGAGTCACCTCCTGATATTTTTGCCAGATGAAAGTAGTCACATCCATATTTGGACTTTGTGTAAGGACAAAGGCCCTTCTCAGGACAAAGTATCCCTATGTGACTTCTAGGAGGCAGAAGATAGCCCTGTTTGAAAATGGTTAGGTCTACAAAACTTCTTCAGATTAAATCACTGCAGGAGACAATTCTTTCCTGTCATGGCCTCTTTAATCCAGAACTTTGTGAAATCATTCCAGCTGACCTTCTCCCTAACCCAATTTTCTCCCATGTATGAACCCCACGTGGCTTGCTCCTCTTTCTAGAAAGTGGTACAAAGACTTTAACATGAAGGCAAAGGTAACTTCTGGGTCTCTCTGCAACTCTGCTATCCAGAAGGAACCATGCTCTGTAAGATCAGACATTTGTTTTATTCACTGCTGAATCCTCAGCCCCTGAATAGCACCTAGCATGCACTAGAAGTGCTAAGTATTTCCTGGATGATAGGATGGGTGCATTGGTGAGAGGATTGATGGGTCAGGGGTAAGCGCATGGATATAAACTGATGCATGGATGGATGGGTAGGTGAAGAGCAGGGGAGTGGGTTGGTAGGGGTGGGGTAGATGGGTGAGTGGGTAGGTGGATAGGTGGGTAGCTGAGTGGATGAATAGGAGACTGGATTAATTGGGAAAGGATAGGTGAGTTGGAGCTCTGTGGATGGTTGAATGAATAGGGGAATGAGTGGATAGTTAGATGAACAGATAAATACACAGGTTGGTAGATGGGTGGGTGGGTGATGGACGGGTGGGTGATGGATAGATAATGATTGGATGCGTAGATGAATAGATAAGTGGCAATTACTGCACAATCATTTGTTTCCTATTTTAATGACTAATGCTCCAGAGGAAAAACTGTATGACCACCATTATTTTATCAAATTTAGCATTTGTACAACCTCCATTTTCCTTTTCTGTGTGCACCATATCTCGGTTACAAGGATGGACTTGATATAACCAGTTGAAAAACATGCAAACAAACTAAAGGTGGGAGCTGAGTAAACACTCAGGATGAGAAGCCTGTTGCCGTCTGCACTCCACGAGAGAGCAAGGAGAAGAGAGAAATTTGCTTTGCAAATGTGGGGTCTTCCCAGTGGGGCTTTTCCTGTAGGTATGCCAAAAAGTATACACACTCTAATAGTTCTAGGACTTATGGACAAAACCCCAATGACCCCCACTAAGAACTCTGGTGTCTTTCTCATGCTGCTTGTCACAGCCCTTAGAACACAGACATACTTGGCTCCTTCCGATGAATGAGAAGCCTGCAGGTCAGGGAGGACACAGGCCCAAGCTCCTGGCTCCAAGCCCAGTCCTCTGCCCTTCACCAGTACCTGCAAGTTTTGGGGCCTCGAGCTCTCCAGACTTGGGAATGAAAAGAAGGGTCTCTCACCATTCCTGGGCTCCCTTGTGGGAGCCCAAGCAAGAGATGACCAGTGGGACCAGGACAGGGTGTATGCTAATTTTTGCCTTAGCTGGGGTTTCGGAGTTCTGTTATGACTGCCTTACCCAGCAGGTCTGATGAGAAGCCCCTTTCTCCTGAGAAGCATGTTATGTGCAGGTGTGTCTGCTACAGCAGCAGAAAGGGGTCTGTTACATGAGCCGTATAAATCGTCCCTCATTAAGCACAGCACCTGTTCCTGTCTGTCAGCACCCGCCCTGGAGAGCCCCACCAACAGAAGCCTTTCCATTTATCCAATCGTTAAGCTGCTCATCTGACACAGAGCCTCTGCTGAACCAACAGAGAGCAGAGGTCCCTTCTATCTGAACACTACGTTCCCTGCCACTGGGTCCTCAGCTTTCAGGACTTTTCAGATGTTTCTGGAAGGAACGTCTTCTCTGTGTAGAAGTGAGAAGCTGGCATTGTCAGCATCCAGAAGCCTCCTATGTATGACTGAACTCACCATAGCTCGGTGAGTGTCCCTCTAGTCAAATTCCTGGGGAATTAGATCCCCACTTTAATTAGATTCCAGTGAGGAGGGGCATCAGTCAGAGCACACATGTTTAGCTCCATGAATAATAATGTTCAGCAGATGGATTCCTTCTGTGCCCTGGGTGCCTTTTATTAACCACAGTCATGTCCTGCCAAGGTGAGGACATTCTGGAGCCTTCACCCCAACCTGCATCTTCCTTAACTTCAGTAGCCTGTCTGGCACACCCACTGGGGCAGCATCTGTTGACATCACCGCTGTTCTTGCACGAATGTAAGGATATTCCCATGGTCTGGTCTATCCTCTGAGCCAGCGTTCTTGGTGTCCAGCCCATACACCATTGGGTGACAGAATGGGCTCAGTCCATGGCTCCCCCCTGATCTGGAGTGATCAGGCTGCCCTGTGGGAAGCTAATCAGGGACAGAATGACTCACAACCTGGTTCAGATGTGTGCATACTCACCCACAATTGAACCTAGATGTTCTGACCCTTGTTCTCCACCACACCAAAGACCTTCACACAAGTGCTTCAAAATGCATTTTAGAATTGGAAAGGACCCCAGGACTCACCTTTCTTCCTCTGTCTCCTAGAAGCCTCAACACACTCAAGTGACTGCCACTTTCTACAAATAGTACGTTCATGTCCCCACTCCCACACTGCCTCGTGTGCCAGGTCCTGTCTGAGGAGCCTCCTGGCTTGTACCTGGGTTTGGGAGGGAGAAGCTCCTGACAGTCCTCCCAGGCCTAGAGAATGAAGAAGATGGCAGACTTCTGTTCAAATTCCCTGCATTCAGTCCCAGTTCTGCATCCTTCCAGTCCCAGTAAGGTGCCTCACCTCTCTGAACTCCAGTTTCCTCAACTAAAAAACCAGAGTGATCAAATTTGACTCATGGGATATCAGGGAGGAGATTATAAAGCAAATGGTGGTTACTGTCAGCATTTCAAAGCTGTGGGGAGGCAGAAAGTCAGAGGCCCTGAACCATGGTAGCCCCCATAAGTTACATGGCAATCCTATCAGAAGGCAAGGCCAATCGCCCATGTGTGCCAGCATCTCCAGGCAACCCAACTCAAGGGTGCACTTGGTTACCAGTTCTGGGCCTCGATAGGAAAAGGTTTTATGCAAAGGTGCAGTTGCAAAAGACCTGAAGGCTTTTCTGACAATGGCCCTGGAACCTGGGGTTAAAAGCTGACTGAGGGAAACCCACCCCTAATGTGAACTTTCTCACTGTGGGAGGACCTAACCTTGACCTGGGAAGAAAAGTTGGAGTGAATGCAAAGCTGGTTCTTCCATGGGGACAGTATTGGACAGGCTCCATATTTCAAAGGACCAAGCTGTTTCTTTTTTTTTTTTTTTTTTTTTTTTTTTTTTTTTTTTTTTTGGTTTTTTTTTTTTTTTGAGCTGGGGATCAACCCAGGGCCTTGCGCTTCCCTAGGCAAGCGCTCTACCACTGAGCTAAATCCCCAACCCCAGCTGTTTCTTAAAAGTCTATTTTTGCATGTTATGTGAGCATGGCCCACAGTGACCATGCCTGGACAACGATGGGAAAATGTGTGGATCTAGCTCTTGGAAGATGAGTCCTAGGGGAAATGTGGGGAAAGCCATAGGGAATTGAAAACAAGGGGAGGCTGGTAGCTGCCTTCTAAACAATATGTTCTTAGACCTTGTCTGTGGCTGGCTGCCTAGCTGGATGGTTGGTTGGTTATGCTTCTGAGTCCTGTTCCCTTTTGGAAACCAGAGTCTTTTTGTTACTCAGTATGGAATAAACTGAGGGATAGTGTGTAACTCTTCCTCATGTGGCTTTGCAGTTTTACAAGGTTGTTGTATTCTGGCCACAGTTATGATGGATTCTGTACCATTTCTGAATGAAGCCCAAGGATGAGCAAGGCAGCCAGACATCTTTCCCTAAGATGCCTTAGGAAGATATTGTGAGATAACCCCTAAAAACTTTGGGGGATTTGGTTGAAGTTCTGTTGTCTTAGAATGGGAGGTGATGAACCCCACTATATATCTATATCTATATATCTATATAGATATAGATATAGATATATATAAACGGAGGCTCAAGGTAGCACTGACAAGTACCCAGACATCCTTACCCTGGTTTGCTTCCTCCCCACCTCTCCATGCCACACCTCGCAGAGGAAGAACATATCAGATCTACTGTGCTGTGCTGTGGCTTCCATCTCAATCTACAAATAAAAAATCAGTGAGAAGCTCCCAGCATACTATTTTCCAGGAGCTGTGGAGTAACCCTTTATGGCGATGTCATTTCTTCTCAGTGGACATGTGAGTTTGGAGTTCAGTTGTAGTGATTGTTGGGATTTCTGGTCTGGGGTTTTGTGTTTGATATGCATGGTCTTCCCTGGAGAAGACTATTTTTCCTTGTTCAGCATTCCTTAGTTGCCCATAGTTCTTTGTCTGAAGGTGGATCCCCTTGAGATTTCCCCTTTTGTGTTAGTATGTTGACTGTTATCAGCTATGTTCAGACAGCCACATGATTGAGGTATCATGGATGTAGTCCTGTCATTTCTAGGAGACACAATCTCACAGATGATTTTCTGGTCCTCTGAGTCTTATGACCCCCTCTTCTGAAATGTTCCCTGAGCCCAGGATGTAGGAGTTGTGATGGGTCTTGGAGCCCTGTGATCAATTGTGCTCAGTCATGGGCTTCTGTAATAGTTCCCATCTGTTGCAAAGAGAAATGTCTTTGATAAAAGGTAAGAGCTACACTTATCTGTGAGCATAAGAGCAAATATTTAGAATGCAGTTAGGAATTATATACTCGTTTAATAGAGTAGTAGTTGTGGGTTCCCCTTCTAGTTCTATGACCACGCTAACCCCAGACAGTTGGCTGGGTTTCCAGTACCAATTCTGCCCTTGCTGAACAGGCCTTAGGTCCAATTAGAGAGCTGTTACCACCAAGATGTGAGCACCATCACAGCAGCCATGGGGTTATACCGCCGGCCATTGCAGTTTATAGGCGTCACAGCTGTGGAGACTGTTGGGTACCTCCCTCCTTTGCAGGGTGAACAGCATCTTCTACTACTGTGAAAATTAGTAGGCTTTCAAGTCAGATCCAACTTGGGCCCTCTGGGTCTTGTGTCAAAAGTAGGATTGGGGGTGGGGGGTCTGAAGTGCACAGTGCCTTCAACAATAGGAACTTGCCTTCAACCTCTGGGAGGCAACTAAAGGCAGCAGAAGAAGCCCACATGGCTTGGGGAGCCTTGGACTACCCTAACCAACAACTTGAAAGGAAGGTATTGAGGATTTTGTTAGTGTCAGATATCATGGGAAGCTTTGAGAGCTCAAGTGGGATAACTTCATTTAAATTATATATGCACATGTGTACACATAGGTTTCTGTGAGTGCAACTCTAGGTAAGTAATAACATGATAATTCCTTTATGAAGTTTTGAGGCATCTCGGTGTTACCTCCTCCCCCACCTCCTTTTTCATTGACATCCTTCCTCTCTCATGCTAAAGTACCCCTATTTTACCCATTTCCTTTTTCAAATCTCTTGTTAATGTTAACCTGCCATTCCCCTCTACATTTACACACAAGCCTGCACACACACACACACACACACACACACACACACACACACACACACACTGACAGAGACTTGCCTTGTTTCTTCAGTACTCCATGTTGTACACTCCCATCTGAAGTTGTGTAGCTAGGAACATAGATAAGAGAAAGCATGTGATTCTTCTTTCTGGGCCTGCCTTACTTCATCCAATATGGTCTTCTGTAGTTCCATCTATTCACCTGCAGAGGTCGTGCTTTAATTCCTTTTTTTAAATGCCTGAATAGTGTCTGTGTACCACATTTTTGTTACCCAGTTGTCAGCTGAAGGACATTTTGTTTGCTTCCATGCCCTAGCTCTCGTGAGTAGAGCATCGGTGAACATGGCAGAACGATTGTCTATGAGGCAGGTTGTCGAGTTCTTTGGACTTGTGACAAGGAGTGAATGCCACTTGACCGGCTCATATGGTAGATTTATTTTTAGCTTTTTGGGAGTTCTCCACACTGATTTCCAGAGTGGCTAAACACATTTGCAATCCCACCAACAGTAAATGAAAGTCCCTCTTTCCCCACATACTCTAAAGCATTTATTGTTGGTTATTTTATTGACTAGGGTGAGATGAATTCTCTAAGTTGTTTTGATTTGTAGTTCCCTAATTGTTAAGGACATAAACATTCTTTGAGATATTTCTTCCTTTGAGAACTCTTTGTTTAGATCTATAGCCCAATTGTTGGAATAGATTGGGGTAAGGAGGTTGAATCTTTGTTTTCTGAGGTCTTCCTATATTTTAGATATTAATTCTCTGTCAGATGTATAGTTGACAATGATTCTCTCCCATTCTGTAGGCTACCTCTTTGCTTGATTGTTTCTTTGCTTTTGCAAAAGATTTTTAAGTTTCGAGGTCTCACTTGCCAATGGTTGGCTTTAATTATTGGACAAATGCAGTCCTCTATCATGTCGGGCACTATTTATGTTTTCTTTTAGTATTTTTTTCAGTCAATTTAGAGATAAACATGGATGGCTTCCCACCCCCATTTTCTCAAAGCTAGCTTTCTCCATCACACAATCATATGGTATGTAAGCTGTGCTCATTCAGGGCCTGTGAAGATCCCTCTCTCTTTCTTCATCACTGCTGCAGCTCCAAGCTGAAGTAATGGACTGAGAGAATGGACCAAATTACCAGGGAAGCAACAGAGCCATAGGAAATCGTGAAACCTGCAGCTCCTGCATCCAACCTCCTCCCAGAAGCTTGGCCTGGAGGCCTAATTTTTACTGGAAAAGTAGTCGTCTCCTAAGGGTTCCCAGAGAGCTTTCATGAAGCAGATAACTCCAGACTTCTGTCAGGGTTGATAAATTGTCTCAGTATGAGTCACCCCAAGTCTACAACCCTGAAATATACAATAGGCTTGAACATGAAAAGGCCTTTCTGAATACAGGTTTCTCAAAGTAAAAGTTGTCCCTAATCATGTTTTACTTGGCAGTTTAGAGACAGCTGGACAGCTGGATACGAATTCGTGACTGCCTGTCTAATAGGAAGCCCTAAGTGGCTTCCTCTTTTTTTTTTTTTTTTTTTTTTTAAGTAGTAGGGTTTTATTTCCTACAGATCACCTCCCTTTCCACTTCATTCTCTTTTTATGTCTAACCTCACATTCAATGCGGTAAGTTTGCCCCAAGTATCCCTGCCAGTTAAGTAGTAGAGAAAAGGGTGAATGTGTCTGACAAGAGGTCGCATCTGAGTAGGAACCATAGCAGCACGATGGTGCCTGAGATAAATTCTCTGCACAGAACTGAACACAGCTTTCTCTCCTGGGTCTCAGGGGCAATTATTTTAAAGTGTTCTTGCACTTAGGGACAGGAGCTTGGGAAATGGCTTCTTTTCTGAGTAATTCTCCACTTTTATTGCTTTGCCCAAGTCTGCCATTGCTATATGTCAGTTCAATTAGCCACTGATCTGGCGTGTTGGGCATAGTTTATTAAATGTATTAAGTGGTGTACTGTGGTGAGCTTGCCAAGGACTACGGAAGCAACAAACTTGGGTTCTTAAATGCAACCATGAATGGGCTGAGCAGATTTTTGATGTCATGAAAAACTGTAGAGCCCAATTTGGTCCTCTCTTCATGGAAGCACCAGGAAATAGGCTAGTGAGTAAGAAAGCAAGAGTACAAGTGAGGAGAGAAAGGCAGAATTGGGATGCTGCCCTGCGAAGCAAGTGGAAGGAAGCATCTCTCTGTTCACTGCCTTGCCTAATTTGTGTGCAGAGCAAGGACCCATGGATCGCTGCAGTTCTGTTTTGTTTTTGAGACAGGGTCTCTCCATGGAGCCTTGACCTGCCTGAAACTTACGGTGTAGACCAGGCTGGCCTTGAACTCACAGAGATCCACCTGCTTCTGCCTCCCAAATGTACTTAACCACACCAATGTTACTACAGTTTCTAGTATTTACACATTCCTGATTTGGGTTTGTCTTAGAGATAGGCAGAACCTTAGGGAAATTTGAGTTTATGCCAAAACCAAGTTAAGGTTTTCCAAATGCTGCACAAGCACTTCTCAGAAAACGAAACGAGAATGGTATCTAAGCAAAACACATAAAAGGTGCACTCTGAGGAGCCTACAGTGTTGGAGACGGTACAAGTAGGTGTGGGTTGCTCCACTCAGTATCCTTAAGACACGAATCTTAGGTAAGGAGTTCTCAAACTTGAACAGCCATCTCTTGGCCCATCTAGTGATAACCAGATGTAGTTCTATCTTACCATGGAAGACTCTTTGAGCCCTAGAAAGGGATGTTGGACTGATACGTGCTACAATATGAATGAACCTTAAAGCTCTATGGTACAGGAAAGAACCAGCCACAAAAGGGGACATAGTGTATGGTACACCCTCCATGCAGTAAACAGAAGTGACTACTTAATAGGCCTGAGTTTGAGTGGTGGGAGGTTGTTCTCATTTGTTTTTTCATTGCTGTTATTAGACACTCTTGGCCAAAAGCAATTTGGGAAAAGGAAATTTGTTTTATTTCATGCTTACAGGTATTAGTCCATCATTTGAGTGAAATCAAGACAAAAACCACAAAGGAACAGTAATTACTGACTCCTGACCAGCTACCTTTCTCATAAGGCTCAGGCCTACCTGCCTAGGGATAGTGCTGCCCACAGTGGGCTGAGACTTCCCACGTGAATCATTAATCAAGATACTCTCTCACAGACATGATCGTAGGCCAGTGTAATCTAAAAGTGTGAATTTTATGTCTTATGCATTCTGTATCAAATAAGTCACTCTCTTGGAAGCACACTAGTGCCGCCGTCTTCCCTGTGTCCCTCCCACTCTGTGAATCTGTACAGCGCCTTAGAATCTGCATCCCTGTTAGGGATTAACACTTCCACTCCTAGACCACACTTTGAGAGACTGGCCTGGGCATGTACTGGGGTGTAGGTGGGCTGGTCCCCAGCATCTAAGTTTGGGCATCAAGTGTATGCTGATCATTTCAGCTTTCATCACAGGTAATCCAATGCTGACTTAAGTAATGAAGGAAATAGGGTAGTTTTTAATCAACGAACTTGGAATCAAAAGACTTATTCAAACCCAATGTCTGTCAGCCCTCATCCCTTTGCAAATGGGAATCAGACTCTCCTGGGATTGTTTTGAATGAACAATTAGAACAAAATCTAACTTACAAATTTGTAGTCTTGAAGCACTAATACTGTATAACAGGAAAAAAAATTAACCTGTTGTCCCCACATATGTGCGCAAATAACCATGTGCCTAAGGGCCTGACAGTTCTAGAACCAATTCCTGGGCATCCTACAGGATTTAGAGAAATGGTTTGAAAGACACATGAGGACTCATTGAGCAGTCAGATGGACAAGGAGTTGGCAGGGACTAATCCTGGGGACAGTGGGTGGTACTCAGACAGTATCTGAATCCTCTTGGGACCCTCCATAGCTTAGCGTATAATGGTCTCTTAAAAACTACTTCTCAAATGGGCAAACAGGTAACAGGGAGTTTTGATGATATCATCCAGACCTACTGAGCTCCGCCATCATAGAAAACTCTAGGGCAGCAGTCTAGGAGACAGAGTGATGTACTTTGCCTTGCTGTGTGTTCTCAGTGTTGCCTCCCTGATGTAGCGAAGCTGGGATGACAGCATCCATCAGTGGCCGCACCACAGGCCCTGCAGAGGATGCCTAAGGCCTCAGAAGATTCTAAGCCTGGCTGGGGGTTCTTTGGCACATTGTTCATGCTAATGCTTGGCTATATGCTCCGGCCACTAAGCCCCCAGTGGCCTTTTGAAGTATAAAAATTATTCAGCCATGTATAGATCAGAATAGTATTGTAAAGAAAACAATCTTTGCTAAAAATTGGGAAATCTGGGTTAGAGTTTCTTAGGAAACTGCTATCAAGACTCTGCCAATTATAATCTGATCCTGTGAATGTCTCCATAGGGATATAAGCCTAGGTGTGCTATACAACAGGCCTGCTTGCCCACAAAGTCAAAACCTTCTGGGCTTCTGGCAGGCCAGTCCCTATCATTTTTCTACCCGAAGAGATGAGAGAATGTATTTGTAAAGCAGACTGGCAAAGCTACGTGGGTGAGGACACTCTGGTGTCTTCTTGCCGTATCAGGACTTTGTCCTGGCCTGTAATTGACAAGGACTGGCCAGGGACCCTTTTCTGGAGAAGGGGCTGCTTCTGGGGATGCATATCTGTTTTGCATGAATATCCACCTAACTGCAGCCCATGCCCACAGTGAGCTCTTCCCAGAGTGCGTCCACACTGTCTTTATCTTGCCCTTTGGAGAGGCCCAGTTGCTCCCTTCATAGTGAGTTCTCTTTAGGGGTGGCCTACCCTCCATATTAGCTCTGTGTGCTTCCACTGTGCTTATACTCCTCAGTGCCTTCCTTCCTAACAGGCTTACTTTGCTCCCTTGTCCCCACATCTATCTAACCACCAGAACAAACCTCTAGGCCCTGGCCTCTCTGTGTGTTTTGTGTTTTATGCATTTCTCTGCCCCAAAGTCTACAAGGAGTCTGATACCTTGTCAGTGTGGAATCTTTCAGAATCACTGCATGATGTTTTCCTTCCTCTAAATGCCCAAAGAAGATTCAAGAATAGTCTATCAGAATGAAATAGTCGGTGGTCTCTGTCAGGAATCACAAAAAAAAAAAAAAGAAAGAAAAAGATGATCAGGAAAAAATGTCTAGAGGCAGAAAATGTCCCTCATCCCCATCCCTTTTTGTTACCAAAAGAGCTAGCATGGGTTAGGGTGGTATCAGGGTTATCTATCAAGTGGCTCCAGATTAGAGCACTTGCCTGGTATGCCTGAGGCCCCAGAAGAAAAGGAAAAATGATCTAAGGGAAGGTCCATGAGTACTAGAAAGGCCGAAAGGACCCCAGGTTGGAAGAGGAAGAGCTGAGGACCACAGCCGGTCGTCTCTGGGAGTTTTATCAAGCAAGACTATAAAGGCCAGCAGGCCTAGGTTTTGGGGTGAGGGACAGCTCTGTGATGTATGTGACAGACCCTGAGTCAGCACCTTCATCAGAACCTTACCTGCTATCTCAGGAGGACAGTGCTGTTTTGCAGATCCAACAGAGACACCCGAAGGTATCAATACAGGCACGTCAGAGGACACCCTTGAGAACTGGTCCTCATCTGCCACCTTGTTTGAGACAGACCACTTGCTTTCTGTTGAGTACATCAGGCTACCTGACCCATAGGCTCCTGTGGCTTCTCTTGTCTTTGCCTCCCTTCTTATCGTGGGAGTGCTGGGATTATAGACACACACTACTGCTGAATATGGGTTCTGGGGGTCTGACCTGAGGTCCTCACACTTGCATTATGAGCACTTTACTGAGCCATCTCCCCATGGCCAAACCTTCCCATCAACTTACCCTGGAGTCTTTTCTAATTAACCTGGGTACTCTCCAGAGAATAGCCTCTTCTGGAGAGAACTAGACACAGCCTGCCATCACAGCACCTAGCTGTGTATGTCTGAGAATGAACTTCAGGCCCCGGGGTCCTCATGGAGGTGCGGTCTCAAACAAAAGAGAGGGCCTGCCCTAGTCCTTGGCGGAGCTGCCTCCTTTGCAGAGGACCACATTCAGTAATGTACTGGTCTCTTCCACACCACGCCGTTCTAAATTGAAAATGCTACACTCTGTTGTTCATGGGAACTTTTCTGCATTATTTTGATACCAGCAATAGTCTGTCTACTAAGGAAACAAGATTCCAAAGGGAACTTTGTTACAGCCCTGTACATCAGTCATCTTCCTATCTGGGAGACCAGGACTCACTTTCATTTGGTTTTTTGGTTTGTTTTTGGTTTTTGGTTTGTTATTGTTGTTGTTATTGTTGTTTGTTTTGGTTTGGTTTTAGGTTTTGGTTTTGTTTTTTTTGGTTTTTTTGTTTTGTTTTTTTTGTGTTTTTTTTGTTTTTTTTTGTTTTTTGTGTTGACCCAGCCAATTGATTGAAATCCAATTATAATGTCATCCTCTAATGTCTCCATGGGGAAGTATGCCTGGATGTGCTGGACAGTAGGCTTGCTTCCTCACTAAGTCATAAAACCTGGCTTTCTAACAGGCCAGTCCTCATCATCTTGAATGCCTCAAGAGACCAGTAAATGCATTTTTAAGAGAAAATGGCATATTTTGTGTTGGGATAACTATATTAGTCTGTTTTCTGTTGCTATCACAGAATGTTGCTGGGGCATAGTAGATAAAGAGAAGAGGTTTGTTCAGCTTACAGTTTAGAGTTTGTTCAAAGGCATGGTGCTGACATCTATGACCCTGGTAGGGTCCTCATGGTAAGAGGCATCACAGTGGCAAAGAGCTTGCAAGAGGATGCAGTCACGTGGCAAGATGTGGACACAAGAATGATTCTGAGGCCAAGCTTGTTCTTTTGATGTCTCATTCTAGTGGGAACTAGTCATGGTTTCTCAAGGATTACAACCCTTCTAGTGGTGGTACCCCACGTTCTCAGACACACCACCTGTGAAAGGCCCTGACCTCTCAGCAACAGATCATTGGAGCTACTCTTCTAGTACATGTATGACCCGTAGGGGCACCCACTAAACCATACCCACAACACTGGCTGCTGTAGGAAAATGTCCCCAGTTCTCCATGGCTCTCAAGAAATGTGCATTGATCTCAGAGGCCACTGAGAGGCTCTAGATTTTTCTTTCTGAGCATCAGGACCAGATACCTCATCAGGCTTTTCCATCTCCTGGTCATTTTAGAGAAAGGGAAAGAAAGACTTAAGGAAGGAACAGTCAATTCAACACCACAGACCCAACATCACTCCTGCTCACAGCCCACTGCCAAGAATTAGTCACAGGGTCCAATAGGTGCCAAGGGCCTGAGCATCTCTTCCAGACCCTAGAAAGGGACCAGTGCTCTGTGGCTGACCACACCACATCCATTGTAGCCCTGGAGTTTGTAGATAAGGCCAAGACCTATGTTTCTGGACTACCTCCATTTTCTTAGAGCTGTGTCAGGGAAAGACCATGGCTTGATCTTCATAGGGCTGCATGTCAATATCAACATCATCTATAATGGGACAGACAATATGTCCCCTGGACACATAGAGCCAATACGTACCATCATGAATACCATTTTCCTCTGTGTATGTACCAATAGAGGGATTACTATGTGTCTGTGTACCAGAGCTATCCACAGAGACCTTTGGCCCAGCCTGGTGGAAGGGTTCAAGTGAAGGGAAAAGGACATGAGCAGGGAGGGGAAGTGCCTCTGTTCCCTCTGCTGCAGCCACCGCCGCCGCCGCCACCGCTGCCGCCGCTGTCACTGTCACTGCCACTGCCACTGCCGCTGCTGCTACACTAAGCAAACTGAGCTGAGCTGGCTACCTAGCGAAGTCCAAGTGAGCTTCTGGTGGCAAAAGCTTCAGGAGAGTGTTCTCTTCCCAGGCAGTGTTACAGCTCTTGTGACCGATGCTCTCAGAGACAGAGTAATTCTTACACACTTTTATTCCTTCTGGTTAGGATCCTATACGTAGTTTTGGGGTGGGGTGGATCTGACAGAAGGTGCTTCCTATTGGCTTGGCCTGAGATGCCTCATCTAGATGAGGAAGGACTTGTGGGTGCTGCCCCTAAGTAACGAATGACCACAATTCTTTCTATGGAGTGCTGTGGCTACATGACAGGGCCCTGGAGTAGGGAGCAGGTGAAGCTCCTACCATTCCTTCTGGGTCTCCGTACCTTCAAGCCCTAGCTCAATCTCACCAGGCTTCCTCTCATGGTCCATTGCCCCACATGTGTCTTTGTTATAAATTCTAGGCCCTAAAACTTCATCTCCTACAGCATCACCTCTGTGGTGGTTTGATTGAGAATGGCCTTAATAGGCTTATAATAGACAGTGCTTATGTGTGGTCCTCAGTAGGTGGAACTGTTTGGGAAGGATGAAGGTGTGGGCTCGTTTGGAAGAGGTATGTCACTGGAGGCAGACTTTGAGGTTTCAAAACACTCTTGTCATTCCCAGTCTGTCTTGCACCCACGTCTCTCTCCCTGTCCCCCTCCCCCTTCTCCTCTTCCTCCTCCCCACTTCCCTCTCCCTCCTGTTTGTGGATGCTGATGTGAGCTCTCAGCTGTTCGTGACCACCACACCTTCACCCCACCATCATGGACTCTGACCTTCTGAAACTATAGTTCAATTAAACGATTTCCTTTATAGTTTGCCTTGGTCATAGTGTTTTATCACAGCTGTCAAAAAGTAATTAATACAGCATCCCTGAAGAACTAAAGAACTCTATCTAAAGCTACCGATGTGAAACTGTCAAAAACTAACAAACAAAAGCAAACAAGGAAAAAGAAACATTTTTTTTAAAAGCCCTTATTTCTTACGCTACCGGAATGGATGCCAGGACTATCTGACAGTGCTTCATTTAACCATGGTTAAGCAAATCCTTTTTATTGAAATAGCTGTGAGCAGCTGTGTATTACTACACAGTGTCCTAGGTCAGAGCACCTGAAGGCAGGGATGGCCACAGGTGTCTGTGTGACTCACTAGAGCCTTTCCTTCTCAGGTTCCCGTTCCCCATGGTGTTCAGCAGCTGCAGCAGGAAGGACCTGGAGGCTAGCCTGGAGAAGGGGATGGGGATGTGCCTCTTCAACCTACCAGAGGTCAAGCAGGCCTTTGGGGGCCGGAAGTGTGGAAATGGCTATGTGGAAGAGGGAGAAGAGTGTGACTGCGGGGAACCAGAGGTAAGGTGACTCTCTCCATGGTGCCTGCCATTGCCCCTGACTGGGGAGGACAGAGGAGCATGAGAGAGCTCAGGCAGCAAAATGAACATACTAAAAACTGGTAGGAAGCAGGAGACATGGCTCACTTGTTAAAGGGCTTGCCCTGCAACCAGGAGAGCTGAGTTCCTAAAAATCGACATGGAAAAGCTGTGTGAGGGTAGTCCCAGCACTGGAGATCACAAAGGTAGGCAGATCTCTAAAACACACTAGCCCTTCAGCCTCATCTAATCAGTGAGCCCTGGAGCCCCCCGTGAAAGACCTCATTCCAAAACAACAAAGTGGACAGAGCCTGAGGAATGACACCTGAAGTTGACCTCTGGCCTACACACACACACACACACACACACACACACACACACACACACACACACACACACTGAGGGGCAAGAAAAGGAGGGAGGAAATGAGCTAGTGGTGAGAATATTGGTATAATAGAGATTTTTCTGGAAAAGTCCCATATGGCCACCTTGAAAAAGTTCCCCACAGATAGTGGCATTTTGGGATGTTAGCCATGTATCACTTGGTTTTAATAGGTGAGTGCCTTCTCTATTGAAGGACACCCCATTCTTAGTGAGGCGAGGATGAGAACAATAAAAAGCATTTACCTTAGAGTCTCTTGGAAAGCAAAGCCCTTGGAGCCTGGCTTCTAAGAGCCCATAGGTACCATGCCTTTCTCTTTGCAAACCCTGCTGTGAAAGGAGAGTGTGGAGAGGCAGCACAGAGCTGAGCTCTGTCTAGCTGAGATTGTTCTCAAATCTCTTCTGTGTGCACAGCTGAGGCTCCATAGGCTCCAGCCATTCAACCTGTCAGTTCTCAGAAGCATCAAGAAAAAGCAGCTAACATTTGCGTCCTGCCCCAGGCTTATTGAACCCTGCTTTCCAGCCACTCTCTGGGAAGTTCTTTAGTAGTATAGGCCCATGATGAAGCTGGTCAACGTGAAACATGTAAGTCACTTTTCACTCTCTAAATAGTCTTGAGAAAGGACAACAAAGAGAACACTGTCACCTCCCAGCATAGCATGTGCCCCACACAGCTCAGAGATTGTATTCTGAGTAAACCAAAGCCAAGGGTTTGTAGAGTAGGTAGGCTGGTGCTCCTTCCTTGAGAACCTGTGCAAGCCAGAGTGGAAGCTCTGAGGGAGGGTAGCCAGGTCCACATGTGGGCTTGCTGATGGCTCAGGAAGCAAGCTTCACAGAGGGCTCCTTTGGAAAGAGAGTCTTGGTGGGGGGAGGGGGAACAAAGCTGGGACAGGAAGCCAGAGCCTATCAGATAGTCCATGTTCATTCTAGGAATAATGGACTCTTCATGTTAGCTTGTCTCCAGGTCCCTGAGAAGGCTCCACACTAGCAGGAATGTTCTTATTCTCTCACAAGAACTGAGAGAAAATGTGCAGTGTGTGGGGCCGGCAGGCAGTCAGATGGGGAGATAAAGGTAGTTTTGTGTCCTTGACAAACTCAGAGCTTATCCATGATAATGGCCTTGTCCACAGCATCTGCAGCAGTGGTTGATTTTGCTCGCAGTGAGCAGGGAGCGGTTGCTGGCTTGGAGCAAGTCCTAATTACAGAACGTTAGAGAATGGCTTCAGGATTAGCAGAGGGCAAAGTGAAGCCATCATGGGAAGGAGAAAAGTCCCTTGGAGGCCTTGTTAATTGCTTAAAGAAACAACCCAATTAGTTTAAATTACCCACATGTCTCAGGAGAGGCCATGCTGACTTAAGATAGTTTGTCTTTGATCTGAGTGCCTTATAATTATTTATTAATGTGGATAAATCTGATGGTTCTTCATGGAATCATGATATTTGGAATGACTCCATTGGCAGCCATTCACCCCATCTGCTTCCAATACCATGTACCACTGCCACTGTGTCCACAGCTGTCATCACAGCCCCCTACATCATCATCATCACCACCACCACCACCACCACCACCACCACCACCATCATCACCACCACCACCACCACCACCACTACCACCATCATCATCACCATCATCACCACCACCACCACCACCACCACTACCACCATCATCATCACCATCATCACCACCACCACCACCACACCACCATCATCATCATCATCATCATCATCACTGCTAGCCATCCCATCATCAACTGCTATCTCCACAGCTTCCATCACTGTCCCCAACATAGCTGCATCACCACCACCCCCACTACCTCTGCCACACCAGTGTCCCTACCACCACCCTCACTATTGCTATGGTTACATCCTGACCATCATCACCAACGTCCTTAGCATTATCACCACCATTGCTAGCACCCCCATCACCAGCAGCACCCTGAGTTCCTATTGTAGCTACTCATGTTCTGCTGCTCCTTCATCATCTCCACAAAGGAATCCTACAGCCATGGCTGAGCACTTTATCTCTCTCCAGGGACCTCCCTACACTTGATTGTGACAAACTCCTCATTAAAGGAGCCAAATTCTGCTTGCATGTAGTTCCCAACTTGGTATTCCTGTGGTTAGGAATTGTCCATTAAGGAGTTTCTTGATATTTTAAGTAAGCCCCCTTTCCCTTGTCTAAAGTTCTTCCTCCCAAGAACCCTGTTAACATCACAGTGAATCCTCTGCCTTGAGTGGTAGTGTTATTTTAGTGGACTCTTTCTGTTTCCTGTCTAGGTTCAGATGTCACCTGTGCTTAGCCATGGGTCCTACTTTTGTTTGGTTGCTATTAGAAAGCATTCTGACCAAAAGGAATTCACAAGGGAGGAAGCATTTCCTCTGCTTACATTTCCAGGTCACTGTCACTGAGGAAAGTCAGGCCAGATCTTGAAGCAGAAGCCATGAAGGAGAGCTTACTCTCGGGCCAATGCTCAGACAACTTTCTTTTTCGGCCCAGAACCACCTGCCCATGAATTGGGAATGTCCACAGTGAACTGGACCATTCTAAGTCAATTAACAGTCAAGACAATCCCCCAAGGACTTGCCCACAAGTCCCTTGATTGAAACCCCCTTCTCAGATGACTCTAAGCTGTGTCAAGTTGCCAGTTGAAGCTTACAAGGACACCAAAGTTCTTTGCTCTAGACTTTTGGGCAAGCCTATTGCCTGGGTCCTTTCTTCTAGTCCCCTGTGCTCAGTCCCTGAAGACACTCCTCCTATTAACCAGACCAAACCATGCATCCCCTGGTCCTAGAAGGGACTTGACGTGTCCCACCAAGGAAGCAAGGGAATGCCAGGTCCGAGCAGTGTACACTAGCACACAGCTGGAACAAACCTGTGCTCCCTCACTCGCACAACTGAGGCCCATTGGAAAAATGTACTGTAGCTTCGCTCCAGCTCATGATGACTAAGATTCCCCATCTGCTCCCCATAGCCCAGGAATAACTGTTTGGTCTTTGCACGAGGTTCTGTAATGGTTTCATCATTCTTTC
This sequence comes from Rattus rattus, assembly GCF_011064425.1. Classification (NCBI taxonomy): domain Eukaryota; kingdom Metazoa; phylum Chordata; class Mammalia; order Rodentia; family Muridae; genus Rattus; species Rattus rattus. The sequence goes on from NC_046155.1 coordinate 67,953,539, forward strand.
TGATTCGGGGACCTGGCATTCACTGACTCTGCTGCTCCTCTGCTGACTACTAAAAGAGCAAACATTAATAGAAAAGGATCCGTCTCTTTCAGAGAACTATGGTAATACAGCAGAAGTAGATTTGGGGTAGTTACAAACTGCTGCTACCTTCCGGTAGAAGGCATGAAGGATGTCCTGATAACTCAACCAGCAAGACTGGGAACACACACGGCCCCACTGAGGATGCCAACCCCTCACACATTGTTTAAACTTCATTGTTTCTTTTATGTGATTGATCCCCCTTTGAAGTCCTTCCACTTGGATACGTTTCCGTCGGATCTGCTGCTTACATTTCTAGTGATTTGAGGGCAGACAGGAGGAGGCCTAACAAGGATTTCAGTCTCAGATATCAGATGGCTGTTTTAACTCAGTATTGCGAGGAAATCTCTGACTCAGCTAATACAACATTAGGGAAGTCACTGAGACCACAGCAAGCTGAACAGCGCTCCCGCGCATTCCATGGCACTGGTCCAGGTTGCAATTAATGGGATCCTTAAGGGGGGAAAAGTTTCTAAACTCGTATAGAGTCGTAACCCCATAAGCTAAAACCCCTCACTGTCATGAAAGCTGCCGCACTGACTTCTGGTTGGCAGTTTTATCTTATTGTATACATTACATGTCCCGGATGTTTATAAAGTCCTCAAACAGATTTAAAATTTAACAACTTTGGCAGTATGCATGGTAGGAGCAAATGTAAACACTGCTTGACAGACCAGTTCATGGCGCTCCACATGGGATGCTGGTCAGGTATCAAGAGATGCCTTAAATTACCCTAATCACGGGCCAATTTAGTAATTGTATTTATGGTACTAATAAATTCATTCACAAGAGATTGTTTTAAGGATTAGCCTATTATACTATTAGGCATGGATGTGATAAGTTTCATGCTACCTGGCTGGTAGTTCTTCAGAGCACCTCAAAAATAGGAGAAGGTGGAGGACTTGGGTAGTACTAAGCATTCTGTGACATTTTCTTTGAAATCGCACAGATTCCAAGCTACCAAGATGCTCTAAACACAGAGACTCCAGAGATTCACTAAACAAAATGGTTAAAACAGGCAGAGGGTATCAATCCACGTCTCTCTTTGCTGAAAGCCATGTGCTCCCACAGTGCACGGGCTACTAAAGGAGATTGATTTCTTCCTCCCTCTTGTTTCAGAGTACATGATACAGCTCATTTTTTATCTATCTAGATACCCTAAAACAGGCATGCTCAAACCAGATATGGTGGCGTAAGCTACAATCCCAACACCAAGGATGCAGAAGCAGTAGGACTGCCCACCACAGGTTAGGAGCCAGCCTGCCCACAAAGGCAGTGCCAGGCCAGCCAGGACCACACAAAAAGACCCTGTCTCCAAAAACAAGAAAGAAGGCTGAGCACACAGGCCAGTTTGAAGAGTGCTTACCTTGCATTCATGAGTCCTTGGGGCTGGTTAATAGTATAGGAGAAAGCAAAAAAGGAGAGAAAAAAGTAGAGGAAGAGAGGAAGGGAGGGAGGGAAGGAGGAGGGAGGGGGAAAATAAAATGAGAACTCTTAGCCCCAACATTCTTCAGTTTCATTCTGACATTCAGTCCTCTTCCCAGAATGCCCTAGGCCAAACACCTACCTTTGCTAAACAAAGGTTTCTTCCTTGCCCAGCTGGCTAGACCAGAGGGACTTAGCCTGAATTTTTCCTCAGTTCATCTGCATACTCTAAACCAAAAGAAGACCACACCCCAGTTTTTTAAACAAATATTCCAGACAAGTGCTGTACCACTGAGCTGTACCCCTGTCCCTATCAGAAGGGTTCGTTCTGGAAGGTCACATCTGTGCATGTATTTCTAAATGAGCAATTTCCAAGTCCTTCAGCCATTCTGGCACAGCTCATTACGACATACCCTGCAGGAAGACTCCCCTGGAAGCTCCAATGTGCTGCTGATCTGAAGAGCCCGCAGCTTCCCCAGGCCTCCTCCTGAGAAGGGTACTTGAGTGCTCCTGGTAACACCAGACCTGGTGGTTCACAAACACTTAACAGACACTTTGCTCTTGTGCCAAGGAAAACAGTCCTGGGGCAGGTTTTCAGCTCGAGATCTGGGCAGTCTTACCCTTTGCTGTCATTTGGGTTGACACTTGCATCCTGAGAGCCACCTCTCCATATGACCCCTCAAATGGATCCCATTCCCCTCCTCAGGAGTGTACCAATCGCTGCTGCAACGCCACCACCTGTACTCTAAAGCCAGATGCTGTGTGTGCGCATGGGCAGTGCTGCGAAGACTGTCAGGTGAGTTCAGCTCAGCCCGAGGCTGCCGACTGGTCTGGGTGGCTCCGGTCTGATGCAAGCGGAGCAGTAAGGGTGGGCTGGTTCCCTGAGTTCATCTCATCCTCAGAAGCTGCCCTTTCACCAGTCAGCACCATCTAGCTGTTCTGTTAATCATCTGATCTGGTAAAAAATGCACATTTTAATTGCTAATTCTCTGTGATAAATGGTCTGTGGGCTAAAAACTAATAGGACTGAGAAACCCAAGCTCAACCTTAATGTGCAGTTAGGCTAATGAGGGTCCTAGCTCCATGAGGAGAACAACGGGAGGAGAAGGCGACCCTACCTCTCTGTCACTCAGCTTTATGCGAGATTTACCTGCCTGACACCATTGTCTGGCAGTTGGCAGGTAGCAGAGAACCTTTGCTGGTGCTTCCTAGGATGTCTGAACTACCAGGAAGTGCAGGCCACCCTGAGCTGGTGGCTTCCCGACTTGGGGTTTATGCTGCTGTGGTTATTCTGACTTTCCCACCGTTGACCCTGTTTATTCAGAATGCGTGTCTAACAGGGGAGAGGCCTGAGCATTAGTAGCTCCCAGGATAGACTTTTATGCCTTGGTATTTAAGCAACGGATCTTGGCACAAAGACTGCAGGAGACTCCCTGCTACCCGCCCCACCCAAGCACCTCATTTAGAAGTGCGTTACAGTGATATGTATTTGGCTTCTCCTGATGTTCACTAAGTTCTGGAGAATGTTGTAAGAAGTTAGCACCCCCAGGTGCCCAGTTACTAATGCAGGAAGGGGATGAGGGAAGGTGAGAGCAGCTGAGCCTACACTGAATAAGGCTCAAGACATCACAAGGAAGAAGGGATGTGTGCTGATGCCCAAGGATCATCTACTTTTGTAGCTTTCAAGCAATCCCTCCCACACCTCAGACCTTCCAAGAGTTGGCAGGTGAATCTACCTCGTAGCCTTTGAGAGTATGCAGGCCAAGCAAGCCTGGGGACTCGGTGGCCTTGACTACTTAGCTCAGACAAGCCACCCTGAACTTTTATTTTCTTCAGCTGCAAAAGATGAGCTGCTGGTCAGAAGTCTAACAGACCTCACTGGTAGCCACTTCTACTGCTGCTACCACTTCCTGGTCCTCATCCTCATCCTCCCCCTACCCTCCCAGGCCCACCCCCAACTCCATATTTCCCCACGAAGTCAGAGGGTCCCAGTTCTTTAATAAGATGACAGCTTGCCACAGCTATTGAGATTCTGATCTTGCTGATTTTGTTACCTCCCCAGCAAATGCTAATGATCAGGACAAGTGTCAGCATAAAGCCTGTGATGGTGGCAGCAACCTGAGAACCCTAGTGTTACCTGTTGATGCCTCATGAGCTCTTCTTAGTTGCCCATGAAGCCTCATAACACAAATGTATACTATGTAAAGCCATTTTAAAAGAGCTCTCTCTCATCAGAGGGGCGGCCTTGCGGTCTCCGCCTGTTTATGTGACTGCAGTAGGGAGCCTGCTGCTTTCTGCCCCAGGAGAGCTATCGAAGAAGGATGCTTCTCTCTACTCGGTACATGTGCTGTAAGCCACCTTGTCATTTCAGCTGAAGCCTCCAGGAACTGCATGCAGGGGCTCCAGCAACTCCTGTGACCTCCCAGAATTCTGCACAGGGACCGCCCCTCACTGCCCAGCCAATGTGTACCTACATGATGGGCACCCGTGTCAGGGAGTGGATGGTTACTGCTACAATGGCATCTGCCAGACCCATGAGCAGCAGTGCGTCACACTCTGGGGACCAGGTAGGTGGCCTCTCCGAGTTCTGTGAGGGACACTGGAGAAGGATGCCTTGTGTGCATTAGTCCGTCTTTGCTCCTTGGGGGAGTCATCCATGCATGCCCCTTCTGCTCCACAAAGAAGCTCAAATGCTGAGACAGGAGGTCTGCTTCTACGGGAGGCACGGCTGAGATTTAAGCCTGGTCACTTGGTCACTATGACCCAGCATCTAGGTGTAACTCCCATGAGCAAATGAGGCCTTGATCTAAAGTCTCATTAAGGTTCTAAAAAAAAAAATAATAGATTAAAGCTTGGGAGTGGGGGTGGGGAAACTTCCCTCATGTATGTCTCCTCCAGGGCTCTACTCTGAAGTCAGCTCCAGGGTCTCTTAGGGCAGCATAGACACTGGAGTCTTACTGCTTCAGAGCCTCACTACTGCAGAGTCTCCTCGACCCCAGGCCTCACTACCTGGTGGATCTCACCCAATTCCGGAAGCCTCACTCCCACAGGGGCTTTATTACTAGGAGATCTTACGACTCCAGGGAGGGACCCCATTACCTGGAAGCCATTCTGGATCTGCTCCATTTATAGCTTTCAGGATCCCGGCTGGGAATGTTTTCTGCGTGTTCTTTCTTTCCACTGTGCTTGGCTGAGGCCTTCCTTAAGGCTGGGAGATGACCTCAGACCTGGCCAGAGGCCCCAGTGCCAGCAAGGCCACTATGGTCAGCCAGACTGAGACTTAGGGCTGAGCCAGCTCTTGGAGAAACCAGAGACTGTCTGCAAGGTTCTGCTTTCCAAAAGGGAAAGGGGAGTCAATCAAGGCAGAAAAGGATGACTAAACACAGGAGTCTGGTTTTAACTGCCACGTGGGTACCACGCCCAGACCTGGAGAGTCCTCCATGCCCAGCAAACATGCCTCCTCACTTGGAGCTTTCTGGGGAAGAGGAAGGTATGGGATGGACACAGTAGCTCCCATAAGTAGAGGTACCTGGAGATGTAGAATGAAGAGCCCTGACACTCCTTGTCTTTCATGCTTCCTCTTTAGAGGCTTAGTGCTGGCTGGCCCTCTTATCTGATGCCCCTGAGATCATTAAGACAAAGGCAAGGTGCCACTGCTAGTGACAAACACTAGAAAGATACTCATTATACCGGTATCAATGGTCCTAGAATTCTGAATGGATCTCAGACACTTTTTAACCAACCAGGTCACTTTAGGACAGGGGCGACTACAACAGGCCTCAGACATCTCTAACGGACCACCACGCCCAGCTCTTCTGCAGCAGGAAGCTCTCATCTAAAGTTGCAGTGGCTAGTCTGCTGCTTCCTGTATGGGAGCTGTCCTTGGCCAGCGCACCCAGCCCTCGGAGCTTTTCGGTGCCCAGCTGTGCTATGAGACCTGGCCCTTGCACCAGAATGAGCTCAGATGGAACAGCACAGTGTTCCCCAAGCCATTGTGCTATGTAACTCTGCTGGCTGTCATGGTGACCAAGGCAGGTACTTATCAAGGGGAAATAAATAAAAAAGGAGGGGAAACAGGTAGACAGATGGACAGAAATTGAGAACAATGGGGCTGGGAGATGGCTCAGTCAGTAAAGTACTGACCAAGCAAGCAGACCTGAGTCCTGATATATATTTACATACATACATACATACACACACACACACACACACACACACACACACACACACACACACACACACACACACACGCAAAAAGCTGACATGGCAGCATAAGACTATAGTCCCTGCCCTGTAGACACAGAGACAGAGGATCCCTAGGTTCTACTATAGCCATCCTTCCTAGTCACTAGGCCCTGTACATGAGAGAACCTGTCTCAAAAATAAGGAAAAGAAGTGACAGAGGAAGACAGCCAATGTCAATCTCTGGCATCATATGCCTATTCAAGGGGCGGGCCAGGGAGTAGGGAGAGGTGTGGACAGAGACACCATGACTACTGTAACTCTTATAAGGAAAAACATTTAATTGGTCCCGGCTTACGTTTTCAAGATGTTTAGTCCATTATCATCCTGTGGGGAAGCAAAACAGCACGCAAGCAGACATGGTGCTACAGGAGCTAAGAGTTCTACATCTTGATCTGCAGACAGCAGAAGTATCTGTGTGCCACCCTACATATAGCTTGAGCATAAGAGACCTCAAACCCCACACCAACAGTGACTGCATTTCCTCCAACAAGGCCACACCTCCTAATAATGACACTCCCTATGAGCCAACCATCCATACACATGAGTCTATGGGGGACATTCCTAGTCAAACACTCACCACACCATGCACCTAACATTAATGTAACCCATACTCTTCTATGTAGTAGAGTGCATGAAGGACCCAGTCCTGATGCTTAGCACCTATGTAACTCTAAACTCAATCAGTTCCATGTAAGTGTGCTCTCAAGAGATGCTCACAGCTTTGGGGCTTGTAGAAAGGTTCTGAGAGGACAGGACAATGGGTAAGATGTGGTGGAGAGAGGAGAGACAGCTTGGATTGGGATGGAGAGTGGCCAAATTGAAGTAATCTGAGAGAAACTGCCCTGCAGTAGTCATCTGGATGAGACTACAAGTGTTTCCAGCATCCAGGATGGGGTAGAGATCACCCAGGGGTGGCAGGGCCAAGGCAGGAAGTCCGGGTAGTTCTGTCTGTACAAAGCCGTGACTTGGACAGCAGCAGAGATTTCTCATCTTTCATTCATGGTTTGTTAAATATGTGCTGATATCCTGTTGGGTGGAAGATGCTGACTCAAGAGCCTGCTTGCGCCAGAGGAACACACTTCCTGTGTGTCCCTGTGGTCCCAGCATGCTTTGCTCAGGATGCAACTCCCTCAATGTCCCATCCTCTCTACCACTACTCCTAAGCCCTGCCCTGGGTGGATGTAGTCCCAGAGGCAGAGGTGACTTCCTGGGCTGGGCCTTAGCCAGCCAGATGTGCTGGACCGAGAGCATTATAGTGCTGTACCGGTTGGTTCAAATGAACTTTCCATGATTCAGGGAGGATGCATTTGCAGTGTCTCATCTTCTACTTAGCAGCCAGAGCCCAGATCTGGACCATGTTGTGTAAGGGCCATTGAAGACCTCCAGGGAATAGGGTCACTCAGGATTCTAGAACTCCTTGAGTTGTTGCTTGGACAGCTATGCCCTTCACACCCAAGTGACCTGTCCAAGTTGTTGAGTCACACTGAATTCTCTGGTTACATCTAGGATGTCTGTTACTCATGCTTCAGAACTGGCTACCCAAAGCTGACCGGATAAAGCTTTTCCTTCCAGCTAACTATTCCCTTTTTGAGATGGGCTTTTCTTGGTCCAGCATTAGATCTCAATAGAATACTCCTGCTTCCAAGTCTCCCTAAAAATAAAGCCATAGAAAATTCAAAACATGTGCCTGCAACTCCTCAGTGGCCCTGTGAAGAATTTTCAGAATACCTCCTGTGGGTTTGTTCACTTACTTGTTTTATAATCTAACTATTTTTACTGATAGTGTTGAAGATCTTCCTGCTATCTGGAACAGTTTTCTTTTTCTATCACATCTCTGTGTATGTGTGCACGTGCGAGTGTGTGTGCACACATACACACATGCACACTGGAGCACAAGTTAAGGACAGAAGATTACATCAAGTGTCACTCTCTTCTTTATTTTCTGAGACAGTCTCTCGTGAACCCGAACACTGGTTTAGCTAAAGCAAGAGCCAGGGGGTTCCGGCGACCTTCCTGTCTCTCTTTCTACTACTGGGATCTCTGGCATGTTCTGCGAGGCCCAGCTTTTTACATGGGTGCTAGAGATCTGAACTCAGGTTCTCCTGCTTGCACTGCAAACACTTTACCCGCTGAGCTGTCTCCCTAGCCCAGCATCTCAAGATTCCACATGTTGGTTATCCCAGACGTAAATGTTCTCTGCATTGAGCTTCTTATCCCCAGTTCAGTCTTAATATTCTGGAAGACTCTCTTGGAGCGGCATGACCTTTACTCCTGCTAAAAGAGAGCTGGGATTTCTCTTCAGGCTGCAGATTTTGCTTTCATCAGTGTTGTTTGCCAAACTCTCTGGCCTAGTGATGGTGAACGTTACTTGTCAGTTCACCTCATAGGTGTGTTATGTAATCGACATGTGCCAAGAGTCACTAGAGAGGTCCCCAAACATATAATTATCAATATTATCACCCACCAGAATCTCTCATTTGATTTATGCCATGTCATCTGGCCAAGTGGGTTTTATGGGCTGATAAATATTCAGTGTTTATCTCCAAGGCTGGTTTAAATGAGCTTGTTTACTTGAAATCCATGGGGCCTTGTATGTACTGATCACCTACAGTAGCTGACAGTTACAGAGAGGAAGAAAAGGTATTTTGCCAAGAGGTATATAGTTGGGGAATCAGGAGGATCTTGTCCCATTGTGTGGAAGGAAATGATAGAATTTGTTCATTTGAACTTCATTTCCTGACAAAGGCAAAGGCCAACTTGGAGAGAACAGAGGGGCAGATGCCAATGCCTTTGTCTATGGATTTAGGTGACAGGAGTTGAGAGAGGGGAGAGCCAAGGAGCCTGAACTAGAGTGCTGTTTGCAGATGCTGATCAGCTGAAGGAGAGGGCCAGGATGAGTAAGCTTGGGGCTTCATTCAAAACGCCATCGTCTTCAGTCCCTTTACAAAGGACATCATGACACTGAGGACTTCCAGACTCAGTGGCGAGTGTGAGCCTTGGCACTCGAAGCCAACACCTGCGATTAAAATGCCGGGCTGTGTCAAGACTCCCTCCAAGAGGCTGTTTTATCTCCTGCTAGTGTCTGAGCACTGAATGTTCTGTTAATAAAAACCCAAAGGCTTTAATGGATGTAGCACTGGAGCGATAAGGAAACTCTTGCCTTTCTGCCCTTGAGATAGATGTCCAATCTCTCACCTTCAGGAAGACACACAGCCCAGAACCTGGAAGTACAACTTTGAGCCCACATGTCTGCCTCTGCAGTGTCTGTCAAGTGGACAGACAAGACCTGTGCTTTTCAAATTCTAGACCATTCTGCTTCAAAGAGAATTACCAGCTGGCAGCTGACACAGAGTAGCCTTGCAGAACACTAGCATGCCGTTGTCCTGATGGACTAGTGAGAGATTAAGAGCATCAGCTTGCGACTCAGTTTCCTTTTGTGCCTTTCCTTTGGCGATGAGTCCTTTGAAAGTCAAGCTGCATTCCATTTACAGTGGAATTCATTCCCTTGCTTCTGAGTTTTTATAACTTGGGCTTCATCTCTGAGTGAGCAGCAATTTATCCCAAAAGCAAAGCCTCGGTCTTTGTGTGACTTATGCAGGGTGGCACAGCGGCATTTCATTTGATGCCAAGGAACAAGAGAAAATCCACAGCTACAAACACAACTCTGAGATGTCTTCACAGATTGCAGAGTACAAATGGTGGCCTCTGGGAGTGTTAGAGACAGGAGGCTGTCCCAGCGGCCTTATGTTCATTTTTTCATGACTGCAATGCTATTGGTAGACAGTAGGCCAAAAACAAGAACAAAACAAAAAGTATGATAAAATACAAGATTCATGAGAGAAAGAGGAAAAGAAGAAAGGATCGTGACCAGCCTCCATGGGGAGGAAGAAACGGAAGAACGTCCTGAGGGACCCAGCAGTCCTAGATCCATAAAACATACTGATTGATTTCAACCATGCACCCAGCATTGACCCTATCATATAACTTTGAGATAGACTGCTCTGGCCAGAAAAGGGTCTTAGCATCCATCCCTCTGGCATTGCATTGGAAAGTCCACAGACTCCAGGATATTTCCAGTATATTCCAGGCTATTATACCTGTCCATGTAAAATGGGCTTTCTGTAAGAAAAATGTACTGTTCCTGGAAGCAGGAGTATAATAGAAATACTGGGCACCACCATCAAACAATCTCATATCTTCTACACTGCTACCCATTGTTAATAAAGCAGAGTTTGCTTCAAATAATCAAGGGAAATCCCTCTGTATTGGCTCTCCGATATAAGGAAGTGACTCCATAGAAGGAAGAGGCTGGTGAGCTACACTGGGGGGTTGGGTAGGGTGCAGTTTTAAGAAGTGCCCATGAGCTCTATCTGGGAGCATATTGGTCCCAGAAAGTAACCCAGAACCCTGCATAGCATCAGCCTACAGCCTAAAATTGGAGATAGTCAAATGAGGAATGAAAATTGGACAGTTTCAACTGTGTATCATCGTAAGTTTGATTCAACTTCCTCTTTAGCCTTGAAATACCTGTTTCTTGTGAGACGCATCTCCTCACAACCCAGAGACTCTACAGTAGGAAACACCAGGCGATTGGATGACGACCAGCATTTCCCACAGAGCTCTGCTCACTCCCTCCCTGCCTTCTGCCCCACCTCCCACCACCCAGTTAAAAGAGCAGCTTCAAGGTGTCCATGGGAATGACCAGTCCAGGCTCCTGAAGGACAGAGAGGGTAAAACATCCCATCATGCTCTCCATAGACAGGAACACAGAAAGGATACAGGGTTGTGGCATAGACCTGGCCTGTGCCGCAGTCCGGCAACTCTATCCTGTCTCCCAGTTTACAATGGCAGAAGAAGCCACGCCTTGCTCCCATCTACCCGGCAGTTCCCTTTTCTCATCATAAGCCATTGCTGTGCTCGTGGACAGACGTGTCCTGGCTATGCATGTATCAATAGCAAACTGTAACACAGAGTCTCCTGTTCCTCATCACCTCCTGGAAGAGACACAAAGTTACACTCAGGATGCTGAGTTCAAGGTGCTGGAGAGAACACTTTATTGGCCAAATTACAGGAAGCTTCTTACCTCAGAAACTGACATCTTTTTACAAGTCACATTCGGGGGTGGGTAGCGTGTTTGTGTGCTTATATATACCTTTTTGTGCATGCACACAGGCAAGATATCCAGTGTTATTCACAATCTTTGTTTTCTAAGACACACTCTCCCTAAACCCAGAGTTTAACAGCTCAGCTAAGCTGACTAGCCAGCATAGGAATCCTCCTGCCTCTGCCTCCTTAGCACTGAGATCACAGGTGCATGTTACTGTGCCTGGCTTTGTACAGGGAGGTTGAAAATCTGAACTCTGTTCCTGAGAAGAATTTTAACAGCCCAACTATCTCTCCAGCCCCTCTCTAAAATTCATCTTTTGGGTTTTTTTTTCCTTTCCTTGGATAAGAAGAGTCAACCAAAAGGTTTGAAACTATCTAGTGCCTCTCTGCAGTATCTCACAGTTGGAGGGACATCCCCCTGGGCGTGCACAGACTCTCTGGGGGAGCAGCGCAGATGGCCACTATCTGAGAGAGAAGCGAGGAGCAGCTGGCATCATAATCAGTCAAGCGAGTCATCAGGAAAGGGTCAGTGGACACAGAACCAAGTGAAGGAGATGAAGTCTGTGGTAGAAAAGGAGATGCCGCAGAGACCGAGTGCTTGTCTTTTTCTGCACCAGGGCATTGGTTCTGGCTTGGACTGGTGTACCTGAGCAAGGAGCAATTGAGCCTATCTCAAATGCTTACAAGGCATAAAGAAAGGTGTAGTCGGGTGGCACAAACCTTTTATCCCAGCACATGTGAGGCAGGCCGGTGGATCTCTGTGAGTTCTAAAGTAGCCTGGTCTATATAATGAGTTCCAGGACATCCAGATCTGTATAGTGAGACCCTGTCTCAAAACAGAAGAAGCAGAAAGTCTGGAATGGGCCGGCTAGTACAGAGGTCAAGGCCAGGCACAGGCCCACTCCCATGGGAAGAGGGTGCAATGGTGAGTTGTGTGTGCTTTTGCTGTCGAATGAGGCAGGCTTTTCTGCTAGTAGCTGATAAGGGTCCAGCACAGGTTAAGGAACAATGGTGTGACTGAGAAGGGGGAAAGGAACCCTGGCCATGGACCAAGTCTGATTGGACCCTAGATTGCATTGTCACCTTGGAAGGCCAACAGAGACTCCCCATGGAGTTGGGAGCAGAGGACACAGGGCAGTTCTGAACTTTGGAAAGTCACCTCCTAGTCATTGAGAGTGCTGTGAAAGGAAGTATCCAAACCAGACGCTGATATGGAAGGGAAGGCAGGCCAAGACCACATAGCCAGGCATGGTTTGACCTGCCCTATTCTCCTGACCCCCTCACTGCTGCCAAAAGATACTGTTATGGCTGTTAAGTATAAGAGCCCTCTAAAGCTTTGGCTTTGCAGCCCTCAATCATGCCTTCTCTTTCCCTGCCAAGAAGATGTGTTTGTTAAAATGCCCACTTCTTGGCTCCACCACCAACACCACCACATCTCCTTGTATGCACAGTGACTATTGGATATTACAAAGCAATAGCCTGTAGAGACAGAAATGACCATTCATTAAAGCCAGGGCTTACTCTTGGACCTCTGTGGGACTGAAAACAAAGGATTTCTGCCTCCCTCTCCTCCTCTCGCTCTCCCCCCCCTCCACACACACACACATACATTAGTCATTACTACTCCTTGGAGCCTGCCTAGTTTGCCTTTTCTCACCGGAATTGTGTGGGATGTTGCTACAGAGAGTAGCTTCCCCTCGTCTACAGCCAGCCAGCCAACTCCTTCCTGCTCTTGACCTGACCGGATTGCACAGCCAGGCCTAATCTCTTGAGAGTTTGCACATACCTTGGGTCACACATCTAAGTCTACAACACAGAGGAATGAGTAGGCCTCTGAGTGGGGCTGAGAGAGAATGCCAGCTTTAGATCCCTCCAGGATTGCTCCGGCCCACTCCTGAGCTGGCTGGGTACTCTGTGCTGCTAAACATAGAATACTCCTTCCCCACCCCCACCCCCACCCCCATCCCAGCCCCAGCCCCAGCCCAGTGCTGTTTAGAAAAAATCAGAAGTAGTGACAAGGGAGGTGCCACTGTGCTTCTGTTCCAGGTGCTAAACCGGCTCCTGGCATCTGCTTTGAGAGAGTCAACTCTGCAGGAGATCCTTACGGCAACTGTGGCAAAGACTCCAAGAGCTCCTTCGTCAAGTGTGAACTGAGGTACAAGGCCACACCCCCGGCCACGATGGCACCAAGCCTGCTCACATGGCGGCCACTGCTGCCCTTCTTCTGAGCCTGTCTATTCTTGCCCTTCCAGAGATGCCAAGTGTGGAAAAATCCAGTGTCAAGGTGGTGCCAGCCGACCCGTCATTGGTACCAATGCTGTTTCCATAGAAACAAATATCCCGCAGCAGGAAGGAGGTCGGATTCTGTGCCGGGGGACCCATGTGTACTTGGGTGACGACATGCCGGACCCAGGGCTTGTGCTTGCAGGAACCAAGTGTGCAGAAGGAAAAGTAAGAACCCAGTTCCCACTCGCGTCCTAATGTAAGTCTGGAGCACAGCCCACTGCAAAAGCCTGCTTAGGCACTAGGGGATGCAGTCAGCTGATCTCCCTAAAACTACTTGGAATTCGGACTCTGGGATCCAAATATTTGTACCTAGAAGAAAAAGTCAGTGAGGCTGAGGTCCCAGTCTGAACATTGAGGTGCAGATGTGGGGACAATGTTGTTTTTACCCTGGGATTCAAGAGGGCTGTCTGCCAGTGAGTGACTTCCTAAAGAAACACAACTGTGGAGCCTCTTGCTCTGGGGACACACATGCCAGAGCTCTTGGGAGCTTGTTCTCACCTGGTCAAGATGGGAAGACAGATGCCTCTTCAGAGACTCTTCAGAGAAAAGAGGGACAGAGGAAGGGATGGAATGAGCCGAGAGACAGGAGAATCCTTTGGGAGAACAGGGAAGAGGAAGGCTGAAATGGCTTGAGAGTTAAAAGAAAGTTCAAAAATTTTAAAGAAGCTAGAGTTTTTGTGTTCTGCCACACTGGTTTATATGTGTGCATGTGTGAAGGTGTGTGTGGGGTGGGTGTGCATGGATATGTGTACACTTGTGTATGGATTCTGTGTGTGCATGTATAAGCATATGCTATATGCGTGGTGTGTGTGTGTGTGTGTGTGTGTGTGTGTGTGTGTGTGTGTGTGTGTGTGTGTGCGCACACATGCACTCTCCTGGGCCCCATGGACAATCTTAACTACATTCCTTTAAGCATTTCTTTCTTTCTTTCCTTTCTTTTGCCCCTCTTTGAGACAGAGTCCTGTTCTCCTGCTTGCACAGCACATACTCCACAGACTGAGCTCCCTCTCCACTCTCTGTTTTGCTTTTGCTTGTCTTTTCATCAAATTTTCCATCAGATTAAATGATAGCAAATTAATTCAATGTTTCAAGGGAAAAAATGATAAACCATCTGGCATATTTAGGGCTCGTTCTTCCCAGGATCATGAAGTCCCTCTCAGAGGTCATGGTGAAAAAAGGACAGAACCCAAGGTTTTCCTCACAAAACCCTGGAGGCAGAGATGCCCTGTACATGTGCCTCCCATGTGTCCTGAGCCACAGACACTCTTTCTTCTTTCTTAAAATTATTTTTCTTTTAATGTGTATGAGTATTTTGCTTACCTGTATGTCTATGCACCACATACATGCCTGGTACCCCCATAAGCCAGAAAAAGACATTAGGTCCCCAGGACTGAAGTTTTAGGCAGTTATAAACCACCACATGGGTGCTGGGAATCAAACATGAGTCCTCTGGAAGAAGAGTGGAGCTCTTAAATGCTCAGCCACCGTCTCTCCAGCCCCAGACACTTTGAGGAAGATTCCACATCCTTCTGGTTCCCTTAAGCACATTAGTGTCTGCTCATGCCTTGACGTTATAACAGCCATTTTGTATACTATGGTCTGAGAAGCCAGGCCTCTGTATTCAAATGCTGGAATCCCAAGAATGCTGCTGCATGTGCAGGTGTCTTTGACCTTGCTAATAGGATCAAGGCTACACAGGGCACTCCCAGAAGAATCCTTCTGTGTTCAGTGCCCTCCCTGAAGCTTCTTTTTCCTCACATGTATATAGGTGTGTGCCCTTGTGTGTGAAGATACATATGTGTGCACATACATGTGGAGACCAGAGGACAGCCTTGGGTATGGTTCCTCCTGAGCTGTCCACTTCTTTTTTCTTCTTTGAGACACTCCCACCTGTCTGAAACTTACCAAGTAGGCCAGACTGGCTGGACAGTGAGGCCCCCATGGATCTTCCTGTTTGCACTTCCCCAGCTGTAGGATCACAAACACACACAACCCTACTCCACTGTTTATGTGGGTTCCGAGGCTCTAATTCAGGCCCTCCTAATGGCAGGGCAAGCACTTCACTGACAGAATCATCTCCCCCTGGGATATCTTTATCAACAAAGACACACCAGTCTCACCCTTCCCTGACCTCTACTACTGCTTTCTCTGAAGGGTACTCACTCTGCCCTCTGTGAACTGTTGGGATGAGATGGCCACCTGCCCACAGGAAGGCTATACTTGATGAAACCACTCTGTATACTAAACTTTGAACTCTTCTTTCTTTCTCTCCACTAACCTATGAAGTTTCAGGAGAGAAAGATACTGAGTACTGCTTAAGAGGCAGCCATTTTCAACTGGCCTAGGCCAGTCAGAAAATCTGAATGCAGCCTCTGTAGTGCCTGGATAAGCAGGACCCTGGGGAGCTTTCTGCCAATTCCTTGTGACAGCAGTGACCCAAAGCCCTGAATAAAATTTGTGAGAAAATCAGTTATAATTTCTCACTTCCACTAGAACTATCTTAAGTGGCATTAAATATAAAGAACTCAGTACTGTTCACATTGGACAAAGTGTTGAGTCTGACCCCAGGAGCTGTGTCTGTGCAAGCAATAGAAGTTATCCTGCTCCTTCCATGCTGTCTAAAATGAGAGCCTCCTTCCAAGTTTTCCTTGCTTTCTCTTTCATGTCTATGTATGGAGGATGTGCAAATATGTGTACATGTTTGTGACCTGTGGAAGCCAGAGGTGAACTTTTGGTCTCCTTTGGTGACAGCCATCTTGTTTTTTAAGACAGGCTCTCTCACTAGAACCCAGGGTTCACTTAACTAGGTTAGGATGGCTAGCCAGCAAGCACCAGAGATCCACCTATCTCCATAAGTACACAGCACCACACTTGGAGTTTTGGATTTGGGGTCTTGTTTCAGTTTTGTTTTGTTTTTTAACACTGGCTCTGGGGATTGAACTCAGGTCCTTAGGTTTGCACAGCAAATATATTATTAACTGAGCCACTCTCAGACCTCCTGCTTTGCCTGCGTGAGGGAGGGGAGCAGAGGTACTGAGTCTGTACTGTGTCTCTCACAGATCTGCCTCAATCGTCAATGTCAGAATATCAGTGTCTTCGGCGTTCATAAGTGTGCGATGCAGTGCCACGGCCGAGGGGTGAGTAGATCAGTTCCTTCTCAGCCTGCCCACACCCAGCTAAGAGTTTTTATATTTTCTGATGTATTTATTTTATGTGCTTGAATATTTTGCCTACATGTATGTATTTGTGTGCCTGGTACCCACAGAAACCAGAGAGATGGTCAGATTCCCTGGAAGTGGAATTAGGGATGATCGTGAGCTACTGTGTAGATTCTAGAAACCAAACCCAGGACCTGTGCAAGAGCATCAAGTGCTCTTAACCGCCCAGCCATCTCTCCAGACCCTGCTAGCCAGGCTTTCTTAAAACTACAGTAGTCAGTGAGTGCCTTCTCAATGTTCTCTTTCAGAGGTGTTAACTGTCTCTGACCTTTATGTAGCAGGAGAAATGTCACTTTCATTTAACAAAGAAAATCAGATTGAGAGGTAATTATCTTTTGAATTAACATTCTGCAATATAAAGAAAGAATTTTGTCATCTTCAAAGTAATTTCAGAGCTAACCTTGCCTCACAAAGGGCTCACATTAGCATTTCAAGCAGGGTTGTCCCTCTGGCTCCCAACAGCCCAAACTCAGCTCCACTGAGAAACTTACAAGAAGGATAAAAAGGAGGACTTCAGATCCACCACCACATGTTCTTGAATGCCCTTGCCATGGGTTTTGACTACCCCATGCTGCCGAGTTCAGAGAAGATTTAGGGAAGAAGAAAAGGACTCTAATTGTTCGAAACATAATTTATTTTTCCTGATGCAGTTAATTTTTTTTCCAATGGGATGATATTAATCTTGATTAGCCACACCAGTGGCTCATTTGTCCCCTGGAAGCCTTTTCTACAGAGACTGTGCTATAAATTGTATTTTTAGAATATCTAGACACTTGGGATTATGGGGGTCTTTGTAAAAGCCCCACGCTGTAACCATGATAGATCGCCAGACTGCCTCAGACAGGAGTGTTGATGTTGTATTTAGCTGACTCAGTATCAAAAGGAATCTCTTCATGTCTTCATTGAATTATAGATTTCTTTCTAATGGCAATAGATGAACTAGCCAGGCCCTTTTTTTTTTAACTGATGAGGCCAATGTGAGGGTGTGTCCATAGTAACCTTGCTGGCCCAGAGAAAGTAGAACAGAGGCCTCTATCTCTCTAGTATCTATAGGTCTCTTATACATGTTGGCAAACTCTAAGGACCATATTTTCCAGAACAGCCAGCTATGACTTAGTGTAATAGTATTAACTTCCTGATATCTAGAGTCTCCTGGGAGATGAGCCTCTGAGGATGCCTGTGGAAGATTATCACTACTAGGCTAGTTGAGGTGGAAAGACCTGCCCACTGTAGGTGGTGTCATTCCCTGGGCTGGAATCCTGAACCGTATCAAAAATAAAAGTGAGCTGAGCACAGCATTCATGGCTCCCAAACTCTTGACTATGAATGTGATGTGACTGCCAGTTTCAAACTAGTATCACCATGATTCCATATTATGATAGACTTGGAACCAAGAGCCAAAATAAACTTTCTCCTTTACATTTCTTTTCTTTCAGAATAATTTATTACATCAGAAAAGAAGCTAAGACATTTCAATAACAAGTAGCTTGGCCCCAATCCCTCTATGATGAGACCAGACTCACCACCAGTACTTCCAAGTAGAGAATCTAGATAGGGGTTTCCTGCCTTAAGCTAAGACCACACCAGGCAGGGTGTGAGCCTCATGGATGGTTCGCCACATATGCAGGATGCACCACCAACGTTAAAGAGCAATATTTCCTACTTGCTCTTGATCACGGTATTGTGGACACACCATCCCTGCTACATGAGCCTTGTCCTCATCACTAAAACAAAAGAACTGGGTTAGTCCATCCCTTAAAACCTTTAGAAAGACATCTGTAACCTAGTGATCACAGGTGCTCTGTAAAAGACAGAGTCCTAATGAGTGGGAGTGTCCTAGAAAGTGCATCCCAGGCTTGGTTGAAACCACTGAACAAGTGATTGGATTCTTCACCTGAAGCCAGTGAGATCAGGGAGCCACCACAAACAAGACAACAGACTGTCAATGTCTTGTTTGCCTCCCAATATTCAGGCATATAATTGTCCCCAGTGTTTTTATGCAAGGCCCTAGAGTCGGTTCACTGGTTCCACTGACTTCCATACAACGAACCACCCAGAAGTTCATCATCTGTGACTTACAGCATGTAAGTGGAAGGGAGGTATACACACCAGGTAGCCATCTGGGATCACAGTCCTTGATGCGGGCAGCTCTCTCCAGTCATCCTACACTGTCCTGCCCCTCCCTAGTTTCTCAGATGGGCCTTTATCTAAGGCTCCCAAAGCTCAGCCTACTTCCCATAAAACAAGACCTATACACTACTTTAACTCTGTTTGTAGACTGTTCACCTAGCATGTACAAAGTCCCAAGTGTGATCCTATGTACCTCAGAAAGTGGGTGTGGTGAGACACACCTAGAATCTCCCAGGACTCAGAAGGTAGATGCAGAAGAATCAGAAATTTGACATCATTCTTGCCCACATAGCTAGTTCAGGGCCAATCTTGGTTATAGAAGACCCTGTCTCAAAAATTAAAATAAAAAAGAACATAATATATAAAATATACATATATATTTATAACTTATAATAAATATAAATATATTTATTTATATAAACATATTAAAATATAAGATAAAAAGGTGGTCTTCACACTCAAAGTCAGTTGGTTCATATCCAGTTGGGTGCGTTATGTAAACATCAATAGTGAGTCCAAGCAGAAGAACCACCATGGGTGACCCTTGTCAAGTAGGCTCCTGGGTCCATCCATGGGAACTCTGGTCTCCCACTAGAGGGTGCATTATCCAGGAACAGCAAGGGCAAAGGCGCCCTCTCCTGCCATCTTCTTCACAAGTAAGAATTCTACTGTCTTTGCCTATTATGTGCTGTGACTAGGAGGCAGGTAATGGCCCCAGGGGGCTAAAAGAGTGGGCATTTGGGGACAAGAGTAGGCTCACAGAAATATTAACAGACCCCTGTGAACTTCCTCAGACATCAGAAAATCAGAAGCCCAGCAATAGGCTTATTTCCCTATCCCAGCCCTATCATTGGAGTCTGCCCTGAATCTCTTGTCTGAAAGAGATAGGTCTGTGCCACAGTGGTCTGATTCTGGGTCCTTCCTTAACACAAAAAAGGCAAATCCACAGCTTTCCAGGAGCTGGCTCCCAACAGCAGCTCCCAGCACAAGCAGGCTGTACCGCTCTCAGCTCTACCTGACTCACTGCTGGTGCTGTTTGGAGCTGATTCTCAAGGTCTATGTGTGTTGCTGAGGGAGATCTATTAAAGCACCCTTGCCCTCGTGTGTCCTGACCCTGTCCCCTCTGGATGTTTTTCTCCATTTCTGCCCCAAAGGTATGTAACAACAGGAAGAACTGCCACTGTGAAGCCCACTGGGCTCCTCCCTTCTGTGACAAGTTTGGCTTTGGAGGAAGCACAGACAGTGGTCCCATCCGGCAAGCAGGTAAGTGTGGCCCCAGCATCCCAGGAAGTGGGTGCTGGGCTGCTGGGAGCTGTGGCTACTGGGCAGGCTTCCCCACAATGAGACCCTGAGTGCCTCTGCCCTGGCCTGAGGTTTGCAGGTTCTAGATGTTACTGTCTTCCCCAGCATTCCCTTTCCTTTGGTCCTGGGTCCTCTTCAATGCAGCTGAGGTATTGAGTTGGCCATTTTCTCTCCCTGTGACCACTTTTCTCCATGGTGAACTGCCACATGTGTATGAATGTCACTGTCTTTCCAAAGGACTTTGCAAAGGGTAGCTCTTGTGTGCTGCCACTTCAGTGCACTTTAAAACTCTGATCAGAGGAGTGATAGCATAGGGGAGGGGAACAAGCAAGAACAACAGCAAAAATATGGCGGCTACCTCTTAATAAAGAAGATGGTTACCACCGCTGGGCTAAGGGTGGTAGCGTCAGTAAAGTGTTTGCCATTTGACTGTGTATCCGTAGAACCCACACAAGAAGTTAAGCATGGTGGTACACACTTGTAATCCCAGAACTAGGGAAGGAAGAGAGAAGAAGATCCCCGGGGCTTGCTGGCTAACTAATGTAGCCAAATTGGGGATCTCTAAGTTCAGTGAGAGATGCTGTCTCCAAAATAATGTGGAAGATAGCTGATGTCGGCCTCTCCCTTCCACACGCACCCACGCGTGTAGACACACACCACACAGGAGAGAGAACAATCAGAGCAATTGTTGGGTTCATAGCTGTTTGCATTGAGCAATTGGGTATGGGCAGAGAGGATGCTAATTAGTGTGCACTCTGCTATCTGCTCTTTACATAGTTCTAAAAACAGACCTTTTTTAAATTAAAATATAATTACATCATTTTCCTCCTTCCTTTTCCTTCTTTCAACTCTTCCCAGGGATCCTTTACCCCACTCTCAAATCACGTCCTTTATTTAAAAAAAGAGTTAGTTATACATAGAGAGAGGGGGAGGGCAAAGAGAGAAAGATATATATATATATATATATATATATATATATATATATATATATATATGCTAAATCTGTTTATGTTACTTGTATGTATATGATTTCAGGGCTGTCCACTTGGTATTGGCTACTCAATTAAGGGGCTCATTTCTGTGGAGGACTGACTTTCCCACTGCCAGCATTCCTTATTTGCTTGTAGTTCTTCATCTAGGGCTGGGGCCCTGTGAAATTTCACCCTTTCACATCAGCGTGTGGATTGGTATCATCTTCGTCTTGCCCTCACTGTCCCACACTCTGATGATGTTCACCAGCCTGACCATGGCTCAGCCACTCAGCCAAAATCCACGCATATTTGTCCACTTGTGGTCCTAGAGAGGAATTGAGGAGATTCCACAGGGAATAAGAGGTGCCACTGTAGGGGAAGAGAGGGTACTATGGGAAGAGAGCAGCCATGCACGCTTAGGAGCAGGATGGAAATGTCAGAGGGCTCCCCTGGACCTTGATATATCTGTTGATATCTTCAAGAAGGACTAGGGCTGGAGCTCAGGCAACAAGGTGCTTACCTAGTGTCTTAGGGTTTTATTGCTGTGACGTGAAGAGACACCATGGCCACAGCAGCTTTTATAAAGACCAACATTCAATTGGGACTGGCTTACAGTTTCAGAGGTTTAGTCCATTATAGTCACTTGCAGGAAGCATGGTGGCATGCAAACAGACATGGTGCTAGAGAAGGAGCTAAGAGTTCTACATCGTGATCTGCAGGCAGCAGGAGACTGTGAGCCACACAGGGCATAGGTTGAGCATATGAGACCTCAAACCTGCCACCGCAGTAACATACTTCCTCCCACAAGGTAATACCTATTCCAACAAAGCCACACCTCCTAATAATGCCACTCGGTCAAGCGTTCAAACACATGAGTCAATGGGGGGGGCGCATTTCTATTCAAACCACCACACCTAGGATGCATGAAGCCCCACGTTTCATCCCCAGTATGACATGGAGTAGGGCGATACATGCCTTTCATCCTAGCAGTGGGGTGGTGGAGGCAGGAGGATTATCAATTCAAGCCATTCCTGGCTACGTGGAGATTTCAGGCTACTCTGGGCTCTATGAGACCCTGTCTCAGAACAGAGAGCTCTACAAAGTAGAGACACTTCAAGCACAGACAACTGCCTATTCCAAGGCCTGAAGTCAAGGTGGGGAAGGACAAGATGACAGTTACTGAGGGTGGCAGCCCCCAGGTTACGGATTGGGCAGTTGAGTCGTGATGCTGACTGAGTCACTGGCTAGAGCAGCTCAGTAGGTGGCACTGTTCTCATGGCAACAAGCTACCCTGAGGCGAGGTGTCCAGGTGCCATTCAAGGGCTGGCAGGGCTTCGATTGTATATACAGGATCAGTTTAAGACTTACAGATTGAAGTAAGGAAGTGAAAATTGTTCTTAGATTTGTCGTGGGACAACAGGACTTTACCGGAAGCCCAAGGCTCCTACTAAGAGCCTGAAAGGAATCGCGTTTGACCAGAAGACCAGCTATGATGCTCTTCCAGTCAATGTAGATGGCTTTTCTGAGAGCCTCCAATCCTGATAAGAAGACTCCTGGTACCTCGTGTGGTTCAAGAGTTCACTCTGCTATGGTTGTGCCTAGGGGAATATGTCCAGTCAGGGTCCTACCTGCCAGACCACGTCTCTGCATTAGCAAGTACCAAAGTCATCACAGGCAGATAATGGTGGCATAGACCAGAGCTCAAGCATGACCTTTGAAGAGAGACTAATTTATTAGGAGGCTGTTCAGGGATTTACATGCTCTGGTTCTGTTTGTTCCTTTAGAGCTCGCTCTGCCATAAATGTCACGGCTCAATGTCTCCCATATTTTATTGAAACAGCCTCCTCCCCTGAGCCAAATGTGTTTTGTTTCAGATAACCAGGGCTTGACTGTAGGGATCCTGGTTAGTGTCCTGTGTCTGCTCGCTGCTGGATTTGTGGTATATCTCAAAAGGAAGACGTTGATGCGGCTGCTGTTCACACATAAGAAAACCACTATGGAAAAACTAAGGTATGTCATCTCTCCAAAAACCAACGGCTAAAAGCATATTCAACGAACTGTCCCTTGCTGTGCCAGATGTGCCGTCCTCAGCAAAGGACAGGGCAGGTTTTCTGGGAGTAACACTGGGTCTTTAGGTTTCTTTTGTTTGTTTTTGTTTTTGTAAATGTCTGCCAGGCCAGCTGTCTCTTTGACTCTCTCTTCTGGCTATGTGCTGTCCATCACAGAAATAAGCCATGTGTTGGTGAATTCCATGAATAGGCCTTCTCTAATCTTTGCATTAGTAATTTTTACAAGGCATGCGGACACTGGAATGTGTTCCTCAGATGGCAAAGCTTTGGGCCCAAATGTCTCAGAGACACAATGGCTGACCTGCCAGCTTCGTGCAAACAACCTATGTGCCCAAAGCTAAGTTTCCACAGCTTCCAGTTAACTAGATTGACAGAGCAGTGGCTGGAGAACAGGAATCAGTGTTCCTTTTCCATCTCATAGGCACGTTAGATCATTTTTCCCCTGCAGACTGGTCCGATGGAATTAACATAAGTGACAGTCTAAGTATCAGCAGGAACAGGATGTGAGAAGTTAAGGTGAGGAGGAGGGCAAGCCCTTGCTTAGCAGTTGTTGCGCTGCCTTGCAGGTGTGTACACACTTCCCGGACACCCAGTGGCCCTCACCTTGGCCAGGCTCACCACACCCTCGGGAAAGGCCCACTGATGAGCCGGCCCCCACATTTCAACACCCCCAAGGTAGGTCATACAAGGACTTCATATGCTGGGAAGGGGTGAGGTTGCATGGGAAGACAGGGCTCCGCCATCTCTGTGAAGTGCTTAGTCGGCATCTCTGGTTCAACCATAGCTCCACCACCCTGCAATAGTCAGGGCCTAGCGGTAGGTCCCAGAGTAACCCTCCAGGGTCCCCAGAAGATTCTGATAAAGTAGTCAGTGTCTGCACACAGGCGGGGTATGTGGATATTATAAACCATGATCCATCTCTGCAGTGACCTAGACTTAGTTCTCAGCAGCCCCACTGGGAACACAGCCAGAGCAAACTCTTGTTGCTAGGCCCCTCCTTTCATTCCTTTCCAGGGCCTCCAGCTATGTCTAGGTGAGCTTTCCACTGAGTCTCAGTTTTGCCCAAAACGGTGGAGGCCATGTCCACTCCCTATCCTTAGCTATCCCAAGGTTCCCCCATGTCTCAGTGTTTCACTTATGCACAGAAGTCTTAAATATTGACTCCATTATAGTACATGCCTGTATCTCAGTACATGAGGAGCATATTTAGTTCAAAACACAAAAACACAGGTGCAAAACAAAAAGTTGGTTAAAGACTAAAAACATTTAGCTGGGTTGTGGTGGTGCGTACCTTAATCCCACCACTCTCTGAGTTCAAGACCAGACTACTCTACAGATTGAATTCTAGGACAGCCAGGGCTACACAGAGAAGCCTGTCTTGGAAAACAAAACAAACAAACGAAAAGCCTATGATTATTTAATTATGCAACATTAAATACATTCAGTTAACTGGGTAACAATCATACCTCAATAGAGAGTGTGGAGTACCAGATCAGTTGCAAGGGTTCTGTTCCTCCTCCAAACACAAGGGAGTTTGTCCGGAGTTGAACCCCTTGCCTCTGGAGAAGGTAGTTCTCACAGAACCCTTGTGCACAGTAAGCTCACACCTTGCGATCCAGCCTGTGTCTTCGTACTTGGTACTCCAAGTTTCTTTCATCAATTAGTTAATTAAACAAGCCTGATGAAGAATTGATTGAGCTGGAATCTTCTCTATAGCAAACAGTAGCTTCTAATTTTCAGTCCTCCTGCCTCAGCCTTCCGAATGCCACTGTCACCATTGTAGTTATCAATGTTTGGGTTTTTTTAATCTATGTAAAAACGCATCTCTCTATTCCAGATTTCGGAATTTTAAAGTAAAAATAAGTAAATACAGTCCTTCCTCTGGGCACCCTGGACTTTCCATTCCCACAGAGACAGTGGTCACAGACCAGTTAGGGCTGCTCTTTCCTTGGGTAGCTAGCGAAAGCCATCAGAGCTGATTCTCTGCTTTGACCATGCAGGACAGGCACTCACTGAAATGCCAGAACATCGACATCAGCAGGCCCCTCAATGCTCGAGTGGTCCCTCAGCCTCAGTCCCCTCAGCGAGTGCTCCTGCCTCTCCACCAGGCCCCACGTGCACCCAGTGGCCCTGCCAGGCCCCTGCCCGCCAATCCTGCAGTCAGGCAGGCCCAGGTATGACTCTCATGCTGACTGGGTGGGATGCAGCTCAAATTCAGGCTCCTCTACTCGCTAACACGTAAACTTGGGCAAATTATCTAACACAACAACTATGAAATGGAATTCAGTTAATCAGATGGTTAACTGAGATAGCCCACATACAGTGCTATAGTATAGCAGTCATGTGACACTTTAATATTATTAGTAATTTTAAAAATATTCAGAGTTGTTTCCACATCAGTACAATGTATCATCTAAACCAGAACTTAAAACTCATCTACTGTGAGCACTTTTTACCTGAGGAATATTTATAGGAAATGACAGGGAAATATTATCAGTCTTTGTTTCTGTGTGAACAGAAAACATAGAAGTATTAAATCTGAACTGAGGCATTCTGGGCAGCATTTGTCAGTAGCACATAGTGTGACAGTTGGTGTTGTGTGTTTAAAACCTGCAGTCATGGGAAGTGACATAAGCAGGCGCTGCGAGACCACTACAGATTCAGTGCACATTTGGCCTTGAAACGGCTTCAGGTTACTGCACGTGAGTTAAAGACCCACAGCTGAAGAAGCTGGGCTTTCAACCACATTTTGAGAATGGCAATGGATACTGATGGCAACTTCTTCGATAATGAAACAGAATCACTTTTAAATGCTATTGTTCTATTTTCCCATTATTGTTTTGATATATTTATAATTACATCTTTAACATAGAGGTTATTCTCTGTGAACATAGCTTTACAGCCTGTTTCTGCCTTAAAGTCATTTCTCCATACCTTGCCATTACAGAGCCTATAAAAATCTTTCTTAACTGCAGCACGCTGCTTGGATGTGGGATAACCTGTGAGAAAGTGAGATATTGAGAGCTGCAGGTTTTGTTTTATAAACAGTTGTTTGGAAGAACAACTAGACAGATTTTGGAGTTCTTTATTCCTTTAGGGATGATTCAAGGGAAATATGAGATTGAAAAACACACAAACCTTTAAATGGCTGGGTAAAGTTAAATGTTTGGTTAGAGTATTGCATGTATTTAGGGTCTCCCATTGACACCAGCAAGGACATGATTACAAAGATAGGGATTGATATTTCAAAGCTTTGCTTAGTTGATAAATAAAAAAATAGTATTAAGATATTTTTCTGTCTTAATAGTTACATCAGTTCCTGGTAATGTATCTGAGTCCATCAGTTTTTGTTTTGATCTGATATTTTCTTAGTTCATTTATCTAGTGTTGTCTCCTCAACATTTTGAAATTTTGGGCCAGGTAGGTGTTATATGGGGGGGGGTCCTTTGCTTTTGTGGGAAGCTAAACAGCACTGACCCTATCAACTGATAATAACACTTATAATCATGTTCCGAAATACTGATAACTGTCTTCTGAGGATCAAAATTTGCTTTGAGGGGAAACAACACCTCACTGGAAATCAATCCATGATCGTCATAGCTTTGTACCAGTATTTTATTGCTTCAGGAAAATGTGGAAACTCGAGCTTTTAGGTCTCATTGCCCTCGTTTTTAAATAATGGATATCTTAAAGTCATGGCCTTTGGAGCTAGGAAAATGGCTCAGAGGTTAAGAACACTTACTGCTTTTACAGAAGACTTGGGTTCAATTTCCAGAACCCACATGACTTCTGCAGGCTTGCATGTGGCCCACATACATTTGGACACATGTATACACATATTTTAAGTGGCCTTTGTAGGCACCAGGAGCCACTTCAGATGGAATTTCTGCTCTTAGCCAAACAGGCTTTTCAAAACCAATGAGGAGTTGATTATGTGTGCTCATATATTGATCCCTTCAGCTCTCTTCTTCTGATCTTACACATCTCATCTTTTCCTTTCTGCCTGACAAGACTTTGTTCATTATTCTTTGAAACAAGCCTGTTGTTGGCATGGTATTAGCATCCCTTTGTCTAAAGATGTCTTTCGTTGTGAAGGATATTTTGGCTAGGTATAGAATTCTTGGTTGACATTTTGTAGGAAAGGTTCTTCCCCTTCTGTCTGCACTGTACAGTGATAAGAAGTCCACCAATTTCTTTCCACAGTCTCTGCTCCAGAAAAGTAATGTGGCTGCTTATTTTAGGGAAGGGGTGGTTTTCTCTGTGGTTAAGCTGGAATAAGATCATATATGGCCAAAATATTTGTTTCCTGGACAGCCCTCTTCCTAGGCTTGTAGCTACAGAGGGACAGCTTTCTTTGAGTTTGTTTTTATTTCTTTGGTGCCATTTAGTTATTTCCAGATTGCATGTATTTACATATTTCACTTTCTTGTTGTTTCTTTTATATATCCTGGACAGGGCTCTGGCATGCACCCATGTGTACACAGACGGGCCCATCGCTGAGTAGTTCCTTGAGTCTAGAGTCCATCAGGTTGTCTTTCTTTCTCTAATTTTCAGTTTTCAATCAATTACTTAGTGATTTTTGTTGTTGCAAGTACTAAGGAATAAGGTAAGCTGAGCTCTTTCCATCCTGTCACTCACCGCCTCATTTCCTTTCAAATTTCTTTTATTGCTGAAAACTCAAGCTACTTTATATCTAGCATCTCAATAGGGGAAAAAGGCTTGACTTTCAGCAGGTTTCTTTGTCCTAAAAACGTATATGGTAGCCAGTTTCAGGCCATAAACAGGTTACTGCACAAGGAGTCCAGAACTGGCCATCCTGAGCTCATGCTGACAAGCACCATGGCCCTGCTTCAGCAGTGTGTTCTGGGAATTATCTGGTGCTGTCTCTGGATGCCTTTTTTTTTTAAATATATAGTAGTAAAGTAGTCTTCTTTGCTCATATAGTAGGCATTTCTTTTTAAAGGAATTTCTATCCTTTATTATAATTCTGATTTCTGGCATATCCGGGACTGTGGTTTTGAATATTGCATCAATGTATCTTTTGTGAATCACTCCTTTCCTGAATGCTCACAACTGCCTCTCCCACTCCTTGTATTATATCTTCAGTTGGTTTTATGGACTGCTGATAGACCAGAAAGAAAAAAAAAAAAACAAATATAAAAGAGGACTATCTTGGTTTACCTTGCTGTAGGGCAACATGTCTAGGTTACGGGCTTGCTTAAGAATACAACAGGAGCTGTAAGCCTCAGGACATGCACCACCACTCAGTGCCTTATACACATATCTCCCGTATTCCCACAGGGAATCTGCAAAATAAAGGATAATCTTTACACGGTACACAAAAAGATTATTCCTACAGGAACCCAGTGAATTCCCTCATCCTGTGGCTTCTTAGTCCTCTCTTTCAGCAGTGCCACCTCTATACAGTGCCAGACTGGGACTGATAGACTGCTTGACCCAAGAGCAGTTGCGCACAATGGTTTTATCCCACAGTTGTCATTGCCCACAGAAGTCATTGCCCACAGAAGCAGCTCCTTCAAAGCAGCCACTCCAAAAGCCTTCTGTTTTGTGAAACTAAGGGACTCTTCCCCTTGGAGCACCAGTAGCAGGAAACTGCACATCCTCACTCTGAGCTGTGTCTGTCTGGAGCCTTTCAGAGACAAGTGACACTGATAACCACATGAGTTTTCTGTCATCACACATAGACACCTGGAGTCCATTCCATGCAGGTGTGGACAGTATCTAGAGGTGACTCTTGCTCGGCAGCAGGAATTGAATCCACTGACACTTTACAGTTCCATGGGTACCATCCCACACGCCATGACACAGATGTGCCTCCATGGCCAATCCTGCTATGCTTGTCCAAATTTATCATGCACCAGGGATGGGGCACGTTGGCTAACTTTACATTTAAAGAAAATGTTGTCTTTCTTGAAAACATTTCCTCCTCCTCCATAAACTCAACTCATTCTCGTGACCAAATGCGCCTCCGGAATGTGGGCTTCTCATCCTATGCTAAGTCCCTGTGCTCTACCTGCTTGTATCCACTTGCACATGCTATGGGCACATCCTGTGTATACATGTATGGCGATCAGAGAACAACCTGCAGGGGTTAGTTCTCTTTCTGCCTTGCTGAGGCAGGGTTTGTGGTTTGTGGCAGTAGGGCAAATCTCAATCTCCATCTTTTCATGGAGGAACGCTATGATCATAGATGTGCCTACATGTATCAGAGGCCATTTCCCTGGACATACAGTGTGCCCACTGAAGGAAGGAGAGCAGAACAAGGCTCATGGCTGGGAGGATTGGATTCTTGAGGTCCCAGGACAGCCCAGCTAAAATCCATCATTCAGTGGAGTCTCACTTATCAGGTTAATTGATTACTTACAGTTTAAAGGAAAGACGCTCAGTGTCCCAGAAAAGAAATACATTTCTCAGCTCACAGAAAACTGTGTCACAGAAGACACAGCTAAGACATGGCAGATTTTCCACTGTCAGACTTGATGTGCTCAGGGCCTGAAAGGACTTGAGTGTTGCCTTCAGTTCATCAGTGGCCATTCTCCTAACAAGCAGAGCCTCACCTGTGTGCCACTGGCCCAGCTTTGCCCATTTGCTTTGCTAAACATCTGTCCCACAAAGTGGCATGTGAATGATGCCTACTGATGCATGGGCACACTTGATCTAAGGATCCATTTTGCTTTAAGCACCAGTGTCCAGGGAAATGCTAGTAAGTAAAATCTCAGCGAGTTACAGAGCTGAACTAAGCTGAGATCATGCTCCCCATGCATTAGAAACAGAGACTTTTAAAAATTGAACCCATCACCTGGGAAGACTAATTGTTAGTGCACTGTGGTCCTTTCTTGAAAATATTGCTAGGTCCCAGAGAATTATCAGTCCTGGTTTGTGCACCATGTATCTACACTGTGGAAATTTCAGGCAAATAGCAATGGAAGAATTCACTTCCACTGTTACATTTATTGCGCACGCACGTGTGTGTGTGTGTGTGTGTGTGTGTGTGTGTGTGTGTGTGTGTGTGTGTGTGTGTGTGTGCTCACATGTGTGTATATTGTTTTGGTATAAGGAGTCTGTTTTGTGCTTTTAATGATTATAAAATCATTTAGATACCCACTAAGCACCGAGTACAGAACATGTGCTACAGAGCTGAGTACCTGGCAGTTCTTTCTACCCCTATGAGCTGAGAGAAGGTGCTACCATAAGCTCCAGTTAATGGAGGAGACAGAGCGCAGTAGACTTCATATCTCATGGAAAGAAGGGAAGTACAGGAAAGTCAAGGGCTCAAGCCCACATTCTTTACTTGCAGCATTAAAATGGATGTTCAGGGGTTAGAGATTTGGTTTATTTGGTAGAGTGTTTACCTAGTAGACATGAGGTCCTGGGGTTCATAGCAAGGTAGCATGGTGATGTAAGTCTACCCTTATATATGCCCTTGGGAGGTTAGAGTCAGGAAGATCAAAAGTTTAAGGTTAGTCAAGTATAGTGGCTCTCACCTAGGCAGCAGTGGGTGGATCTCTGTGAGTTCAAGGCAAGTCTGGTCTACATAGAGTCTACATAGAGTTCCAGGACAGCCCGAGCTACACAGTGATAGAGCCATTCACATGAAAAAGGGGGGAGGGTAGGGAAGGGAAGAGAAAGGAAGGGAAGGGAAGGAAGGGGAGGGGAAGGGAAGGGAGGGGAGGGGAGGGGAGAAAATTGGGCAGAGGGAAAAAAGAGAATTTACAGTAGAAAATGTTAGAACCCATAGTCAGAGCAGCACGACAGCTGCCCTAGCCATCTTCCATCCCCATCTTCGCCACCTTTGCTGTTCGTTGGTATTATGTAAAGCTTCCATTTGGTCCGGAAGGCATGCATCAGTTTTCCTGAACACAACAAAGCCACAGTCAACTTTGTCTTTATAAGGTAGGCCACTGTTAGCACTATGGCCAGAGCAGGAAGTCACTTATGGTATCGCAGCACTTACACGGATGGCAACTGTGTGTCTTCTGTAGAGGGCAAATGTTTTGACCAATGCACACTAGTAATCACATGCTTTGTATCTATATCATATATAACCTAAACTATTTGTAAACCAAGACCAGCCAGTCTGGGACAGGCTCTTCCAGGAAAAGGCAGAAGCATGGAGCTTTGCTTAAGAAGCAGCAGAAGGAACAGTAGAGGAGACCCACATTCTCTATCCCCTTCAACCAGGGTGATGAGTGACTCTTTGGGGCTGTTCCTGGGAAGCAACAGCCAATTTTCATAAATGCTTCCACAGGATATAAATGGTACCATAGATAATTTAGTACATAGTTCTAGGATAGGCAGGTAACATTCAACTTACCCAGAGGTTCAGCTCATCCCTCTAACAGTGCCAAGCAGTAAAGTCAGCTCGGAATGATAGAGATGCACTCCCTTCTGACTAGTGTGGTCAAACATGCCCTGGCAATCTGATGACTTAGGCCCTTGCTCATCAGAAATATTGGTATATATTAGAAAGGGAAGTCCATTTGTCAATACACCCTACTAGGGAAGATACAATGTGAAGGAAGAATCTATGTAGCAGCCTTCATTCCCTGGACAAACCGTAGGCTGACAGTGGGAAAGAGGGATGGATGGTGTCTTTGTGGGCCTGCCCCAGCTTTCCAAGTCTTGTCCTTATGCCCAAGATCTTTCTTCAATGATACCCCTTTCATGGCTCTTCCACAGTCCTCTGTAAGGCTCCCTTACCACTGTCTGCAGAGGCTATAGATTGGTGCTACTCCATTCAGAAGGCCCTATGGGATGTTCCTCTTGGGCACACCAAAGTCTCATCTAGTGTAGCAAATAAACTGATATAAGTTTTAGATGGTAGAAACTGGTCTTGTTTTGAGCTGATTGTTCCCTACTGGCCATCTCCCTCAAGGAATCACAGAGTAACAAAAACCTGAGTGTGTTTCACCTCTAAATTTAAGATATGGCTACAGAGGTCTAAGACTATAGCTGACCTTTCCTGCTCGAGTCTCTGATAGCCTTGAGACAGACTAGTGTCCTGGGTTTCATGTCACTTATCAATGGGTCATGTGACAGGGCAATCAACTGTCTGTACAAGTAGCTACTGTGATGAATACCTCCATGGCTCACTCTAGAGAGACATCCCTTCATTTCTGTCACTGTGGAAAGGGAGACTTTGCTTGGACAACTGTGGCCAGTATGAGTCTCTGCATCTGTAATTGGCAATGTGCACAGCTATAATTGAACATTTCAGAAGTATAAAGGATTATATGGAATTGTGGTCCACCTCTGTCACTAGGCCTCCTTCTTTAAAGCAATTTCTTTGAGTGATGCTTCTATGAAGCCTTCTGGAAAACATGGAGAAGTCTCCATTCGACCTCTCTCTGTAGCACACACTGAAGCAAACACTTTCCTAGAATGCTCTACATGGTACCCACAGAACACTCCTTGTAAGTCACTCTTAGTAGCTAAGAGTGTGCACTTATGTCTAGGAACTCCTGAACCTGATGCCTCCTTTTGTAGAACTCCTGAGTTTTGCTGCAGGGAGCTTGGGGAAAGGATGTGATCCCATTAAGCCAGAGGATCTGGCTTCCCCCAAAGGTCCTGACTTGATTTCTAGGTTCCTCACTGTAGATGGGAATCAAAGCAGAACTCAGGCTTCTATAACAAGTCTCAGGTTTTCTTAAGCACCTCCAGCTACAGTCACCTCCTTCCTTCTTGTGCTGTTTTGCTTCAATAATATTTTATTCTCTTACAGCTATCCAATTCTTTTAGGGGAAAAAAGGGGAATTATTTATCTTATCTAATCACTGGAGAAAGGGAGGTCACAGTGGCCCTGCCTGCATGTTTCTGGCTATGGAAGACCCACTAGTGTCAGCTTTGAGCAGTTCCATGTGGCCCACATCACTGTGGGGGTAACAGTCACAGTCGTGTCTGTGCTCATAATTTCCAAAATCTTTAGCCAGAGACAGACTCACTCATTACACTGAAACATGTTAACGTCAGCCTAGGACCTCAGTGGCAGCTCTGGGTTTCTGTGATGACCTCCAGTCTTCCTGCACAGAAGTCTCAGATAGCAGGACGTGTTTACTGTTGTAGATTACGTGCAAGCAGATAACAGGGTGATGGTCAAGGCACCAGGGCTATGTTTTGATTTTGGCGTGTTTGCTCTCAAAGCTGAGAGAGGCAGGGGAGGGAGGGAGAGGGTGCTGAAATTCTGCAGTGTATTGTTAGTGCTAGAACACAAGTGGAAATCAGAGGTCTAGGACCACACGGGACAGAGGACATGAGGGAAAAGGAATGATGTTTGAATGTTGTTGAGAATACAGACTAAAGAAAACCATGCCAATAGAAGCCCCCTGGAGTCCTTTGTTAGCTCCTACAGAGGAGGCTACATTTTACCAAAGCCATTTTACCACACCTCATATGCAACCACCTATACCATGACCTGACCATGGCAATAGAGCACAGATGAGGGGGACCATTGCTCTCCTCAGGGCATGAGTAGTTTCCACCAGCATCTTGGCTGTTTGGAGATTTATCACTGGGGTGAGCATGCCAAAGCTGAGAGCCATCTGAGAGAGCATGATGAACAACAAGACTATGAGCATAAATTGGTAATATCTCAGACAAGCTGTAATTATCTTCTAAGTTGCCAGGATAGATCCAGATGCATTAAGACAGACTGTGGCATATTCCTTGCCTCTTTGTCTGCACAGCAATAAAACCTTGGTGCTATCTTTACTACAGAGACTGGATACTTAGTCATATTTAACAGCAAAATTAGTATTGCTTTATAAGGAACGATTGCATAACCTGATCCCCTCCCACTGAGTGTGTGCTTTCAGTTTTACATCACACGTGGACATCGTGCTCATAGTTCTATGTTCTATGATGAGAAATGGAGCTTGATCTCTGTGTTCATTGCTCGGGCCTCACTGTCAATCAAACAGCAGCAACTCTTACTCATGGGCGACTGCATGCCAGGCCCTGGGCTAAGTGCTTTTCTGTGTTAGTCCTCATACCACCCCGATGGGAGTTGAGGGGATTAGGAGGTCCTGTTATCGCTGTACATGGTCACAAGCTCAAAAGCTCAGGACCCGAGTGTGCATAGCTGGCGTGGTCTTGATTCATGCCTAAGGTGTCTGTCTATATTCTAGAGCCTTCTCGTGTTTCCTTTGATGAAATCTGATGCAGACATGTCACTTGTCTGTCTGGCCCCTGTCCAGTGGCTCTCTGGAGCCCAATCTGTCTATTGTTTATTCTTGGTACATCTCCCACGCAGCTGTGGTTTAGTCCACTTCTGTAGTGGCCCTTCGCTCTGCAGGGAGCTGACAGTGAATCTGGTGTTGCAACCTCTGAGCTGCACTCTGCAGCTCAGGAGACATGATCTTAGTACAAATGCTGTGAAAACACCACCAGAGTTTGAAGTGACATTTGAGTGCTAACGGACACATGGTCTGCCTAAGACAGTGCAGGTCTTGTGTAACTCTTCAAATGTGTTTTGCTGTGTAACCTCAATGGCTGACACTACAGGTGTGCCCTACCCTGCCTAGTCATGACTGTGCTCGATTAATTACCAGGACATCCTATCCTGAGCTGTGGGAGGTTCTAACTCCGTTCCCTCAGAGGCCTTTCCCTGCAGTGTTGAGGCCAAGAGTGGACAGCATCATGCTGACCAGAGTTGTCATGGGCCCCAGAACAGTGTGAACAATGCTCACTGACGGGTGCTCTCCAGGGACAGCTAGGAAGGCACCCCACGCAGGCTTGGGGTTTCTCATATTTCTGTCAAGCATTTAAAGCTGACACAGGAGTAACTGCTGGTATAATAATCATCTATGCTGGGAACATTTTATGTGTTATTTTATTTAAGATAGCTTACTCCATTTCCTAGATGGGTAAACTTGTTTGAGTCCCAGATCAGAGGCTTTTGGATGTAACTCAATATAAAATATCCCCCAAATTCTCACTCTGCCCCCCGTGGCTAGTGGCACATCACCTCACAGATCCTTACCTGCCCTGCAAGCCACTGCATGGCTCCTTCCCACAAGTTCTGACAAGCATTTGGGTGGAAGAACTACAACATGTTCTGCAAAGCAATCAACTCTCTCTTCAGATCTTCACACTAAGAGAAAGGCAGCTGTCTTGTGGATCCTGTGCATCCACAATTGTACCAGTATGTAGAAACTGGAAATTGTCTGAAGCCATGGGTAGATTTATATCCACCCCCTAGGAACACTAGGAGAGAACCCAGCTGTCCACTGTACCCCTAAGACCTGTGGGGTTTGATGACATTTGAATGTACCTATGTGATTGTTTTAAATGTTACAGAAAATTTTCCATGAGAAGGCTAAAGATAGGCCCTACCTTACATTGTAGGCAGGTTATACACCCAAGATGAAACCAGGGCTGTGTAGTAGCATGCACTGCCTTCCAGATGTCTGCTGGGTCCCCGGGCCCAGTTCTGGCCATAAAGCTGAGGAGTCACATGTGACCTTTTATCTGTTGCAGGGCACCCACAAGCCCAGCCCTCCTCAGAAGCCTCTGCCTGCTGATCCATTGAGCAGGACTTCTCGGCTCACTAGTGCCTTGGTGAGGACCCCAGGGCAGCAGGAACCTGGGCATCGCCCAGCCCCCATCAGGTGGGTATCATCTAACAATATAGGGTAGCTGGACTAACCACACTGGTGTGCAGGTATCAGGAGTTGAACCGTGCTTCCTACCTGCCCCTGACATGAGAATGATGGGCGGTAAGTGTAGAAATAACCAGGAAGTGGTCACTGCAAACTAGAACTGTGCACATCACCCCAGGGCTTTCAGCAATGGCTCACTTACCAGAGAGATCATAGCAGGAGGAAGGTGCCCCAGGAAAGCTGAGCTGCTGCCAAGGGCCCAGCCTGCTCTCCAACAGGCACTAAAGAAAACACTGTATCTGTATGAAGGTTGGACCTCCACTGTCTTCACCAAGTCTTTCTCCTCCTAGTCCACGGGCTGAGACATGAGTCCAGGTTGGGAGATTACGGAGAAATGAGGGCTAAGCAGCTGCTTAGTAACTGGAGCCCTAGGGGCTTCTCCACAGCTGAGTGACCCATGCAGGCTATCTCTGGCTGGGATCATCTCCGGTGAAGAGGCAGATGGCAGCCCAAGCTCTACTTATATGGGGAGAGTTTACCCACAGCTGCGACTGAAGCTGGCTCGTGTCTTTGCAACTTAGCCAATGTTAAATATTAAAGCACGCCAGGTTGCATTTAAATCAGGGCGATATAAAGACTCAAAACACTGCTCTGAGAGACTTGCCGCTGAGGCTGCTCACATCAGGTATCTCTGTGGTGGAATCCATGGCACGCTGGGTGCTCTCCCATCTTCCATGTTTGCCGGTGTAGAGGGGAGCATTGACAACGTGGAAATCAGTAAAGGCTGCAGCTCCACCTCTTTCTCAGTGAAATTATTACCCTTGTGGGCTTTTTGTTATTTTGATTTTCTCAGTTCTTAGGTTAGAAAATGCTGGACAAGTGCTGCATACCCCAAGCCTTGGTCTCCCTAGTAGCCCAGGCTGACCCGAACCTCCTAGTCCTTCACCCTTCTTTGCATTGGGATTATAAGTGTGAGACACCATGCCTGGTAGCAGATTGTTTAACCCACAGCCTACTTGTCTGACTTGCATGCCCTTTAGCAGGCCATGAGCTCTTTGAGCACCAGAGAACCAAAGGTACTGACTGGTGGCCAGGCGGCATGCTCAGTAATTCCTATCTCTGCAGGGGAAGGCACACGTCAGTGATTCATTACGGCTCTTGGGAAGAATGTTGGCCTAGGAAAAGAAATGACTACCTCATAAATCTCCGAGATAATGCTGGTCAAAGGGTTAGGAGAGCAGTCTAGTTCACCACTGTAGAAATGCAGGAAAAAGCCGCATAGCATTTCGGTTACTTTTGATAATCTACTACATTAAAACACCTCACGGAAGTGATGGGGCGGGCAGGGGAGCATTCCTCTTCATAATGCCCCTAAGTGGCACCCCATCTTAACCTCCACTGATGGCAGCCTGGGTCCCCATCTTCTGAGCTGCGCAATGTGATCCTGTAGCCACTAGGCGTGTCGGAGCTGGTTAAAAATAAAATAGAAATATACAAAAGTGTGAATGAACGCGTGCCAGGTTTCGAACACTCGATGCCCTCAGCACTTTATGTAGATTGCATACCAAGATGCTGACAAGAACTAAATGAACCTTGGTGATAAAACTGAATTCACCTATGTCACACAGAATTTAAGACTGGAGAGAGGGTTGGCTCGGTGCTGAAGAGCATTTGCTGTTCTTCCAGAGGGATCAGACTTCAGTGTCCAGCACTCCTGTTGGGTGACTCACACTATCTGTAACTCTGACTCCAGAGGGATCAGAAACGGCCACTTCTGGCCTCCACTGGGGCAGTAGAATGTCGTAGGTCACTGGGAGTTCTGCAGTAAGGTGCTTCCTATGGTCAGCATCTCCACCCTCCCACGCCCACCCCTGTAAGCTAACCTGGCCTCCAGTCTCAGTTGGGGGATCTGCGGGCTCTAACCTGGGAGATGCACCAGTGTGCGAGGGCAGCCTGCTCCTAAGGTCAGAATGTGGAACCAAACAGCTTCCGAAGTCTAACTGGAAATCTGTTTTCCCCTCTCTGGCTTGCTCTTGACTCAGACCTGCCCCTAAGCATCAAGTACCCAGACTCTCCCACAATGCCTACATCAAGTGAGAAGCCAGCCCAGACCGGTCCTCAGCAGTGAAGACAGAAGTTTGCACTATCTTCGACTCCGTCGGAGTTGTTTTGTACCAACTTTCAGAATTTCTAAAGTGTTTAAAACACCATTATTTCCAGAACTTGGAGCTCCTGCCATCCGTCGGTGCTGTGCCGTGGCCGTGGGTGCTGTGCCGTGGTGCTTTGTGTACTTGCTCAGGTCCTTGTAAGTTATTAATTTATGCAGAGTGTCTATTACCGCGCAGGGCGCCGTAGCAGGCATTTGTGCCATCACGGGGCTTTTCTACAGAAGGAAGGTACCTCGTGCTTTTGTTTTTCTGGAGGACTTGAAATATCCTGCTTGATGGGACCCAAGATGAGATGTTTACTTTCTGTTTGAGGCCTTATTGGAAAACAGCTCCCCCACGTCCCAAGGCTGTGTTATGGTACCAGACACACAGCTCAGGACACCCCAGGTGGAACCTGGAATGGCTTTTATTTTTTATTCTTTGGAATCCCTGTCTTGGGTTGTAGCCAGGGGCTTCAGGAAGGTCTCAGCGTGCCTTCAGGCCCTGTACCCTGAAGTTCTAGACAATAGGTAGGCTCTGGTTTCTAACCAGCAGCTTTGAAGAGAACCTGGGGTACTGAAAAGAAGGTTTGAGGCCACACCAGGATAGAGACTGGAACCCTAATCTGGACAAACATTTGACCTTGACCTGAGCAGCCACGAGCACCTCTGGAGAGCAAGGACGGCTGTGGTGCTGCCGGGGCTTTGCTTTGGGAGCTGCCGGAAGCGTCTCTCTGGCTGCCCTGTGCACAGTGCTCGCTGGCATGGGCACGTTGTTTACATTGGGAACAGTGGTATTTCTACAAGGAAGCCACTGCCTGGGCACTGCAGACCTCTGTCTCCTGCCCATTTAGAGTTAAGCAAATTACCACATTGTCTTCTTGACTGTAATACAATGACCCTGTGTTCTGACAGATAGAGGAGGCTTTCTAAGGGACCATAACCATTTTCAGATGTGAACTGGTAACCAGATCTAGTCGATCAACTCTGGAGATAGAAATCTCCTTTTTACTGCAAGGCTCAACTTATTAAAAATTAGGCAGAATCCATATGCTTGCAAAAGCTATAACCACATGGAATGCTATTCTCATGGTGCAGCCTAAGTCTGGTATCCGTATTAGTAGCCACTGGACAAAGAACCCAAAGTTACCCGTGTGTTCTCTTCAGGGCATCCTAATTTCTTCAGCATAGGCACTCAGTCTTTCTCTCACTCTGAACAAACCTGTTAACCCATCCTAAAATGGCAAGGCAATCCGCTCCCTAATACTGATTTTGCTCCTGAAAGGCAAACTTGGTCAAGCAACTCTTTACCTTTATTCTGTCAATGTCTGACTGGGAAGCTACCTTTAGAAGCAGATCTTCAAGATGCCTCAACCCATTGGCATGAAAGATATAATTTTTAAAAGTTATGTAAGGCAAAATGCCAGAGGCCTTCCCTGCCTCCAGATGGGTGTAGGATGCCTAGCTCTCACATTAAAAGGTAACTGACAGCAGTTCTGTACCTCATCTGACTGCTCTAAGACCAAGGCTTCTTTGGAAGGGTCACATCAGTGGCTGGTCTGTGCCTTGAAGCAGAAGGGAAATGCAGATATGGAATCTGGTTCACTTTCTAGAATCTGAGTCTGAATTCAGTGTTGGGAAGCATGGTCTTCATGAAGAATAAATAAATCCACATCATAGATGCATAAAAGGACAGCTCTTATAACATGCTTCTTTTCCTGGCACAGAAACAATGTTGCTGCCACTGAAATGCATACAGAATTTTTTAACTGATATGGCATTGGGTAGTTGTATTAAGGCCAAACATACACAACTGTAAAGCCTTACAGGGTTGTGTGAGCATTGTCTTTGGAGACACGCAAAGCCTTAGCTGGAGTATGTGAGCCCCTCCTCAGGGTGGGAGTGAAGGGGAAGCTAAGAACATATATTTCTTCTGTCATGCAGATGACAGAAGAACTTTGGTTTTAGCGGACCAGAGAGAGTTTAGTTTAAAGGAAGTTGGAGCCATGATCTTCTGCCATTTCCCGAGTGGCCACTAAGGATGCTGATGGTACCTTGCCAGCTGTGCATTGCCTACTTGCTTGCTTTTACAGAGCCATGCATACATTTCTGAATAAGGACAGATTTAATCCTGATATTCCCTTACCGGACAGACAGTGTTACTAAAGGAATACCTCTAAGGTATAGTAGTTATCAATTAAAGCATATTTAGCAGTAACTTCAATTTTAACAAAATTGGGAACCAGTAACTAGTGTTGGGCTTTTTTGATACAGGGCAGTTTCTCTCTCCCTTTCTCCATCCTTCAAATGACAGAAACCAAAGTGAATACAGTCCAATTGCAGTCTATCTTATGCTTATACACACTAGAGGTATGATTAGCAGTGGTTGAGTCTTGGGAGACCAGCCCTGAAAAAATCCAGTAGGTCAATAGCCTAGACATGGGGTGTGACTGGATGTTCTCCTTTCCTTCCGACATTGAGGAATAGTTATAGGTTATGTGACCCCACTTCACAGGCAAGTGGGAGGCAAACCTTGCAGGCATTCCACTTAAAAGCTGGTCTCCTACCATAGTCCCGAGTCTGTTTTCCCAGCAGCACATGGAAAGCAACAGTACAGTTTTCCATTTCAAAATATGCATGCCGAGTTTGCACTCTGTGTGAGTGTTTCCAGGTTACACATGTGGGATGACATCACAGAAACCACACAAGCAACAAATTAAATTCTACGGGAAGAAATACTCCTGACTGGTCTCTGAGGAGACATTTTTATGCCTTCTTAACTTTATTAGGAATTCTCAGGCTGAAGCTATGGGTCATTGTTCTCCAACAAATCAATACAAGCCATCAATGCACTCTAAGAACTGCCAAACCCTGATCTGTGTGAATGTTCTTAGGAGCCTGTGATCCCCATGGTGCTACAGAGAGGCTGGAGCTGGGCCAATGAGAAGGCCTAAGAGTCCTCCTGCCTCTCAGCAGATGTTTACTGAGCACGCTGAGCCAGCCACACCACAGCAGTAACCGGGAGGACAACAGCTGGGCAGTAGGGTGCCCAGCCACTTGAATCTCTTTTCCTCTGAGGCATGTTTTAATCCTCTTATATCAGACCCCATCCAGGGGACACTTTGTCTACAGATCCTCCCCCACAGTTTTCAGATGGCCTAAGCCATACACAAATGACTCAGACTAAGAAACATCAATACTCCCAGAAGCCCCAAGAGCTGATTTTTGAGCAGTATGACAAGTGGAAGAGGATATTACAGAGGCCATTTTTTCTCCTCCTTCCGCTCATACTAGAAGCTGGCCCCCCACTCCTAGCTCCTCCACACAAGTTGGCAGTGGTTCCGTTACACCAATGACACAGGAAAACACAGGTACCGGTTTGCCTTCCTCCCTTGCCAATCACAAGTGCCTTACTCTGGCCAGACCCTATGCTGAAACCTCTCTCGTCCAAGAGAACCAAATCTCTACATTTGTTACTACTTCAAGCCAATGTGGTAACTGCTACTCTTCAAGATTCACCTAAACAGTACAGTCCAACCTTCTCCAGGGCCACAGCACAGAGCAACCTCCAGCACATTCCAGCCTTGGATCTGTCCCACAGCATATCAACCACAGGGACCTCCCTCCCTCCCACTGCCTCGCTCCAATTACAAGGTGAAGTTGGCCATAAAAAAAATCAAGTTAGCACTGATTACAAAATGCTTTTGATGCAACCTGAATTTCCCAGTGCTTTTAAACTCTGACGATGCTCTGGGATCTGTGAGCCCCATGCTCAGAGCCACTGGGCAGTGGAGAACCTTTGCAGGAGACATCTGCACACACATGAATGTACCGTTTCCATGCCTTTTGTGGAGAACATACACACATACATGCATACTTTCATTCACACACATACACACATATACACACTTACATTAGTAATAGTTTATTATCAAACCACGGCAAGCTCTTCTCATGTAAGACACACTGGGATAAGAAAGTGTTGAGTGTGGAGTTGTTAGGACGCTCAGTAGTGGACAGAGATTGCCAGGAGGCCTAACACTCAGGAGTCATCTTCAACTGGGAAACGACTTGGCCCCTGCAAGTTGAAAGCCCCACCACCTGCCTACCTTTCTACACCTTCAAAGAGCATGTTCTGTGATACCTGTAATTCTCCAAGAAAGTAACATTTTAGCCCTTAATTTAGCACATTTAAATAAAGACAGAGTCGATGTCAGGTGACTTCTTCACAAACAAATCAGACGCTGGTTTGCGTTCGCTGGCCTGTGTGCTGGTACTTCCTAAGGCAGTGATCAGAAAGCACACAAATCTCCCGAGAGACTAGAAACAGAATGAGCAGTCCTCCCATCAGGGCAACGTGGTAGTGGTTGGGATAGCCAGTCATCTGAATGTTTGTGGTAACAAACAACACAACCTGAACTGGCCACAGGCTGCTTAGCTCCGTTCTCATTAATGTTAACATCTCAGTTAACTGGCACAGCCATTCTGCAGGGCTTCGTCCATTGATAGCGCTTTGGTTAGCTCATGTTTTCACATTTGTATGTTACATGCTGTTATTTTTGTACGCATTTCTCATATGGAGGGATCTACAGGTAAACACAGCCTCCTAGTTCAGTAGAAAATGACATTGTTAAGAGTATTATATCCAATAAAGAGTAAACAGAAAAACTTTGAGTGTGTTATCCAGAATGTTATTGATACATAACTAAGGGAAAAGTCTTGTGCAGCAAAATATACCTATGTGCTCATTCACTTATAAGAGTAAGGGCATCTTGGAGCATT
The DNA here is from genome assembly GCF_011064425.1 of Rattus rattus. NCBI lineage: Eukaryota > Metazoa > Chordata > Mammalia > Rodentia > Muridae > Rattus > Rattus rattus. The sequence continues at coordinate 67,995,914 of NC_046155.1, forward strand.
GCACAGGCAACTGAAAAGAAGTGTTGAAATGGCCAAGGTATGTGTGCCGCCAATCCTGGGAATGGAGCGGGAAGAAAGTGCCTGTTAATACACAGCACTGCTGAGACGGAGGGGGAATAATGTGACTTCATAAACTACCAAAACAATTTTAAAATTCATATTATTAAAGAAAAGTTCAAAAAGTAATCAATCTCATAAAAGTATCAGATTGGCAGCAATGAAAATCTAAATGTAATACTGACATATTTTTAAAATAGCATCCAACTTCATAAAAAAAACTGCAGAAAAAAATATATACTCAAATTATAGCAAAAAGTAAAAAAGAGAGAAATCTTTGTCCTTACTACTCAACCCAAAACAAAGCAAGTAGGTTTTGTGATGTCACGTGTGACTGACAAATCAAATCTACACACAGCAAACAGGCACTCCGAATGCACAGAATCTGAACTCTACCCTAGCGCCTCTCAAAATCAAAGAATAATAATTTAAAAAAATGTGTGCCCTAGAAATACAGGAATTCTTCAGCCACCTAGAGAATAGCAAATGTAACCCTGGAAATGATGTATGTGATGAACTCTTTCTCAAACTTCCAGCATTAGAAGCATTTGCCTGTTGTCCTTAAAATCCACCCCTCTGATATCCATCCAGTTCAGAGGGTCTCAAGGGGAATCCCACAAAGGTAGTTAGCAGGTGACCCCACTGCATCTATGAACTCAAATGTTCAGTAAAAGAAACCCTTGTACTAGAACACAAATTACTAAATGAAAGAGTGACAGTGAGTGATCTCAATGTCTTTAAAAGAAAAACCAAAAACCTTGCATAAAAAATAAATTTGTAAAAATAAAGCATGAAATTTAATGAGTTTGATATACAGAACCATGAGTTACTGGGGGCGGGGCATGAGTAAACAGGCTATAAATCATCTTCTAATCATCAGACAAAAGGAACAAGAAATACATGTAGGCTTTGAGCATGCAGACCCAATAGTGGACAATGTCACCAAGCTCTCTGCTGAGGAGGATGTGAGGTGACCCAGAGAGGATGGTAAGGTCGCTGCTGGTCATGAACAAAGCATGAGAGGATAACCCTTATAAGAAGGTAAAATGCCCATGCAGCATCCACATACAGAATTAGACACAGCCACAGATCAAGTCCCCAGGTGGGCGCTCTGTGAAGCCTGCAGAGCAGAGCTGAAAACTGGCCACATCTGAGTCAGTATGTGGCTGTTTTCTCTACTGCTTTCCCACTGTGAAACCTTGGATACCTTTTCATGGGCCTTCCGTGGTTTGTTTGTTTGTTTGTTTGTTTGTTTTTGTTTCTTTTTTTAAAAAAAAGAGTCCACTCCCATGAGGGTTTTTCTAGCTGCTTTATTAGAAGGCTAAATGAACCAGTTTGTCCCTAGAGACACAAAATGTACATGGTCCTGCTGGTGTTTAATCTTGGTCCAGCTAAAACGTCCCACATTTCTATCTTTGGGCTCTTAACTAACAGACTTGGTGGTGGTTAACCCTTCTTTGTCTACAACCTATCCAATTTGCTGCCAAAATCGTATCTGCTCTCAAAACTACATGTAATACACCAATCAGTGGTGAAGCTGTCCAGGGGCTGGGTCCTTTCACCACAGAGGTGAGCATGTGCAAACACATGAACTCATAGACCTGCCCTTCCAGCACTGTCCTTCAACTGAACACTAAGAACAGAACAGCGCCAGTCTACAGATATGTATTCTGAGCTTTGATGTGAGGCCAAGAGACTAAGAGAAAACTCCTGGGTGTTAGGAGGAGCCCCGCTGCAGGAGGCAACCAGCCGGGCCTGCAGTGGGGCGGGAGAGATAATAAGAAACACATGAGGGGAAGGTGGCCAGTAGGCCTGAAGCATCTCGAGGACAGCTGGAGTGGGAGGAGACAGGAGTGGAGACCTGTGTGCGCTCATTTGTATAGCACCAGTGCGTAAATATTTGGTTTGGTGTCTAACTACACAGGCACAGGGCAAGAAAACACTGCTGTTCTTTGGAGACCCAGTGACGAGACCACATGTGAGCGTGCTTAGGTAAAAAGATGTATTTCAATGTGGGAAGAGTTGCCCATTACATAAAAGTCACTGTGAATCTTCAACTAAATAAATAAACATCTCATCCTCAGAGATGCTGCACGTCATGAGTTCAGCCCAGTGGTTACAGTTTGCTGTTCGCTCAGGTCGGTCCGTCAGATGGTCCATCAGGTCTACCCTGTTCAGTGGACAGAGGACTTCCTTGGCATCTTTTTTTTCCTTTCTTCTAGTAAGGAAAGCACATTCTAGAAAAAACACAACCAACAGGTAGCTGTTCTTCAAGGTTTTGGCAGGTTCTGTGAATCTGAAAGAACTACAAAATCAGTTTTGATTCCCCAGGAGGGAAGTCCTCACCTGTCTGTCAAAAACTCTGGCCATTTCTAGGACACCTTTGCCAAACTGGAAAGAAACACAACTTCCTTAATTTGATCACAGATTAGAGTGCACAATTCTCATACATTTCTCTCTTCTCTATGGATCCCAATAATCATTACCTCGTTTTTCACTGTTGCATCTGCCCCTTTGTCAAGAAGTAGCTGAACTAACTGTTCATGATTATTTAAGACAGCGACCTGGAAACAGAAGAATTGGTGTGAGAAGGACTCTCCTTCAGCCGTGCTCCCCTCCAGCATCTCTCCTTCAGCCGTGCTCCCCTCCAGCAGGGGCCTCAAACACATAGAGACTGTAACCACCTTCCCCACTTATTAATGGCTCGGGGATACTATACAAGCAAACCCAGGGCTCAGATACAAGCTGCTCAACTCCCAAGACACAAGTAGTGGTACCAAAACCCGAGACCCGGGGAGAACGGTGTACCATGAGAGGAGTCTTTCCATCTTTGTCCCTCACGTTCACGTCAGCCCCAGCCTCGATGAGGAGTGAGGCCACCTTCTGGCTTCCTGTCACAGCAGAGACTCTCATGAGTGGCGTCCATCCTGAACCAGTGTCCACAACATCTACCTATGTCGCCAAAGAGACACCTGCCTCAGTCCCACCATTTTCCTGTGGCTTCACTGGGAAGACATAGAGGGATGTGCACTTCTCCTGACGTCCTCATTTCCTAGACCTTGGTGAGATGGCTGAATCCATGTCTGTGTTCTGGGAGGGGATTGGCTGAGTCTCTCAGGAGGTCCCCTGAGAGACCCCACTCCTCACTGCCATACTGTCTGTTAAATGGAATAAGTGGGGATAGGAAGGGACCAACACCTCCTCCTCACACTGGCCCATGATCTCCTTAGCTGTATTTTTTAAACTCTTTTAAAGATTTACTTGCTTTTGTATGTTTTGAGTATTTTGCCTGCATGCTGTGTCTGTGTGCCATGTTACCAGAACCTTTGGAACTGAGTACAGACTGTTGTGAGCCACCATGTGGGTGCTAGGAGTCAAACCCTTGTACTCTGGAAGCCATCTCCCAGTCTCTGATTGTAATTTTAAGTGTTTACTCTCTTTTCTTTTTCCTTCTTAGTTTGAGATGGGGCCTTGCTATGTAGAACAGCAGCCTCGAATTCCCAGAAATCTGTCTGCCTTTCTACTGCTGGACTTAAAGGCATGAGCCACCACTCCTGGCTCAATAGTAATTCTTTCATTTAATGTATCCTTCACAGTGCTTTAAATCGTGCCTGGAACAAGAGCATGATGAGAAGAGCATATACCTTTGTACTTCACAAGGCTTGCATCTCAGACAGGGAGACCAGAGCCATCACAAACTAACTGGGTGCATTCATGCCCAGTGCTGTCTCCAAAACACAGTGTGCCCAGTCGTGAGATAGCCAATGTCCAAAACCTGGTTCATAACCAACTCTTCCAGTGGCTTCTTCCAAAAGAAAAAATGTGGAATAAAAATACACGACTGGCACCGATTCCAAGGTATCCTCAACCAAACTAAGAAGAGTAAGGATGGATATGAGAGAGGTGGGGTATGGTATGCATATGCACAGACACACACACACACACACACACACACACACACAAACAAACAAACACTGGGGGGGGGGGAGAGAGAGAGAGAGAGAGAGAGAGAGAGAGAGAGAGAGAGAGAGAGAGAGACTTTGCAGAATGCATTCCTCAAAGATGCGAAGGTGATCCATGGCTACTGTGAGCGTCAGAAGGAATAACCAACAGGGGACTGGCAGGAGGCTGGGGATGCTCCACTGTTCAGATGTATGAAACTGATGGATCCTCTCTGTCCCGTCCCTCTTCCTCATAGAAATGGCCAACTATGAGCAATGTTTGAAAAACAATAAAACAACCACCTGCCTTAACAAGGGAGCCTCCAAAGCATCTGCGCACATATCCTGTCTAGTCCTGGGAATGGGGTATGGGTATGTGTTTCTCTTCCTAGTTTAGAAATGATCAAACCCACCTCATGGGTCCAGCAACTTTCCCTGAGGTCACCCATCCCATCAAATGGTTCCTGTTAAGGGAAACATGTCCCCTCAGCATGAAACCCTTACACCTGGGGAGAGGATAGTAGTTCTGTCTGGCTCTCAGTCTTTCCCAGCACCTTCCAAAATGCCAGGTAATCAATCTGCAACAACATGGAGACTGGGCTGCCACCATTCATTCCCACTGGCCAGCTCTGTACATACTGTCTCCAGAGGACCCATGTATGCAGAACTGCTGTCTACAAATGGCTTCTGGGCTACAGTAGAAGGTGGGATTTAACCCAAATGCTTGATTACCCGAAGGTAACGAGATTGTATACCCGAAGCCCAGAACACCCACACTTCAAAATTCCAGAACTTAAATGTTTATATCAGAGAACCTGCCTGCCTAAGAATCCCTTTTCTTTCCCAGAAAACCTCAGCTTGTTATCACTGCAGACTCATAGTAAAGTATACAGGGGCATTGTGGCCACCCTGCCACATAGAGCTCTCACTGAGACCAGCCTTCTGACTTTTTGCAAATGTCTCTCGGGCATAAAGAAACAAGAGATGTGGCAAATGAAATTATCTTAATTCCTGGGATTTTTCCTTTGGGGTAAATGAGCTGTGTGATTACAATAGCAGGAGTCCTGCTTTCCCTCACTCATGCCTCAAAGATGAACAAGACATATCTACTGATATCTTCTGGGAAATGAGACTTTCCCAGGCTTGGAGTTCCAGGTCATTGATTCAGCCTTCTAGGGCTCACCACCTGTAATCACATCCAACACAACAACCTCTGACCTCCACATGTACATATGTGTACACATCCATATAAACATATACATACATCACGCATATGTGCAGAGAGACAGAGAGAGAGAGAGAGAGAGAGAGAGAGAGAGAGAGAGAGAGAGAGAGAGAGAGAATTAAAACAACCTAACTTTGAAAGCTGCTAGACGGTGCACACTCTGCATCCCCAGCATGTAGCAGATGTTCAGCAAGGCTTCAGCAACCAACTGAACAGACACCAGCAATGACTGAGGGGACAGAGCAGCAGCACAGACACAGATGAGATGAAGCCTGGCTGTCACCAAAGTTCCCCAAGGATCCTCCAAGGCCTTTCAAGCTCATGAGCTGAAGACTCCTGTCTTGACTTTTCTCAGATTAAGTAACCAGGCCAGTCTGGTGGCCTGCCTGCCTCCAGATCCTAAAAGATGGTTTCAAGTTCTGAGTAGTGTGGTGGGGTTAACCAGGAAGCAAGGAGGCCATACCTCACAGCCGTCCTTTATCATCCAGTCAATCACAGGGCAATGGCCTCCATCTGCAGCCCAGTGCAGCGCTGTGCAGCCTCCGAGGTCTCTAGCATCCCAAGAAGCTCCATGTTTTCGGAGGTATTTGACAACATCCAGGTGCCCCGCATAGCATGCAAGCATGAGACTGCAACATACAGAAAAAGCAGAATCCACTGTAGGTCTTGCCACTGACGTGGGTCCACATTTCATCCACCCAGATTAAACCAAAACCTTGTCATTTGAGTAAAAAAAAACTCTTTATCCACCCAAAATGTACATATGTCCAACTGAGAGATAAAATGTGGCAAACCTACTCGACGGAATGCCAAGTCAGCCATAAAAGGGAAGTCAAGTCTGTAGTGTGAAAAAAATCTTAAAACAATATGATCAATAAAAGGTATAGAGTCATAGCATAAGATCCACTTACATGCATCATCCAGGAGAGGCTAATGAGGAAGCCAGAAGAGTAGGCTGGGAGCTGTCTTAAGGCTAAGCAGGGGGAGTATATTTAGTATATCTCTAGAGTCATGAAACTGGCCCCCATGTTGGCAATGGGTGAGCAACTGTGTGACTGAATTTTGAAGCAGTGCATTTTATGGTATATGGTTAATGTCTTGATTTTGAAAAACAAGTACTAGGACTGGCAAGCTTGCCCAGCAGGTAAAGCATGATGACCTAAGTTCAACCTCAGAGGCCACATTGTAAAAGGAGAGAACAGACCTCTGCAAGCTGTCCTCTGACCCCCATGTGAGTACATAAGCACATGAGCACTGATAGATACAAACACATGTACATACGAACACACACACAATATAAAGGTGCTTTGAAACTGAATATTGGCTACAAGTGAGTATAAATTATTAGATCTTAAAATACCCACAAATCTAGGTTATATTCAAAACAGAGTGATGAAAGACCATGGGTCAGACTGTCAGCATTCATTATTAAACCAATTCCCTGCTCTAAAACAGAAAGATAGCTCATTTACTGCCACTCTCCGTTAGAGAGCAAAGGCTTGTTGGTCCATTCCAGCTGCTGGGAAGTTCCTCCTTGTGGACTGTCACCAGTATGGAATCATAAAATTCTTTGTGCACTTCCTAATTGGTTAACTGGCATGGGCAGGGACCACTCCTGGGTAGTTTTAAGATGTTAGCGGGGACTGACGTAGCCACAGCATATGAATTAGTTACCCTATAGATTTATTTTCTGGTTGCCATGAGGAAAATATAACCTTACAGAGATTTTGCTACCCCACCACCATCAGAATTAAGCCTGGAATATACCACCTGTATAGGCCTCCACAGTGGAGCCAAAGAAACAGCACAAGCTCTCGGGGTTCCTAATGAAGATTGTTGTTGTAAAAATATAAAAATAAAAAGTAATGATTGGTCTTTTACCCCGCTAGGTCCGCACCGAGGTGTCCCAAGATACCTGCTAGATATCTTGGCGGAAACACATCCCAGCTGCGCACTTTCCTACACTCAAACCTTCACATAAAAGAACACACAACACAATAATCTTTGGCCCAATTGGTAAGATATAATTGCCCACTTATACATACAAAGCCTGGTACCATCCATCCCTTAGGAACATTGATAACAACCTGTAAATACACAGAGCAGAATCTTAACATCACCTGCCATGGCTTCTCCCCTCTCTCCGTCTCTGTCCTGTCTCCTCCTTTCCTCTTCTAGTCTCCTCCTCTTCCTTCAAACTTCTCTCCTGCCCATCCTTCCTTCTCCAGTGACAGGCCCCCTTCTATCCTGTACCTGCCCCTCACCTGTACTTTACAAATTCAATGGGGAGGCTCTGGTGAAGTCACCTGATTCCTGAGTAAGTGACCAAGCAGCTGTCCTAGGGGCAGTGGAATTATCATCAAAATACAGATAACTTCAGGGCAAACCACAACAGAAGATGGCACCCCATAATAGCCAAACCCTTATAGCCTAACCATGAAAACATTTTTACTGGAAATACAGGGTTGGGTGAGCAAGCTAGATGCTACCTTACTCCTGGGGAAGATGAGAGAGACAAACCCAGAACACAGCACTAGGAGTTCACTCAGATGTCACTGCTATGGGAAAGGGAGGGCAGAAGAACGGGAGAGAGACTGAAGGGAGGATGGAGAAAATGATAGAGTAGAGTGAGAGAAGGAGAAGGGTCACCAAGGATGGAGGAGGAGAGAACTGAAAGGGAGCCAGGTCCTCAATAAAGAAAAGGAAGCCAGAGAAGCAGAAGCACCAGGCAAATGTGGGAGCGTAGACTGCGTCAAGGCCTTGCCCCAGCCCCACCACAAATTAACATCAAAGGACAAGTGGGAGACTGAGTGGCTGTGACACCAGAGAACTGGGGAGATGTACCCTAAGTGTGTGATGGCAGCTGGATGGTGAGCACACCGAAGGTGACTGTGGAGCACATAGGTGGACGGGGAGGGGGAGCGCAACAGGACGAACTCGTGCACCAGCTAAGGCTGGGTGGAGCATGGACAGATGCTCTCCGTGTTACTCTTCCGTCTATAAGCGTTTACAAGATCACCTCAGTAGGAGAGCAGTCCCTCAGTGGCCACACAAGGACATGGGGACTACTCAAATCCTCTATCATCCTAAGATGCCCCAACTGTAAAGTTGTCATTGCACTTCTGGCCATTTCCTGGGCCTAGAATGGAATCCCTGTGAGTGGCCATGGCCTGTCTGTGCTTTGTATTAGCACATACTCGATGTCCTCTCTTTCCCTCCCAGCTCCTAACAGCCCCCTGTGTGTGCATGCGTGCGTGCGTGCATGTGTGCGTGTATGCGTGTGTGTGTGTGTGTGTGTGTGTGTTCTCATATGAAATGGGAGAAATACATGTTCAAATTTTCACTGATACACAGCAAACATTTCACCACTGAGCAGGACCCCAGCCATCAGGGCTTAGCCCATGTGTATTCCCAAATTGTGTGCATCATATCATGCATCTAGTGATTCTGTCTGAAAATGTCCATTTTACTCCACTTTTACCATTTTAATTACCAAATATATAAGTGGTATTTTATGCAGTAAGACTAATTGCACTTCATGTGAACACTTAAGGCTGTCTCTTCTACACCGTCTTTGTGTGACTTGATTTCTGCACACAGTGAATTTTTCCTGGTCAGCATGTGCATGTGGGTGCTCTGCTCCCCGCACATTCCTCAATGCTACCTCAGACAGCCACTAACTCTGCACTCTCTCTGTGGTTAGTTCCTTCCCACTTTTGTGTCATGGACATTAAAAGTCAGATGACAACCACATCCCTGCTTCATAACGGTACTTTGTGATTTTTTACACTTAATTCTCCATTCACTTGACAAAAGCTTTGGTGTTTGCTGAGATTTTTTTTTTCAAATAGCCTATTTCTAGAACCTTCTCCCCTGCTCTACCACCATATTAGGTTCTGTCTATCCTGTTTATCTGTTTCCAATCTTTTATACAGTGCTCACCTCTCTAATTAGTTTAACTCTTAAGGCATTTTAATATCTGTCCCCATAGTCTTTGACAGAGTTTTAGTATCTATTACTGTCTATTTGTTCTCTCAGATAAATTACAATCATTTTGATGGGTTCCCAAGAATAATTCCATTTGAGGCTACATTCAATCTATATGCTAATTTGAGAAAAGTTGGAAATGGTGCCCCAGTCTTGCCATTCTGAAGTACAGCATTTAACTCGATTTTTTAAATCTTTGGATCTCTTGATACAGTTCTGTGGATGTATATTTCTGTCAGGCTTCTTGTCTCTTGGGATTTAGTCTACTCTATGCTTAGATATTAACCAGTTAGTATATTTCTTTAAAACGGTCTCAATAAATATCCCTGGCTGGCCTAGAACTCACAAAGATTCTCCTGCCTCTGCCACCCCAAGTGCTGAGATTAAAGACCTTCAGACTACATTATTTTTAAATCATCTTGTAACAGCCACATCAGGAAACCTCCTTATGAAGTTTCAAGTCTTTGGCAGTTGTCTCTCTTGAGTTCAACGGGCCAGGAGGTATCACACCTGTATCTCCCAAAATACTGTCCAATCATGAAATAAAATATAAAGCACATCCACCAAGAACCAGGCCTGTGTCACATATGGCCATGTATTTACCCATTTATTGTCCACAATAACCCATGGTTACACAGAGAAGCCTCCTGAGGTAGTTAGCTGTCCAGGATGACATACATATCCTTGAGGGACTAGGGTTTGACAGCATGCTTTCTGCTGTCTGTGTTCCTCAATGCACCCTGAGGCCAAGCTCTTTGCAAACTCAGAAGGATTTGCCAGTTCTCAGAAATGACATTGAAGAACTGTATGAAATGTTTTATAAAAACAAGTAAACAAATAAACCATTTTGTATGGCGTTGGGTAGGACCACATACACCTATCATCCCAGCTCCTCCAGAGGCTAAGGTAGAAGGAGTGTGAGTTCCAGATCAGCTTGGGCAACACAGTGAGACCAACAAACACTTGATCTCAAAATAAACAAAATAACAAGTGTTGGCTCTTCCTACTATTTCTGTGCCAGGCACTGCCCAAAGGCTGAGTGTCTGTATGTGGTATATGCACAGGAGTCCTGCCCTAGCACTATCTGCCTTACTACTCCCTTGAGAAGGGGTGTCCCACTGAACCTGGAGCTAGGCTAACAGCCAATAATTCCCCGTCATCTTCCTGCCTCCAACACCATACAGGAATCAGAGGTGCTCACACCCGTGCTGTCATTCTACTTGGGTGCTAGGAGTTGAGCTATGTACTCACTGGGCCATAGGTCTAGCCATAAGATACTTTTTTAAATGTTGCAATGTGTTAGCTAGGGTTTCTACTGCTGTGACAAAACGCCATGACCAAATAGTAAGCAGGGGAAAAGGGTTTATTTGGCTTACACCTCTGCACTAGTTCTTCACTGAAGGATGCCAGAACAGGAACTCAAGCAGGACAGGAACCTGGAGGCAGGAACTGATGCAGAGGCCATGGAGGGGGCTGCTTAATAGCTTGTTTCTTGTGGCTTGCTAAGCCTACCTTCTTGTAGAACCAAAGACCAGCAGCTCAGGGACAGCTCCCACAATGGACTGGGCCCTCCCATATCAATCGCTAATTAAGAAAATGTCCTACAAAAACGGCAACCAACAGATTGGGAAAAGATCTTTACCAATCCTACATCTGATAAAGGGCTAATATCCAATATATACAAAGAACTCAAGAAGTTAGACTCCAGAGAACCAAATAAACCTACTTTAAAAAATGAGGAACAGAGCTAAATAAAGAATTCTCAACTAAGGAATATCGAATGGCCAAGAAGCATCTAAAGAAATGTTCAACATCCTTAGTCATCAGGAAAATGCAAATCAAAACAACCCTGAAATTCCACTTCACACCAGTGAGAATGGCTAAGATCAAAAAACTCAGGTGACAGCAGATGCTGGCGAAGATGTGGAGAAAGAGGAACACTCCTCCATTGTTGGTGGGATTGCAAGCTGGTACAACCACTCTGGAAATCAGTCTGGCAGTTCCTCAGAAAATTGGACATTGAACTACCTGATGACTCAACTATACCACTCCTGGGCATATACCCAAAAGATGCTTCAACATATAACAGAGACACGTGTTCCACTATGTTCATAGCAGCCTTATTTATAATAGCCAGAAGCTGGAAAGAACCCAGATGCCCTTCAACAGAGGAATGGATACAGAAAATGTGGTACATCTACACAATGGAATATTACTCAGCTATCAAAAACAATGACTTCATGAAACTCTTAGGCAAATGGATGGAACTGGAAAATATCATCCTGAGTGAGGCAACCCAGTCACAGAAAAACACACATGGTATGCACTCACTGATAAGTGGATATTAGGCAAAAGCTTGGATTACCCACAATACAACTCACAGACCACATGAAGCTCAAGAGGAAGGAAGACCAAAGAATGGATGCTTCAGTCCTACTGAAGGGACTTGGGAGGAAGAGAGGAGAGGGAGGAGAAAAAGAGGGGCAGAATCAGGTATGGGAGGGGATGGAGGAGATTTACAAGGAGAGGGTCAGGAAATTGAACAGAGCTGTGTAGCAGTGGTGGATGGAAAACTGGGGGTAACAACCAGAAAGTCCCAGATGTCAGGAAAACAAGAGCCTCCCAGGACCCCACAGGGATGACATTAGATGAAATACCCCACAAAGGGGAGAGAGGGGGGAAAAGCCCTATAGGCTTGCCTATAGTCCAATCTTATGGAGGTGTTTTCTGAATTGAAGCCTCCTCTCGAATGTCTTTAGCTTTTGTCAGGTTGACATAAGGCTATCTAGCACCTGTATAGTCATTATATATAGTGTTGGATTTCATAAGGGCAAATTCTCTCAAGCAGATCCTGAATGTGGACCACATACTCCAACGCATGCCCTCCACCCGCTTCACTGTCCCCCTTTCTTTCCTGCTTTGTCCTGCTCCTGCCTTCATGTAACTTATACATAAATGACTATGTATCTGTATTAACCCGAGAGTACACAAATATGAAAAACCATGCAACATTTGTCAAAAGCTGGCTTATTTCACTTAATCTGATGATGCCATCTCCCAGAAGGTATCATTTCATTGTGCTTTATGCTGAATAAATGCCCCTGTGAGACATTTCTTCATATGCCCTTCTGATGGCTGACACCTGTACTGACTCTAACAAGGGGCCAACTGCACCAACTTCTCCCTTCACTTTGAATCTATTAAGGAAGGATGTTTCGTTCCTAATTACCTTTATGACTGGGAGGAAAGGGGTTATAAATACAAATACCTACAAATGAATGCAATGAACCTGTTGAAACATGCAATGAACCTGCTGCCATTTTTTTTCCGTGAGTGGGGACTAAACCCAGGGATTTGCACATCTACACAAACGCTGAGCTGCCCCCCAGCCCTTCTCAGATGTCAACAACAATGCCGATGTTCTATGCAGCTCTGCAGCCTGTCTTTGCTGGAGGAACTCCAAGCTTAGCACTGACACATACAAATAAATATGAAGCTCACAGTCGGACAGCCATGCAAGAATGTCCATGGAGTGAATATGTGAACGCGTTTTTCTCTCTTTTTATATGGATAGTGTTCATTTAGATTTTCCACTTCTTGGTTGACTCTGGTGACTTTGAGTTACTGTAAAAAGCCTCCATTCCAACACAATTATCTATTATGGGACACAAAAGTACCATTTCCTTGTCATTTTCAAACACTTTCTATAGACATTATTTCCCTTCCCACTGTCCAATTTTATTTCTCTTTCCTTTGATGTACAGGACATTGGTTTATCATGAAGATTTTTCTTAAGAGGTAACTCTTACAATTTTGCAACATGAAAATATTCCCATTAACCAGTTTCTGGCTCTCTTTTGGTTCTTGCCTGTTTTCTACTTTCCTTACATTTTTCTTTTGTAAACTGGCATTATTCTTCTCAAAATCTTGGGCTAATTGATCACTTAGTCCCAAACTGGTTTAAGAGTCATTTAGGGGGTTGGGAATTTAGCTCAGTGGTAGAGCGCTTGCCTAGCAAGCGCAAGGCCCTGGGTTCAGTCGCCAGCTCCGAAAAAAAAAAGAGTCATTTAGAAAATAATTTTAAAATTGTTGTCTAAATGTTCTCTGCCAATGCAGATGGAGTAAATAGACTTTCTGGCTGGAGAAAGCCACATTTTGAGTTATGGAGATGGCTTGGTGGGTAATGTGCTCTCTGTGCAAGCTGAAGGGCCTGAGTTCAGATCTCTAACACTCATGTAGAAAACTATACACCTATTCATCATTGGTGGTAGAGGTAGAGACAAGAGGCTCTCTGGAAATTGCAGACAAGCCAGCCATCCCAGCTGAAGCAGCAAGTCTGCAGCCAATGAGAGACCTTGTTTCAAAAAGCAAGGTGGCTGTCTCCTGATTAAGACTCCTTAAGTTAACTCAGGCCTTCGTGTGCTTTTACATCCTCATCTATACAGATGTGCACACACATATGCACACACAAAATATGACACATGATCAGAGTCTATGAGTGGAGTGCAATCCTTTGGCCTCTGTACTGCGTGTACCTTATGAGCATACTGAGGAAAGGTATTGTGTGTCTCCCTGTTTGAGCCATGCACTAAATATGGTGCTTAGCATGTAGTCATCATCAAATAAATGTTGACTCTGCTGAAATAATTCAATCTAATTGCTACAACAGCTGGTACTGAAGTATTTCAAAATGTCCCTTCATCTGTCCATGAGCACCTAGCTCTTCTTCATCCTTTTCCTGTAACCCCCCAACTGGTGTGGTGGAAACCACAGCAAGGCACTGCTTTACAAAACCTGGCCCTTGGGCAGTAGAGGAAGGCTGGGATGTAACACAAGACCCTGGCCCAGTGCTGGTGGTGCCATTTCAATAGCTATGGGTTACTGAGCTGGAGGAGGCTGGACAGGTTTACCTTATGAACAAAACTACAGATGAATAAGTCAGCCTTCGTCATCCCATCTTTCCAGGAGGCCCACTCACCTCTTGGTATTTTCATGGTAAACTGGAGAAACTGCATAAGGCAAAAAACCCTGAGTGTAGTCTAGTAACACAACAGCAATCATGCCCACTCTCAGAGGCCCCTCCCACCTCCTACCTGTCCTTGCCACTTCCGTTCTTCAGATTTACATCTGTGCCATTGGAAATTAGGATCTTCACAAGCCTGGAGGGAACACAGTAAACAGGAGTGAGCTAATGGCTTTGGGAACATGGCAACCCAATGAAACGTAGTAAACTGGCACTCAAGACATCCTGCAGCATCTTCCTCTCTGCCATTCACACACTGTTGAACAGGAAGCCCACTGATCCCCACCAAAACTAGGGTCCCAGTCTCACAGGAGTCACTCATCAGACCTGTCTGACCACAATGCACAAAGAGCTTGTGTCATTTTAATAGCTGTTTTTAATATAGAATTAAACATGTTTCTATCATCTGTCAAAATGGCATTGTTGCAATTAAAATATGATTGTAGAGTAAGATACCTGCGCTTCTACCCAGTCCAGGGGAACAGACAGTGGCAACCTCAAGGGGAAGTCTGCTCCCAAAGTTCCCCTCACTCACCTTTGGTTAAAGAAATTCAAAATCTAATCATGACTATCCCTAAGACGTAGTCAACATGTGTGAGACTAAATATAAACTCACCTGCAAACTGTCTAGCCTAGCACAAGAACATGAATGGAAACCATTGCATGGGATGGTTTGGGAAAGGGGAAAGCAGCTGCTACTCTGTGCTGGCTACAGCCCTGCAGGGAGGGAGAAGCCCTACTCCTCACTCATGACTAGGGAGAGCCATACCTGGTGTAGCCTTTCTGAGCAGCAACCATGAGAGCGGTAAAACCAAACTTGTTGGGCACATCAACCATGACATGGCTTAAGGAAAACAGAGGAGAGACTGTCATTTGTTGCACAGATCTGAAGTTAACCATACTTTACAGGGCCCGTGGGTAGCAGAAATGATTCATTTTACCAAAATGTCAGTTTCTCTTGGGCCACTACATTTTTCTTCTCTTACAATGTCCTAATAGTTTTAAAGGTTCAAGTTTTCATGTAAAAAATTGTCATTTCACTTGAAACAGGAGCTCCCTTCAACTTGGTTGTGCCTTTCCATGGAAAAGCTACAACCAGCAAAGCCTCTATGGCACCAACTCGGATTCACCATAAGAGCAGGCATGGCTGGAACCTGAGCTTTACCCATGACGCCCCACTTTTCTACTGGCTATGCATTGATGCTGCCCGTGGAAGAACATACATCTTGTATCATCAGCCAAGGAGCTCAGCATTCTGTAGAAGCTTCTCATCAACTTACCAAACCCCAGCTCAGAAACCATTGCCTTCTGAGGTACACAAAACCATGCTGCAAAAGAATCTAAATTACATCTCTCTGTGGAGGGCAGCTTCAGGCATCACACCTGCGGCAGCCATGCACCCACACACCCATCCCCACACACTTTAGCTCTAGTGTCCGACACCAACTTTCTACTCTCCAAGGCAGCTGGTCTGCCTATTCCCAGTGCTGCCAGTTATTCTAGGCAGGCATTTTGAACTGACCTGTATTAAATGCTGGGATAGATAATCAAAGGATAATAATTGCTTCTGGGGTAAAGCATGATGCCCAGACCTGTAATTTCCTTTGATAGTTTTCATTAAGCAATCACAAACCATATCATGTAGAGGGGTCTCTAGGACTCCTTATTAACTAGACTTCATTACCCCATCCCGGGCACCTGAGTAAATGCAGGAGGTGCTTTGGAAGATACTGGAGAATTTGTTTAGGAAAACGAAACAAAGCTGTGCTGTGTATTGTCTGTGTACCTAGTGGGCACCGGAAGAAAGACAGAAAAGCTGGCTGTGCTCTCTCACCCTCCTTCCAAAATTCGAAGCAGGAGATCTTCATCGTTCACATTGACTGCACGATGAAAGTGTTCGCTACTTATGGGCTCCCCTGGAGAAAGCAGACAGAGAGCCGTCATCCAAACGCAGGGTAGGGAGTTCCATCTCACTCTTCATTCCAAGGCCTGGGTTCACCTTCACTTCCACAAAAGCATGTGTCCCTATCAGTAGGACATGGCCTACTCTACAACTTCTTTCACTGGAAAAGACCCGTTTCTCCCATTTTAAGAGAAACTTCAGACTGATCCAAAGAACCAGGACATCTTCAAGTTGTAAGGCATCACTTTGTGAGTGTTACCACTGATCCTCCTTCCCAATGTCTCCTGTGACCAAGGAAACCCTAGCAACTGTCACAGCATACTGCTTTCTTTTACCCAGTGGCTAAACTATCTCAAAAACAAGGACAATTGCCTTAGCTCCCTGAGTCTAAGAGCAAATGAGGTGAGGGCATGTGAGAAGACCCTTAAAGGGAGATGGCAGTCTTCCAAGTGGGGAACGAGCCTAAGAAGACAAAAAGATCAGTGGGAAATTGAGGGGGCCAGTGGCTGGCAGTGACACAGTGACAGGGGTATGGATGCTATCTGAAGGGTGGGGCAGGGAGGCAAATCACCGGGCTCAACTTCCACACTGATGGCCATGGGAAGACACTCTCTTCCAACCACTAGTCTGTAGTTTCACTCCTCCCACATCCTATACCTTTCAAATCAGCATGACTGAACTTAAAGTTGCATAAGGAATGTGGTGGTGAATGCCCAACATACCACCTTTGTCTAGTATGGTACTCCCTAATGCTCTCATATTCCACCATGTCCAGCACCCCTCCCACACTTGCAATGCCCACCTGAGCTCAGTTTGCAGTTCCTAATCTGAATAATATCAAAAGATGGTTAATCAATGGAACTCATAGACTTTGCTAGGCACAAGGGTTTTATTCAAATCAAGGTACTGTGATAAGCTTTCAAAGCCAAGAACAGGTTCTAGTATGAATGAAGAGTATGACATACAGGACCTGCTAGTCCTGTATGTCAGAGGAAGGTCTTGCCTAGCACAGGGATTTCACCAAAGCAGTGGTTCTCAACCTGCAAGTCTTGATCCCTATGGGGGTTGCCTGTCAAGTATCCTGCATATCAGATATTTATATTATGGCTCATAACAGCAACAAAATCACAGCTATGAATAACCAACAAATAACCACCACCTGAGGAACTGTGTTAAAGGGTCCCAGCATTAGGAAGGTTGAGAAACACTGAAGGGACTCAGCACTGGAATGCCTTTATACTCCCGAGGGCACTTGGCAATGTCTAAAGACCTCTGCTGTCCCAACATCGGAGATGCTACTGGAATCTAACAGAGAAGGCCCGGAGTACTGCTTAGCACCCTGTAACCCAAAGAACAGCCTGCCAGCACTCAGGACATGACCATAGCCAGTATGTCAACTGTGTTGACCCTAGCTGGGTTGAAGACCCTAGCTACATTGAAGTGGCCTCACTGATAGACCATTGTGTGGCTCTCTACAGTTCAGGGGATTATGTAACCAAGTAGATTGTGCTCCTTCCCTCCTTCCTTCCTATATAAAGGGAGAGGAGCCTATACGTAGTAGTGTGTCTATAAATAGCCTGTTATCTACAAAAGAGCCCGTTTTTGTGTCTCTCCAGATTCAGCTGCCACAAAAGCAAGTCACATAGAGTCAAGCATGACAGTGTGGAAAGTTCATTTTATTTCCTCAAAATCAGGTCTGAGCAATGCCAAGCTGTCCAAGGTCACCAGTTAGGAAGATTGGCAACAGAGCTCATGGCCAAGTCTCACCTAGGGCCATAATTTCATAGGCTTTGAGGTATCTGACCAATGTGACATTTGTTTCTATTCTTACTATGTTTTTAAGGACAGAATCTAAAACAAATGTAATTCTGAACCCTGCCCTTCCCAACAAGTGTCAAATAAAAGCGAATGCCCAAAAGCTTCAGTGATTGGGGACTTGTGTTATGCAGAGCACGATCTGGAAGCACCTGTAGCATTCCCACATTTCTCCACTGGCTATCTGCCCTCCACTGCACTGCACTCCACTGCACTGCACTCTACTGCACTGCCTCTACCCCACTGTACTGCCTCCACCTCACTGCACTGCCCTCCACCTCACTGCACTGCCCTCCACCTCACTGCACTGCCCTCCACCTCACTGCCCTCCACCTCACTGCACTGCCCTCCACCTCACTGCACTGCCCTCCACCTCACTGCACTGCCCTCCACCTCACTGCACTGCCCTCCACCTCACTACACTCCACCTCACTTCAGTGCACCTCACTGCACTGTATTCCACCTCACTGCACCACACTCCACCTTACTCAACTGTGCTCTACCTCACTTCACTGCACTCCACCTCACTACAGTGTACTTCATTTCACTATACTCCACCTCTGTGCACAATAAGGCCTCCTAGCCGGAAGGCGCTTTCTAGCACATCCTAACCAGAAAATGCTGTTGTACAAAAATATTGGAAAATAAAACAAGCTCATTTCATGCTTATGAGCTGGAGGGCTGTATGCAACAAAGATGTCTAAGTGTTATGACACAGCTAAAATAAATGTAGTGTCTATTCCTGATTCTGCTGGAGGAGTTTCACATGGGATTCTGAAAACAAAGGGACCTCCTCACTAAGACAGAGGAAAGCAGCACTCTTTCTCATACACCATACTTGCTGAGTCCCAGCAAAAAGAACAAAAAAATCACTTGTCAGTTATGAGAGTTCCTCTCAGCATTAGCTCAGTCTATACTTCACAGCTTCCAAGACACTGTCCCAGGAGGACAGTGATGAGCTGAGGATCTCACTAGAGCCATGTGGATCAGCCCAGGAAAACCTCTTAAGGTGGGCTGACAGTGCACCTCAGAGGGTAAAGGCACTTGTGACATAAGCCTGGGAATCTGAATGCCATCCCGAATCCCACCTGAAGGTAGACAAAGAGAAACAACTCCATAAAGTTGTCTTCTAACTGCTACATGCATGCTATCACACACACACACACACACACACACACACACACACACACACACATGTCATCATCATCATCATCATTTAAAAATAAAACCTGTGAACTACAATTGACAAATATAGGACAGAATAAAAAGGCCTTTGTCTGCCACTTCTACTTCCTCTGTAGGCAGGAGTCGTGGAGATGAGAGAGGAAATTCCAGGATGAGCAACATACTCCACTCCTCCAGCCAAGAGCATTTCAAGATTCCGCAGGCCTGGCCCAGGACAGTGGCCTCAAAATGTGCAGCTGAGTATAAGGCAGGCTAGCCCTGGCCTTGCTGAGTCTGGCCATGCCCTGATTCCTCTGAGTGGTGCGACTGCAGACATCATGTTGAGGATGCTCTAGGGGCCCATCTGAGTTAGATGCAGTGTACTCTGGGCTCCCCTAGGAGGGGATGGGAAGGGTGGACTGTGAGAAGCCATCTCACTCTACTTGGGGTTCATTGAGCTGCAGATGTGCACATGAGTGTGCCGTGGGACAATACCTTCCTTGGTGGAATTTGGGTCTTTATTAAAAGCAGTAAATAAATCATGAACTCATTGGAGAAGATATTTGCCAATTAACAAGTAGCAGCTGTTTTTCTTTCTTTTTAAGGGTCTGACTGATTAAAATTGCATGCCTCATTTAAGCAAGAGCCTCGTGTACTTTACCTGGGAAGGAAAAAAAAAGCTGAGCATCCTTTATTCAAACAAAGTGCAGGCTTTTGTGATTCATTAAAACACTCTCAAACTGAATGCAAAGCATCAGCCCGCAGAGCATTTTTGCTTGCTCTGTATAATGTGAGCATTCTCAATTCTCTGCTTAGCATCTCTGCCTCCTTAAGAGAGTCCACACTGAATGAGGAGGAATCAGGGAACAGCAGTCACCAGAGAACCAGAGACCTGCCGCCACCAAAGATGACACCAGTCCCGCCACGGAGTACAGCCCCATGAGCCTAGCAGAGAAACAGTGAGGTGCAGTGTTTGGGAGTGCTATAGCATGAGCATGTGTGCATGCACATGTGCGCACACACACACACACACACACACACCACATATATACACATGCATACATGCATACTCGAATGCATAGTCACTACCAGCATGTCCCTCTCCCCTGAGAGATCTTATCTAATTATCTACAAAAACCATAGAACTATGATGGCAAATTCCTAGGCCAGATATCTACAGATGCTTCTCTGAAGTAAGCAGGGCAAGGAGAAGCACACTTAGCCACAGGCATGTTCCTTGTCATCTTATCTGCAGGGTCAGGCTGGTCTTTACCCTCTATGTGAACTCTGGCTCAAAGGTGAGAAGCCCCTCGCTGGCTTAGGTGTATTACTCAGAGGATAGGAGGTCACTTGGAGCCCATCAAAGATGATTGCAGAACCAGCTGTGTGCACTAAGCTAGGCTTGGTGGACTCATCCAGTTGGTGAGAGATGGATCTGTTCCCACCCTAGAAATGAGAGGGAGTCTACTCCACAGAAGTGCGTCTCTTCCTGCTCCTACTTCTGCCACTGAATCTTAATCATCTACACCCCAGTCCTGCCAGGAGAGATGGCTGACCCAACGCCCCTCCATCTGGGAGCCTACAATGTAGGTGGGGGTAAAACGAAGAGCAAATATGTAAAACGGAATGGATGAAGTGCTGGGCCTGCCTCAAAATGGGAGGAGCCTGTGCAGGGGAAGGAGAAACCTTCCCAAGAAATCAGCCCTAAGCCAACTGTGCCCATGGAGCATGTGCAGTGGGCTGAACAGGGGACTGGGTAGTCCAGGGAGAGCAGAAAGAGGAGCAGTGACTGGGGTGGGAGTGGGGGTCAGAACAGCAGGAAGAAGTCAGGAGGAAGTACAGCGGCTGCCTGAAAGAGCATCCACCCCAGTGTCTCCAGGAGAGTTCCTCCAAAGGCAGGCTCTGTGCCTGTAATTCCCTTGCCTATTCTCATCTCCACCCTTGCCCTCCTGTACTCCAAGGGCTCGTGCTAGATTCTGCCCCCTCTCCCCTCTCCGTCCCCCTCCCCTTCTTCCATTTCCTCCCCCTTCTGGGAGACTGAATATCTTCCCTGTAAAAGCAAAGCTTTCGGCATCACCAGATTAAGGAACAGAGCCTCTTGACTAACCTGTATAATTGACTGCTGTATGCCTTTCATGAAATCACCCTGTTTCATGGCTGGCTAAGCATCACTTAGGACTGCCGATGAAGCCCCCCCCCACCCCCCCCCCCACCCCCACCCCCTCCCCCTCTTTAACTAACTTTGCTTTCTTCCAGAGAGCATCCATTCACCCAGAACCAGGCTCCTCTTGCCATCCTTGCAACCAAAGCACCAGTTAGGTAGCTTAAAATCTGAATCATCTTCAGTCACATGGAGGGCCTGATGGCAGGCCTTAGAACATAGGTGGTCAGAGGTAATGTGGCTAGCCTCCATGGCTACCTCTGTGGAGCACTACCTCTCTGTGGCTGGGGAAATATTGATCATGTCTCTTTTCAGTTTCAGTACCCAGGCAACCAAAAGAGTGTGACAGACAGGACGCACACATGCATGGAAGGCACGTAGAGTAGACAGGCGGAAGAGGCGACGCTCAGCCCATCCCTGCTGGCCCACTTCCTAAGAAAGGTAACTTCCGCCCTGCACCAAATGCCCACGGACAGGACAGTCCTGGCACCAAGCCAGCTCTGCCAATTCAGGACAGCATAGCGGGCCCTCCTTATGCCATGCTGTAAAGAGGTCCCGGGTAGTAAGCAACATTACCACGGACCACACAAATGGAGTGCTTTCTGCTTCCAGTGAGGCTTAAGAGAAAGCAGTAAACTTTTCCCTCCAAACGGCTTTGCGTTTTTCATGTCTCTAAAAGGTGAGCGTAGAGCAGTGTGTACTCACGGGTCGTAGCCACCGAGACGACTGGGCTGTACTCGTATTCTCCAGAGGGGCTGGTGACCTTCAGTCGAAATCTGTACAGCGTCCTTGGTTCTAGGCCTTCAACCACGTGCTTTGTTGCATAGCCTCTGGACGAAAGGAAACAAACATGGATGCCTTTGACCACCTTGGACTTTTCCTAGCTTTATGTCATTTCCTGACAGTAATACATTAAAATATTTAAAGATGCGTGTGCCTGGTGTTGTGTCTGAGGGTGGAATGGTTTATATGTATCCACAATCTCACTAACAATGCAGGTGAGATTTTGTCTTGGGGGAGGGTTGCACAAAGAAAATCTTTTCATGTGTACGGTGGGTTTTCAGTTTTTTTGCTTTTTTGTTTTTTTAACCCCTGAAGAGTATTTTTTATTGGATATTTTATTTATTTACATTTCAAATGTTGTCCCCTTTCCTAGTTTCCCCTCTGGAAACTCCCTATCCCATCTTCCCTCCCTCTGCTTCTGTGAGTGTTCTCCCCCACCCACCCATTCCTGCCACCCCACCTTGGCATTTCCCTACACTGAAGCATCGAACCTTCCCAGGACTAAGGGCCTCTCCTCCCATTGGTGCCCAACAAGGCCATCCTCTGCTACATATGCAGCTGGAGTCATGGGTCCCTCCATGTGTACTCTTTAGTTGGTGGTTTAGTCTCTGGGAGCTCTGGTGGTGGTGGGGGTCTGACTGGTTGATATTGTTGTTCTTCCTATGGGTTTCAAACCCCTTCAGTTCCTTCAGTCCTTTCCCTAACTCCTCCACTGGGGACCCATGCTCAGTCCAATGGTTGGCTGCAACCTCTGTAGTTGTCAGATTCTGGCAGAGTCTCTCAGGAGACAGCTATATCAGGCTCCTGTCAGCAAGCACTTCTTGGCATCTGCAATATTGTCTGGGTTTGGTGTCTGTATATGGGATGGATCCCCAGGTGGGGCAGTCTCTGGATGACCTTTCCTTCAGTCTTTGTTCCAAACTTTATCTTCGTTTTCCTCCCTTGAGTATCTGTTCCCCCTTCTAAGGAATACCAAAGCATCCACACTTTGGTTTTTCTTCTTCTTGAGCTTCATATGGTCTATGAATTGTATCTTGAGTATTCCGAGCTTTTGAGCTAATATCCACTTATCAGTGAGTACATACGGTGTATGTTCTTTTGTGACTGGGTTACTTCACTCAGGATGATATTTTCTAGATCCATCCATTTGCCTAAGAATTTTACAAAGTCATTGTTTTAATATCTGAGTAGTACTCCATTGTGTAAATGTACCACATTTTCTGTCCATTCCTCTGTTGAGGGACATCTGGGTTCTTTCTAGCTTCTGGCTATTATAAATAAGGCTGCTATAAACATAGTGGAGCATGTGTTCTTGTTATATGTTGGAGCATCTTTTGGGTATATGCCCAGGACTGGTATAGCTGGGGTCCTCAGGTAGTACTATGTCCAATTTTCTGAGGAACTGCCAGACTGATTTTCACAGTGGTTGTACCAGCTTGCAATCCCACCAGCAATGGAGGAATGTTCCTCTCTCTGCACATCTTCGCCAGCATCTGTTGTCACCTGAGTTTTTTGATTTTAGCCATTCTGACTGGTGTGAGGTGGACTCTCAGGGTTGTTTTGATTTGCATTTCCCGGATGAGTAAGGATGTTGAACATTTCTTTAGGTGCTTCTTGGCCATTCGATATTCCTCAGTTGAGAATTCTCTGTTTAGCTC
This sequence comes from Rattus rattus, assembly GCF_011064425.1. Taxonomy (NCBI): domain Eukaryota; kingdom Metazoa; phylum Chordata; class Mammalia; order Rodentia; family Muridae; genus Rattus; species Rattus rattus. The sequence continues at coordinate 68,019,631 of NC_046155.1, forward strand.
TGTATCCCATTTTTAATAGGGTTATTTGATTCTCTGGAGTCTAACTCCTTGAGTTCTTTGTATACATTGGATATAAGCCCTCTAGAGGATGTAGGATTGGAAAATCTTTTTCCAATCTGTTGGTTGCCATTTTGTCCTATTGACAGCGTCCTTTGCCTTACAAAAGCTTTGCAGTTTTATGAGGTTCTATTTGCTGATTCTTGATCTTAGAGCATAAGCCATTGGTGTTTTGTTCAGGAAATTTTCTCCAGTGCCCATGTGTTCAAGATGTTTCCCCACTTTCTCTTCTATTAGTTTCAGTGTATCTGGTTTTATGTGGAAGTCCTTGATCCACCTGGACTTAAGCTTTGTACAGTTAAGCATGGATCGATCTGCATTCTTCTACATGCTGACCTCCAGTTGAACCAGCACCATTTGTTGAAAATGCTATCTTTTTCCCACTGGATGGTTTTAGCTTCTTTGTCAAAAATCAAGTGACCATAGGTGTGTGGGTTCATTTCTGGGTCTTCACTTTTATTCAAGAGTTTTCAGTTTTATATCATGTAGCTTTGGCCTTGCCTGCATGCCAGGTCACCTAGGCAGCATTTCCCAACAGCAGGTAACAACAGGTGGAAGCGACTTTGAATGCTGATCCTTGTTTATTGGTATGGTCACAGATCCATACCTTTGTGGCATGTAACCTCTTTGCCCCATCTGGTCTAGCCAGGTGTGGTATAGCAATTTCCTTCTAATTAAAACATTCCATCCAGAAAGGAATGGGGATGGCTCGTGAGTCTCTGGAAGCAAATAACTCACAAGTCTTAGCAAGTTCCTGAAACGAGTAAGATTCAGAAGGCCAGGGGAGGAATTTTCCTGACAGCCTGGATACAAGACAAAGGAACTTTCCCATCACCTAAGCTGCCTAAGTAGAGACTCTCTGACCTGCAGATCTGCCTAAAAGTTTCTCAGAGCTTCAAGATTGCAGCTTTTGTCAGTCAGTACCTTTGTCACAACTGCCTCCGAGTCCTCCATGCTCCTATACCCAACCCCTCCCACACCCTCCTAGAAAAAAAACAATGATCTCACTGGTTCACCAAGTTTCTTTTTAATAAAATTGTTCCCGTAGTGTGTCATTGGTATCTAGAATAAATAAACATTTGTTTATACTCCCCACATAACACTGTGCTTAGTGAAAAATCATACTAACCCATAAAATTCATATTCAGATGACAAAGTTTCACATTTAAAAGATTATTGCACACATGTGAGTTTCAAATAGTCTTCAAGGCTGACGCTGATAGCTATTACATCTACAGCAAGCAAAACACTGCAGGGAACAGGCCAATGATGGTTCGCTGCTCCGAAGTCAAGCCAATGGTGGTTCGCTGCTCTGAAGTCAAGCCAATGATGGTTCGCTGCTCTGAAGTCAAGCCAATGATGGTTCGCTGCTCCAAAGCAAATCAGTTTAGCTAGGAAGTCAGGCACCACAATACAAAACAACTCTAACATCTTACATCATAAGTAAGTTCACCGAGGAATGCTGGTGGGCAACAGGAGTTGAAGGTTTCTATGGTAGAAGTTGACTAGAGGCTTGCAGTGAAGATCCCATGGCTCTAGGGAAAGATGTCTGAATTCTGTAATCGGGAGCTTAGAAGTGAGAACTGGAAAACCGTGCAGTGGCTGGCCTGCTGCCCTGCCCTGGCCCTCTCCGAGGATGCTGGAACCAGAAGGTGCAGGGAGATGCCAGGTGTCTGCTATGAGGAAAGTGGAGGGGATGACTCTGCTTTGGTGCACATTCTAAGACACCAAGCCTTCAAAGGGGACAGGATGACATGCAGCTCAAAATATGCCTAAATTTTCAGTTTCATTCTCCTACCAGAAGTCTTTCCTGGGCTTTGAGTAGATCCCAAGTGTGCCTATTTCAATGCTGTATCTAACTGAGTTTGTCTTTGCTTGTGCTTCAAAGGCTTGACCTTGGATGAGGCATCACACTATCTCTAATTCTTTTTCTCTCCACTTCACTGCACTCTTGCTTTCTTCCCTTCAGTATACTTCCCCATGGCTCCATGCATGCAAGCTTACCACTGCTTGCTGTCCTTTCTCTCCTCCTCAGCAGAGCTTCTGCATAGGCCAAAGCCATACATTACTATGCAAACTGTACAAGGATGTTTGTGTCCAACCTAAATATTTACACACAAGTTATGTTCTGTACAATTCAAACTTATCCCATGCCCATTTCTTGCAAGGTGTTGGGCCAGGCAGCCCCAGATGAGTTCAAGACTGAGTTAAATCATTCACCATCCTGCAGGCCTTATCTCCTGGAGTCAGTATCGTGGCTGAGAGAAGCTTGCCTGGACACACATGGCTGCAGAACAAATACAGTCCTCAGCTGTTACTCAAGGCCTCATTTATTCATCCCCAAAGCCCACTAGAAAAATCAGTCTCTTTTCCAAGGTGTGGCATTAGAGGAGTGGCTACAGAACAGAGCTTCCCTGACCCTGGGTGAAGCCCTTCCTGTCCCCATCCCATCCAGAGCCTATAGTCTGATGTCCTCCTGAGCTTATTCCCCTGCATGAGGAATGATGGGTGGAAGAGGAGAGGGTTGCATGGTGTACTGCCAGGAAGGTCTCTCTGACTTCTATAACAGACAAGAAATGTCAGAATGAAACGTAAGGTTCAAAGGTCAGCCCCAGGATGAAAGGCTCAAGCAGAATGTACACAGGGTATGTCAGATCCAGGCATGCGAGGAAAGATGCTCCAATGAGATCCAGCTACGTCACCCAACTCCACGTTTACCAAAACCCTTTCTCCTTGGTGCTCCTCCAACATTGAGATTCCAGGAGAAATTAGTAACTTGCACCACAAAATTACTTCAGGCACCAAAACCCAACAGAGCCAAAAATAATAATAATCTGAGCATTAGACTTCTCTAACATCAGGCCCTGTTCCCTGCCTTCTGTTGGCAAATTCAGCTCCATTCTGGTATCCTTTATACCACCCGTCTTCACTCAAAGAAGGTGCACGGTCGGCAAGGCCAGCCCATCCATCAGTGCAGACACACAGGCAAGGGTCTAACCCTGTGCCCTGGGATGGGAGGATGGTGGCAGGAGGGGAGCTGGGTGACGCTGAGGTTGGGGGATGAGAAGCCTGTCACTTTCACACTGGTGCCATTGGGAGTTAGCCGCCATGGAAAACTCTAATTCCCTGCTGTAGAGAGGCCTCATGGCAAGATGGAGCCCGTGGACAGTGGCAGGCAGTGATGGAGAGAATAAAGTCTAGGAAGGATCCTACATGCCAGCTTCCAGCCAACAGACGCACTACTGCACCCGCCAAAGTCCATGGAGCAGAGTCCAGGGCCATCACAGGCCAGCTGGGAGACAGACAGATGGACACACAGTTGGCTATACACTAATATGAGATAATAAAAAATGGTTCTGATGGCATAAAGAAAAACATTTGAATTTTAAAAAACATAAATACACTCACCACAATGTGAACTCTCTAGACAAGCAGAATAAATGTCCTGAAATACTACGTGGGCTGAAAATTATAATCCAGAAAATAAAGGTGGATCAGGTTATTCTTAGGAAGAGGTAGACTATATCGATAAGTGAGCATCCTCACTATGGTTTGGGAAGGGTTGGTCCCCTAAGAGATGGGTGGGCATGCCCGTGAGAGTGTGTGTGGTAAGTGCTCATGTACACATGCAAGTCTACACACAGTCACCCTTGCTTGTTGACATTCATTCAAACCCCATAGGTAACAGAGGTCTAATGCACTGGCAAATTTTAAGGCATTCTGTTTTGGATTTTGAGATAAAGCCTGGGAATTCTGTCTAGGCTGGTCCCCATCTCCTGGCCTCAAGTAAAACCCACATCCACCCACCACCCACCCCTGTCTCAGCCTCCCAAACACCTGGGACCACAGACCTGAGCCTAGATCCACTAGCAAATGCTTTAAATCTACCATTAAAAACATCCTGTGTTCAACCAGTTCACACACTGTCCTGCTCTCTCTCCCCCTTCATTTATCACACAAGCTTCCTGATTAACCCTCTCTGCTGCCTACTGCCCCTCCTCCCACGGCCTCATCTCAGGCAGTCACAGTGGCCATCATAGACCGTATAGACCCTGCCTCTTCTGGATTAACAACTTTATTTGCTTCCCCCAACCTCTTTCTAGTAAAAGCCAGTGCTCTCTGGGTAAGTCACAGCCACATGGTTACCTCTTGCTACCTTGTCAACCTCACCAATACTCCTCCACATCCTCCACCACCTTCCCTGTTTGGCACTGCTTTGGCTTGGAAAGTCCCACCCCACACTTGCTTCAGGCCCTTAATCCAGGTCCCAGACCCCTAACCTGCCCCATGCTTTCCTCTTTAGGACCCTGACACCCTGTGCATTTTCACTTGCATGTTCACTTATCAGGTGTTCTTCTCAATATGAGGAATTCCTATGTGACTCCAGTGTCACATCTCTGGCTTTTGGAACAGTGTTTGCAGTGTCATAGGCACTCAGTAATATATGAAGATGATGTGGATAAAAAGCATAAGAGGGTGGCAACTGTCACAGCAAGGAAGGGCAACAGGAAGACAGCAAGGGAGCCTTTCAGATGATGGGGAATGTTACATTGGCAGGACGAGGGGACAGAGTGATGGGGGAGAACAAGAACCACACAGAGAGGATGCCACGGCATATTCAAAACACAGGAAGCCCCTACATCAGAGAAAGTTTGTGCTCTGAAATAAGAGGTAATCAAGCGGCTGTGAGCAAGCTGCACACACACACACACACACACACACACACACACATGCATCATGTATACCATACAAAGACAGACAACACAAATGTGTATCACGTGCACAATTGTGCACACACATGCAGGTGTGCGTGCACGCACACGTGCACAGACACAGACACACATACACACACACACACACACACACACACACACACACACACACACACACACACACACACCCTGCTTTAAAAGGAAACAGCCTTCACAGCGGAGCATGATTAAACAACACCCTAGGGAGCATGGCCTTCATCCTCCATGCAAAGAAGACCCACTTAGGATGATATGACAAATGAGAGAGAGAGAAAAAAATCAGTCTTCAGGGTAGAAAGAAGAGGCAGAGAGCAAGGAGACTCATCTCACCGGCAAATCCTGGGCAGTTCAGGGCCTAGGACTCATAGGAAAACAAACAGAAATGGAGCAGAATGCCTTGGCCTTGTGAAGGAGAGCAGAGGGGGAAACCCACAAAACTAGGTAACTGTACTTCTGAGAACTATAAGGGAAACCCAAGCCAAGACCACTCCAGTGATGCAGATTACAGTGTGCTGATGGACCAGAGCCAGGGCAGGAGGAAGCACCCAAGGCCGCAGCGTGCACTAGATAACCATCTTAGTAAGGAAGGCATCTGCCAGCTTTAATGATAGAATGAGGTGCGGAAGGAGACAAATGAGGTAGGACTGCTGCAGTCCAAGCCTGCCACCTAGTGGGCAGATACAAGTGCACACTTTTCAAGGGATAAAACCTTTCACCAAAAAGCCCTTGGAGCCAGTTCAGGTGATGCCACCAACTCTGGATGGCAGACCACTACCCAGACTGTTCTCTGGCCAGACCACAGCCAGGTTTCTGGGGTCAAGGTGAATGAAGCGGACCCTATGTTAGCTGAAGGCTGGAGCGTGTGACTGGTGTCTCTCTAAATAAACCTTGGGCACGTGGTATAAAAAGAAGGGAGGGAGGGCGGGCGAGCCAAGAAGTGGCAAAAGAACATGGCCAGGACAGTTCCCCAGGCTCTGGCCATGCACAAGTCAGACAAGTCGAAGGCTCTGTCTTTTTCTTCCTCCATAAAAAAAAGACTTAAAATATAATTTAAGGATGAGAAAGACAGTTCAGTGGGTAAAAAGAGCATTTGTCATAAAAGCATCAGGACCTGAGTTCAGATCCCTAGCACCTACATTAGAAAGCTGGCTGTGGCCCACACACCTGGAGTGCCAGCACTGGGTAGAGAGACAGGAGGACAGTTGGGGTTTGCTGGCCAGTCAGTGAGCAGGCAGTCATTGCCAGAGGGCAAGCTGGGTGTCAATGAAGGAACTTGTTTCAATGGAATAGGGGCTAAAATGAAAAAGCAGGGCACTCAACATGCTCCTCTGGCCACCATGGGTATGTATACCTGCACAAACACACACACACACACACACACACACACACACACACACACACAATACATTTTTTTTTTAATTAACTTGAGTATTTCTTATATACATTTCGAGTGTTATTCCCTTTCCCGGTTTCCGGGCAAACATCCCCCTCCCCCCTCCCCTTCCTTATGAGTGTTCCCCTCCCAACCCTCCCCCCATTGCTGCCCTCTCCCCAACAGTCTAGTTCACTAGGGGTTCAGTCTTAGCAGGACCCAGGGCTTCCCCTTCCACTGGTGCTCTTACTAGGATATTCATTGCAACCTACGAGGTCAGAGTCCAGGGTCAGTCCATGTATAGTCTTTGGGTAGTGGCTTAGTCCCTGGAAACTCTGGTTGGTTGGCATTGCTGTACATATGGGGTCTCGAGCTCCTTCAAGCTCTTCCAGTTCTTTCTCTGATTCCATCAACAGGGGTCCTGTTCTCAGTTCAGTGGTTTCCTGCTGGCATACACCTCTGTATTTGCTGTATTCTGGCTGTGTCTCTCATGAGCGATCTGCATTCACATTTTGATCATCCGTCTTGAGTTTCATTTGTTCTAGGCATCTAGGGTAATTCAAGCATTTGGGCTAATAGCCACTTATCAATGAGTACATACCATGTATGTCTTTCTGTGATTGGGTTAGCTCACTCAGGATGATAGTTTCCAGTTCCAACCATTTGCCTACGAATTTCACAAAGTCATTGTTTTTCATAGCTGAGTAATATTCCATTGTGTAGATGTACCACATTTTCTGTATCCATTCCTCTGTTGAAGGGCATCTGGGTTCTTTCCAGCTTCTGGCTATTATAAATAAGGCTGCGATGAACATAGTGGAGCACGTGTCTTTTTTATATGTTGGGGCATCTTTTGGGTATATGCCCAGGAGAGGTATAGCTGGATCCTCAGGCAGTTCAATGTCCAATTTTCTGAGGAACCTCCAGACAGATTTCCAGAATGGTTGTAGCAGTCTGCAACCCCACCAACAATGGAGGAGTGTTCCCCTTTCTCCACATCCTCGCCAGCATTTGCTGTCAACTGAGTTTTTGATCTTAGCCATTCTCACTGGTGTGAGGTGAAATCTCAGGGTTGTTTTGATTTGCATTTCCCTGATGACTAACGATGTTGAACATTTCTTTAGGTGTTTCTCAGCCATTCGGCATTCCTCAGCTGTGAATTCTCTGTTTAGCTCTGAACCCCATTTTTTAATAGGGTTATTTGTCTCCCTGCTGTCTAACTTCTTCAGTTCTTTGTATATTTTGGATATAAGCCCTCTATCTGTTGTAGGATTGGTAAAGATCTTTTCCCAATCTGTTGGTTGCCGTTTTGTCCTAACCACAGTGTCCTTTGCCTTACAGAAGCTTTGCAGTTTTATGAGATCCCATTTGTCGATTCTTGATCTTAGAGCATAAGCCATGGGTGTTTTGTTCAGGAATTTTTTCCAGTGCCCATGTGTTCCAAATGCTTCCCTAGTTTTTCTTCTATTAGTTTGAGGTATCTGGTTTGATGTGGAGGTCCTTGATCCACTTGGACTTAAGCTTTGTACAGGGTGATAAGCATGGATCGATCTGCATTCTTCTACATGTTGACCTCCAGTTGAACCAGCACCATTTGCTGAAAATGCTATCTTTTTCCATTGGATGGTTTTGGCTCCTTTTGTCAAAAAATCAAGTGCCCATAGGTGTGTGGGTTCATTTCTGGGTCTTCAATTCTGTTCCATTGGTCTATCTGTCTGTCTCTGTACCAATACCATGCAGTTTTTATCACTATTGCTCTGTAATACTGCTTGAGATCTGGGATAGTGATTCCCCTGAAGTCCTTTTTTTATTGTTGAGGATAGTTTTAGCTATCCTGGGTTTTTTGTTATTCCAGATGAATTTGCAAATTGTTCTGTCTAACTCTTTGAAGAATTGGATTGGTATTTTGATGGGGATTGCATTGAATCTGTAGATCGCTTTTTTGGTAGAATGGCCATTTTTTACTATATTAATCCTGCCAATCCATGAGCATGGGAGATCTTTCCATCTTCTGAGATCTTCTTCCATTTCTTTCTTCAGAGTCTTGAAGTTCTTATTGTACAGATCTTTCCCTTGCTTGGTTAAAGTCACCCCGAGGTACTTTATATTATTTGGGTCTATTATGAAGGGTGTCATTTCCCTAATTCCTTTCTAGGCCTGTTTATCTTTTGTGTAGAGGAAAGCTACAGATTTATTTGAGTTAAATTTATAAACAGCCACTTTGCTGAAGTTGTTTATCAGCTTTAGTAGTTCTCTGGTGGAATTTTTTTTGGGATCACTTAAATATACTATCATATCATCTGCAAATAGTGATATTTTTGACTTCTTCTTTTCCGATCTGTATCCCCTTGACCTCCTTTTTTGTTGTCTTATTGCTCTGGCTAGAACTTCAAGAACTATATTGAATAAGTAGGGAGAGAGTGGGCAGCCTTGTCTAGTCCCTGATTTTAGTGGGATTGCTTCAAGTTTCTCTCCATTTAGTTTAATGTTAGCAACTGGTTTGCTGTATATGGCTTTTTACTATGTTTAGGTATGGGCCTTGAATTCTATTCTTTCCAGGACTTTTATCATGAAGGGGTGTTGAATTTTGTCAAATGCTTTCTCAGCATCTAATGAAATGATCATGTGGTTTTGTTCTTTCAGTTTGTTTATATAATGGATCACGTTGATGGTTTTCCGTATATTGAACCATCCCTGCATGCCTGGGATGAAGCCTACTTGATCATGGTGGATGATTGTTTTGATGTGCTCTTGATTCGGTTTGCCAGAATTTTATTGAGTATTTTTGCATCGATATTCATAAGGGAAATTGGTCTGAAGTTCTCTTTCTTTGTTGGGTCTTTGTGTGGTTTAGGTATAAGAGTAATTGTGGCTTCATAGAAGGAATTCGGTAGTGCTCCATCTGTTTCAATTTTGTGGAATAGTTTGGATAATATTGGTACGAGGTCTTCTATGAAGGTCTGATAGAATTCTGCACTAAACCCGTCTGGACCTGGGCTCTTTTTGGTTGGGAGACCTTTAATGACTTCTTCTATTTCCTTAGGAGTTATGGGGTTGTTTAACTGGTTTATCTGTTCCTGATTTAACTTCGGTACCTGGTATCTGTCTAGGAAATTGTCCATTTCCTGCAGATTGTCAAGTTTTGTTGAATATAGGCTTTTATAGTAAGATCTGATGATTTTTTGAATTTCCTCTGAATCTGTAGTTATGTCTCCCTTTTCATTTCTGATTTTGTTAATTTGGACACACTCTCTGTGTCCTCTCGTTAGTCTGGCCAAGGGTTTATCTATCTTGTTGATTTTCTCAAAGAACCAACTTTTGGTTCTGTTGATTCTTTCTATGGTCCTTTTTGTTTCTACTTGGTTGATTTCGGCTCTGAGTTTGATTATTTCCTGCCTTCTACTCCTCCTGGGTGTATTTGCTTCTTTTTTTCTAGAGCTTTTAGGTGTGCTGTCAAGCTGCTGACATATGCTTTTTCCTGTTTCCTTCTGCAGGCACTCAGCGCTATGAGTTTTCCTCTTAGCGCAGCTTTCATTGTGTCCCATAAGTTTGGGTATGTTGTATCTTCATTTTCATTAAATTCTAAAAGTCTTTAATTTCTTTCTTTATTTCTTCCTTGACCAGGTTATCATTGAGTAGAGCATTGTTCAATTTCCACGATATGTGGGCATTCTTCCCTTATTGTTATTGAAGACCAGTTTTTGGCCGTGGTGGTCCGATAGCACGCATGGGATTATTTCTATCTTTCTGTACCTGTTGAGGCCGTTTTTTGACCAATTATATGGGTCAATTTTGGAGAAAGTACCATGAGGAGCTGAGAAGAACGTTATATCCTTTTTGCTTTTAGGGTAGAACGTTCTATAAATATCCGTTAAGTCCATTTGGCTCATGACTTCTCTTAGTCTGTCTCGTCTCTGTTTAATTTCTGTTTCCATGATCTGTCCATTGATGAGAGTGGGGTGTTGAAATCTCCTACTATTATTGTGTGAGGTGCAATGTGTGTTTTGAGCTTTAGTAAGGTTTCTTTTTTACGTATGTAGGTGCCCTTGTATTTGGGGCATAGATATTTAGGATTGAGAGTTCATCTTGGTGGATTTTTTCCTTTGATGAATATAAAGTGTCCTTCCTTATCTTTTTTGATGACTTTTAGTTGAAAATTGATTTTATCTGATATTAGAATGGCTACTCCAGCTTGCTTCTTCTGACCATTTGCTTGGAAAGTCGTTTTCCAGCCTTTCACTCTGAGGTAGTGTCTGTCTTTGTCTCTGAGGTGTGTTTCCTGTAGGCAGCAGAATGCAGGGTCCTCGTTGCGTATCCAGTTTGTTAATCTATGTCTTTTTATTGGGGAGTTGAGGCCATTGATGTTGAGAGATATTAAGGAATAGTGATTATTGCTTCCGGTTGTATTCATATTTGGATGTGAGGTTATGTTTGTGTGCTTTTCTTCTCTTTTGTTTTGTTGCCAAGACGATTAGTTTCTTGCTTCTTCTAGGGTATAGCTTGCCTCCTTATGTTGGGCTTTACCATTTATTATCCTTTGTAGTGCTGGATTTGTAGAAAGATATTGTGTAAATTTGGTTTTGTCATGGAATATCTTGGTTTCTCCATCTATGTTGATTGAGAGTTTTGCAGGATACAGTAACCTGGGCTGGCATTTGTGTTCTCTTAGGGTCTGTATGACATCAGTCCAGGATCTTCTGGCCTTCATAGTTTCTGGCGAAAAGTCTGGTGTGATTCTGATAGGTCTGCCTTTATATGTTACTTGACCTTTTTCCCTTACTGCTTTTAATATTCTTTCTTTATTTTGTGCGTTTGGTGTTTTGACTATTATGTGACGGGAGGTGTTTCTTTTCTGGTCCAATCTATTTGGAGTTCTGTAGGCTTCTTGTATACCTATGGGTATCTCTTTTTTTAGGTTAGGGAAGTTTTCTTCTATTATTTTGTGAAGATATTTACTGGTCCTTTGAGCTGGGAGTCTTCACTCTCTTCTATACCTATTATCCTTAGGTTTGATCTTCTCATTGAGTCCTGGATTTCCTGTATGTTTTGGACCAGTAGCTTTTTCCGCTTTACATTATCTTTGACAGTTGAGTCAATGATTTCTATGGAATCTTCTGCTCCTGAGATTCTCTCTTCCATCTCTTGTATTCTGTTGGTGAAGCTTGTATCTATAGCTCCTTGTCTCTTCTTTTGGTTTTCTATATCCAGGGTTGTTTCCATGTGTTCTTTCTTGATTGCTTCTATTTCCATTTTTAATTCCTTCAACTGTTTGATTGTGTTTTCCTGGAATTCTTTCAGGGATTTTTGTGACTCCTCTCTATGGGCTTCTACTTGTTTATTTATGTTTTCCTGGAATTCTTTAGGATTTTTGTGACTCCTCTATGGGCTTCTACTTGTTTATTTATATTTTCCTGGAATTCTTTTAGGAATTTTTGTGATTCCTCTCTGTAGGCTTCTACTTGTTTATTTATGTTTTCCTGTGTTTCTCTAAGGGAGTTCTTCATGTCTTTCTTGAAGTCCTCCAACATCATGATCAAATATGATTTTGAAACTAGATCTTGCTTTTCTGGTGTGTTTGGATATCCCGTGTTTGCTTTGGTGGGAGAATTGGGCTCCGATGATGCCATGTAGTCTTGGTTTCTGTTGCTTGGGTTCCTGCGCTTGCCTCTCGCCATCAGATTATCTCTAGTGTTACTTTGTTCTGCTATTTCTGACAGTGGCTAGACTGTCTTATAAGCCTGTGTTTCAGGAGTGCTGTAGACCTGTTTTCCTGTTTTCTTTCAGCCAGTTATGGGGACAGAGTGTTCTGTTTTCGGGCGCGTAGTTTTTCTTCTCTACAGGTCTTCAGCTGTTTCTGTGACCGTGTGTCTTGAGTTCACCAGGCAAGTCGTTTGTAGCAGAAAAGTTTGTCTTACCTGTGGTCCCCAGGCTCAAGTTTGCTAGCGGGGTGTTGCCTATGAGCTCTCCACGGCCTCAGCAGCCAGGAAGATCTGCGCCGCCCCTTCCGGGAGGTTCCGTCCCCCAGGGTTCCAGATAGCTTTTGTTTTCCTCTGGGGTCAGTACTGTGTGCAGCGTGCAGTCTCTTCTGGTTTCCCAGGCGTGTCCGCCTCTATGAAGGTTTAGCTCTCCCTCCCACGGGATTTGGGTGCAGAGAACTGTTTATCAGGTCGGTCCCTTCAGGTGGGTGTCTCAGACGCAGATGGATCTGCTGCCCCTGGGCCCTCCTCTCACGGTGCCCAGAGGCCGTATACAGTTCCTCCTGGGCCAGGGATGTGGGCAGGGGTGGGCAGCGTTGGTGGTCTCCTCCGCTCTGCTGCCTCAGGAGTGCCCGCCCGACCAGGCGGCCAGAACTCCCCTCCGGGGGGCCTGGGAGCAGAGAGCTGCTGAAGGCAGGGATCCTCCGCTGGTCCGGGACTCTGGCCAAACACCGGAAGTGTCCGGCCCCAGAGCCACAATACATTTTTTAAAGATTTGTTTATTTATTATATGTAAGTACACTGTCGCTGTCTTCAGACACACCAGAAGAGGGCGTCAGATCTCACTACAGATGGTTGTGAGCCACCATGTGGTTGCTGGGATTTGAACTCGGGACCTCTGGAAGAGCAGTCAGTGCTCTTAACCGCTGAGCCATCTCTCTAGCCCCAAAATACATTTTATATTATGTATATATGCATTTAGAAGGAAATTGACTTCATAATAGACCATGTGACATGATTTTTAAAAACCATGGCTATTTTCTGTCAATTTGACGTAAGCTCAAGTCAGTTGAGAACATGTTTGACCAGATATCCTACGGGAAAGTCTATGGGGCATTTTGTTTGTTTGGTTTTGGTTTGGTTTGGTTTGGTTTTTTGATCAATGATTGATATAGAAGAGCCCATGCCCACTGTGGGCGGTGCTAGTCCTAGGTAGGTGGTCCTGAGAGTGTAAGAAAGCAAGAAGAGCAAGCATGAGGAGCGAGCCTGTAAGCAGCACCCCTCCCCCTCCATGACCTCTGCAACAGCTCCTGCCTCCAGGTTCCTGCTCTGACTTCCCCCATGATGGACTGTGGTGTGGAACTGTGAGCTGAAGTAAACCTCTTCCTCCCCAAGTTGCTTTTGACCATGGTGTTTATCACAATAGAAACCTAACTGAGTCAGGGATTCAGGGTCCAAAATTATTTTCATATGGTAACTATATTTCAGATGCTATTTTTGTTTGAATGCAGAGAAATGCCTCTCAAATATCAGGATGTTACCACTTAGGTAACAACTAAAGGGCGGAGTGGAGGAAGAATAACACTGGGAAGGGAAGAAGGGGACAGTGTGACATGAGACCAGATACACATCATCACCATCCAGGCTGTCCCCACGTCCCCACATCAGCACTTGGGTGTAATGCCTCCAGAGGAAAGGACAGACAAGCATCCTAGATCCTGACCGCGTCATTGCCGGTGTCTGCCTGTGACTTACTGCACTACTGTGTCCCGGGCACCAGTGAACAGTAGGGGAGGCTCTGCTGTGCCAATCCTTGTGGCACCTACAGTGAAGGCTAAGCGAGGCCACACTGCAAAGAGCTGAGCAGCCAAGGGAAGTTAAGGCAGTGCTAACATGAAGACAAGGAGTCCCCTTCTGTGGCACTTTGTTTGTGTAAAAGCCATAACTCTGCAAGGGCCTGCAGCCTGCCAGCAGTGGTCTAGGAACTGGGACAGAATACTGCACAAGTCAGAAGTCTGGCCCATCTCCCATTGTGCCTAAATACTGGTGGGGAGAGCCAATAGAACAAGCCACCACATGGGAGGGCCCCAGCGTGGCACTTGTGAGCGCCTCAATGGGGATCTGAGGTAAGGCTGCAGGCAGGGCGTGAGGGCTGGCAAACTTTGTGGCCTTTGGAGCAAGAAGGGAATATGGAGGAGGGAACTTCACTTAGGGTTCATATCCTGGGAAGGATGTGGCCAATTAAATCAGAAGAAAATGCTCAAGAGACTAACAAGCAAGGCCCTGATATGAGGCACACCCAGCCTCCAGGCTGAAATGGAGGCCATTCTGGGTAGAAAGAGTTGAGAAGAGGACAGCCAGGTCAGACGAGATTAGAGCAGTCAGCTGGTGGGGACTAGAGGTGCTTCACCTGGCATCCACACACAGAACAGCCCGATGGGAACCACAGCTCACATCAACCTGCTACCTTGTCTTTCCAGCTCTGCATTGTTGCCATAAGCAAATACACTAGCCTACTTCTGGAGTCAAAGAAGCTCTCAGTTATAGGGGTTCGTTCCCACTATCCCCAACATTGCACAAACGTGAGTGCCACACATGTAATCACAGCACTCACAAGGTGGAGGTAGGAGAACCAGGTCAAGGTCACCTTCAGCTCCACGGTGAGTTTGAGGACAACTATGGGCTGCATGATACCCTGTAAAGTGTGTCCCACTAATGCTCATACCAAGAGTCCATGGATTCAGCCCTTAATCTCAGAGGTGCCAGAGGGTTCTTGGTGACCTAGGAGACCATTCTACAGTGAAGAAAGAAAGAGGTGTGAGCAGCTGCGCCTGCACCTACGTGTAAATGACACCGTAGTTGTGCATCTTGGGGTCCTCCTCTTCAATGGAGAACCTAAGCCACTGCTCCTGTGGTCCTTGCCGTTTCTCTCTCTTTTCCAGATCCCAGTACAGTTCGATGCTATGATGAGTCACTTTGCCCACAACAGGAGGATGGGGCCTTAAGAGTGGCACGATTTCTGAAAAAAGAAATATGGGGTTCAGGGCCCTATTTCCAGAAGGTCAGAGCTGCCAGTAACCCAGCTGACTCCCGCACATTGAACACTCAGGTAAAGGTGAACAGCTGCACGTAAGCGCCTTGACACTCCTGAAGGCAACTAAACTGGTCTACTGCTACTACGATTCACCATGACCCTTCCAGAAGGCAGGTTACTGTGGCCCAGCAAATAGTTGAATCTTTAAGAATGAGACTCCATGAGCTGCTATCATCCTTTGGTGAACTGGGTCACAGAGAGAGCCAAGATATGAACACCATATTTGGTCTAATATTTTATTTATACCAGACAACAAAGGCTTGATGTGTATTCCATATGATTAGCACTATTTAAACAAGAACAGGCTAGTCGTGACCCAGGTAAAAGAAAAGCTGTGTGACAAACCGAGCAAGCAAATAGCCAAGAGGACATGGAATAACATCCCACAACCTGATGTTCACAGAGATGAGCAGCAACGAGCTCTCACTCCGAGTCCAGTCAGACACTGAGGAGACCTCGTTTTGATTACAAGTGACACTATCAGGAGAAGACACACTCAGCCATTGGCTGTGGAGAAGTAGGAACCAAAGCCTTGCCAGAGAGCACTATGGAAGCATATGGGAAGAGAAACGTGGCCAGTGGAGATGTAGCTTGGAGGGCAGAGCGCCTGCCTGGTGTGCATAGAGCCCAGGGCTCCATCCCCAACATTGCCCAAACTTGAGTGCCACACATGTAATCACAGCACTCATGAGGTGGAGGCAGGAGAGCCAGGTCAAGGTCACCTTCAGCTCCACGGTGAGTTTGAGGACAACTATGGGCTGCATGATGTAAATGTGTGTAAAATGTAAAATGTGTGTCCCACTCACTAGGTCACTCATCGTAGTGATCTCTGCCTCAGTGATGAAGACAAAGACATGAGGACAAGAACTGCATCATAGCAGAGCAGTTTTCATGAGGAAAGGGGAGCCATTGGTAAGGGAATGGATGGACGATTTGCCAGGTCTACAACATTAAATTCAGCCTTTAGAATGGATGGTTTTGCCAGGCATGATAACACTCACTTTTAATTCCAGCACTGAGAGACAGAGACACATGTGGATCTCTGTGGTTTGAGACCAGCCTGGTCTACATAGCAAGTTCCAGGACAGCGGGGGCTATGTAGAAAGAACCTGTCTCAAATACACACAGATAAAATAAAATGAATGATTTCCATGCTAGATGTTTTGAGAGGGTTTCTATACAATTCTATCAGGTCAGAAATAAAGAAACACTGAGTTTTAAAAGCCTAAGGAACCCTATAGGGCATAAACCACGTCATCACCACACGGTGGTTACTTGTTGGTTGCTGTTTCATTGTGCTCATTTGTTTGTCTTGCTTTGTTCTGCTTTTGTCCTTGTCTGCCTACTGTACTTTGTGTCTCCTCAGATTTACCATCTCTGAATCCCTGGTTTAAGCACCTCTGTGCCTTGTAACTACGGTACACATCCCTGGTGTGTTGGTCAGTTATTCCACAAGAAATGATTGTGTATTTTTCCTTTGCCAACATTCCACACATCTGGCCAGCTGCTCTCTCAACACACCACACCTCCTGCAGTATGGCTCCATAGAAGGCAGACCTGCTCTTGTCGTGCCCATGCTAGGACACTAAGTCACACTGCTGACACTATCATATGAAGGGTCATCTCTGGAAGACAGTGACTTGAAGACACAGAAGAGAGCAACCTGGGAGGTCCCACTTTCTAACTTTATTTTCCAAATATTTATATATTTGGAAAGCACAACAAACTGGCTCAGGGTAGTTTATGTATATGCTCTGAAACACTCAAAAACTCACTTCAATATGTGTTTTGTGCAAATTAAGTAACATTATTTATAAATGATAACATCTCTCGGACAGTGGCATGGTTTCCCAGAGGAACAAGCAAGTTTTTAGACCATCAACAGGAAGTTGTAGCAAGCAGCCGCAGTGTATATCACTAATGAGCACATGCTATTGAGTCGACCAAGCGAGGCTGGAGAGATGGCTCAGCTGTCAAGAGCACTGGCTGCTCTTTCCAGAGAACCTGAGTTTGATTCCAAGCACCCACAACCTTCTGTAATTCCAGTTCCTAGGAGATATGATGCCCTCTTCTGGCCTCCTTAGGTACTGCACAAACATAGCGATATATGCAGGCAAAACATGCCATCTACTAAAAATATAAATAATAATTTAAAAATATTGAAAGAAGTAGGTCCGCCACCTGGATATACATGAAGGGACAGAGGCAAGGTGAGGGCAGGAAGTGGTCTCTTTTGCACTACTGTGAGATTTGTTTAGGAAAAGAACTTCAGATGTGCACAGCAAGATAGTCACATATGTTCAGAGGCATTACTGCCTGTAATCTCTTGAATGTGCACACCTGGGAGAAACTGAGGGGCCACATTGGTCTGCCAGCTTAGGCCATTGTCCTCTGTCCTGGTCCTGTGTGGACATGTGTATACATACATGTTTGACCCAGAAGACCACTGCTAGCCAAGCTAACCCAACCATCAATGCATTACCCACTGTATTTTTGCTTTCACACTAAACTTATTTAGCAAGATGCACCATCCCATGACCTGCCTGAGATATATGTCCTATCCCAGCCTTTTTGTATCCCTCTTCTAGGCCCCTTTTCAGGTAGACACCCAGGTCTCACACTGCTAACACCATACAACCCCATCAAGAGTCCCTGTCATGACCCCGATCTCTAACTGGGGAGCCTAGCCCGCTGCCAACTCCACCCGCCATCGCCAGCAAAACTTACCAAGCGCCTACTCACAGGCACTGTTAAATCCAGCCAGGAGCTAGGAGGGCTTAAAACAAAAGAAAGGTATAAAGTAGAGATTTTTACTGTCTCCACCAACAGCAATCTAAAGCACAGAGAAGCTAAATAACCAGGCAAGGTCACACAGTGTTGAAACACAGACGCTCTGGCTCTAACCCTCTTCATAATGCAGGAGTAAAATTCAGCCCTGGGATGAGAAATCTGTTTACTGACTCCTCTAGATTTCCTAAAATCATTCATTTATGACCAGGTTTAACTCATGAACTAACTAACTTGAACCCCAATGGAATTTGAAGATATTCAAGAAAAGTTGGCCAAAGAGAAAAGAGGCAAGGGAGGCCAAGCAGGTGGTTGAATAAACTACAGGATACACGGGAGGAGGAGTGCAGGCCGATCCTCAGCACCCAGCAGGGCAGCAGCCGGACTATAGGAAATTAGTTCAAGAAAAGGAGATGGACTATGCCATGAACAAGCTATGTCAGAAACACAGACATGTTCTCCTCTTTCCACATTAGTGTGTTAAACAACAAATCCTGATCTCCATGGCTTTAACACACACCAAATGCCGCTGGTTTCACTCAGTGATCACGACCTCCAGCAATCCTACGTCCTTTACTTCCAGCTAAACAGCTAAGGGCTCTCAAGTTGCACATTACATTTCATATGTGGTTTATAAACTATTAGGACCCGAGCCTGGGACAAATGGCTGAACTACCTATTTGTCCAGCCAGCCTCTCTCAGCATCAACTGGACCTATAACAGAGTCATTCTGGCTGGTGTACCCCACCCTCTACCCTAACCTGTCCAGCTCAGGGGCTAGACTATTCTTTCCCAGCTGTTCTCCCCAATATGACCTCAGCCATTTTGGCCTCTTCGTTTCCTGTGCTCTTGGTGTCCTGCCCACCCTTCCTCACATGGCACAGTTCAGTTCGCTGGTCATGTTTAGTCTGGACTCTCCCAGACACTTCTGCCTGTGTTCTCCCTTACATTTACAATAAAAACCTCAACGCCTTAGGAACAGTCATGGCCTCCATTCATTCACTCACTCATTCATTCATTTGTTCATTCATTCATTCAGTTAGTTATGTTTTCATTCATGAATGACTTAAGAAATGGAAAGAGGCTGCAGTCAAGAAAGGCTGCCCTAAAAATAGAAGCAGAGAGAGTACAGGGCACAGGGCAAAGCTCTGTGAGAAGCTTTGTCAACACAGCTGTTTCAGAGGTAGAGCTGTCAAATGCAGATTCAGGAGTGGGCAGTTCCATTATTCAAGTGGACCTGGTGTCACTATACGGAGAAGTGCTCTTGAGCAGGAGCCCAGGGACAGAGGCAGGAGTTCCTTGCCGTGGCAGGTTTCCTGGATGAAACCCATGAGGTGACAGGGCAGATGCTGCCATATCTCAGTGTCAACCACCTTTAGTTCCAGGATGTGGACAAGTCCCTCCACTTGAAAATTTGCCCAGCTAAGTCTGAGACCAAAGCTAGAAGTGCAAGTATCAATACATCCATGACTACAGCCGTGTGTCTCTGCCTTGAGGGCTAATCCACTGGCTGGGCGAAGGTTCCACCTCTTTCCATGGCAAGTATAGTAATGGCCTGGGCCAGGGCCAGGGCCTTGGGAGAGCTATGATTTCAGATACTAAGAACCCAGCCCTAATGCCGCGGCTGACCTTGATCTGTGGCACGTTAGAGATATCCTGTGTTCCCTTTGTGTAACACTGCTTGATTAGCTTCCTGCTAACTTTTTCTATTGTATAAAAGTTTCCTGTTGACTCTCTGCCATTTCCCTGGGCAAACTGTATATAAGATGCTGGCTTAGTAATATTCCTTGACATAAAGTCATAGCTGCTGCGAGACCTTCTGACCCCAGTTTTCCTATCTTCCTTATCTTATCTGCTGGTCCTCTCTCCCAGGAACCTGTCCCTGAAGAATGGCCTACTTCTCCCTCTCACCTTCATGCTGTCTTCACTTTGTTTTATAACCCACTAAGTGCAGTTAGTGCTGCCTGCATACCCATGGGTGCTGGACCGTCTACCGGAGCATGGACAGCCTACCATCGGCGGCAGCACTGGAAACGACTCCCTGGAAGCTCTCACTTGGCAATAGCTCTTCAGCTAGGAGTGGGGCTTCATGAGCTCACGCCTCCAGCCATTCGAGAATGTTGGCTGGTTGGTCTGGCAAGAGACTTTTGCAGATAGTGCTGCTGTGGGTTCGTGGATTGGTTGCCACATCGTATGCAAAGGGTAGCAGTTCATAGCTTTTCCCATCATTCTTACATTCTTTCCACCCTTTCCTGGGGAATGTGCTCTGAGCCTTGAGGGATCAAAAACTAACATTTAAAAAACTCAAATACTGACCAGCCCACTTTTGTTGAGCCAAACTATTTGTATTCAAACTTGTGTTACCCTTTTATTACCAGAAATGCTCTTGTAGGAAGTGTTTTATAAACTCTAACTTTTGCAGAGCAAATGCACCAACAACATACACACACACACACACACACACACACACACACACACACACACATATATATATATACACAACCTGGATGCTTCATTCTTTCATTCATTTACTTAGGGTCTTGTGCATCCCTGGCTGCCCTCAAACTAGCTTTGTGGTTGAAGATGACCCCGAACTTCTAACCCTCCCACCTCTACCTTCCAGTACTAATACAGCTTGTACCATCCAGCCCAGCTCATTTGGTGTTAGGGGTGGAGTGCAAGAATTCTGCAACAGAGGGGCTGGAAAGGTGGCTCAGAGGATGGAGGCAGGCAGAGATGTTGAGGGGACCCAAATTTGGTTCTGAGTCCCTCTACTTCGTGGCTTGCAACTGTCTCTATCTACAACTACAGAGAGATCCATAGCCTGCTTTTGGCCCCTGTGGGCACCACACACACATGTGGCAGACATGTGGATACACACAAACACACAATTGAATATCATTAAAAAAACAAATAATAAAAGAGTTTAACAACTGAACTACAGCCTTCGATCTCAGTGCCCTGTTTTTATGTAGAATGCTTTGGTGTAAGCATTGGATCTTTGAAATGTGCTTGTTGTTTGTTTCATATTTGATAACCAGACTCAAAGTCCTATCTCACAAATTTGGGCTTAAAGTTTTTCTAAAACTTCCAAGATTAAAAGCAACACACATGCAATTCCTATGGTTCCTTTATACAATCGGTGGGATTCTCCAACTTTTCTTAAAAGTCTTCCAAAAACTAAAAGGATGAAATCACAAACCATATGTCCCTCAAAAGGACAATTGTGACTGATGCGTGCCGTGTGCCATGAATGGTCTCTGTAATAAAAACACACCTGAAAACAGGACAAGTAAAACAATCTTATGTCTCTGGCGCCATTTGCCAAGTGATAACTAGTGAATATGAAATCATGACGCTCCATTCACTGTCCCCAGGCAGTCCTGTGATCACTCGGAAGAGGCCAGGAGACCTCACTCTGAGCCACGAGAATCCCAGGATAAAAACTTACAAACTGCAGCCCAAACATAGAAAAGGGCGGCTTAAGCAAACCACTCTGCAGCACCGGGCCTTTACTTCCTGAGGTTTTACAGGGACTTGTTAGTGTGTAGTTAAGATAACAGAAATGTGCCAATCACAAGAGAGGAGTCAAGGTAACTGAGCGACTATCAGGCCTAAAGCATCCTCACGACAATCTGCAGGCCACAGTTCAAAGATACAGTTAGAGCTGAGTGTCCAAACTCTGAAATTGATCTTCATGGTTAGGGCCACCAAAAATGGGGCATTATAAAGATTTATAAAAGGGGGGGAGCCCATTTGTCATATAGATACATACACCATGAAGCATAAATGTCACCTAACTTTTCTCCAGATAATACACCTGACTACACAAGAACCCTCTCTCACTGGCAAGGGACATCTGTGACCTGGCCTCAGGATGCCAGCCCCCTGAGGGAAGGTTACATGAACAGTGTGACAATTCCTCATGACATTGTCATGCAACTATAGCAACTGTTAATCAGAAACATTCAAAATCAACACACTATAGGGGTCACTAACATTCCCACAGGTTGGATCTTTTAATTTTTATTAGATTTACTCTTTTTATTTAATGTGTGAGCATGTTGCCTATATTATAAACATGCACCACGTATGTGCTTGGCGACTGCAGAAGTCAGAAAAGGGACTAGGATCCCCTCAGACTGAAGTTACAGATGGTTATCACCACCATGTGGGTGCTGCAGATTGAATCCAGGTCCTCTGCAAGGGCGACAAGTGCTCTAACCCCTTAGCCATCTCTCCAGCCCCACAACTGCATCTTAAAAGCATCACAAATGTTTGCAGGAGTTTGAAGGATAAAAGTGTAGCTCACGTGTCAGAACAGTCATGTGGGGATAATGGCTTCTCGTTTTCCTTAAAAATAGGACAGATAAAGTAAGTTTAATTCCACCAAGCCTTCCACTGGAGTTTTATACAGTGGGGTTCCATAATGTCTGAACACATGAGAGGACTAATATGCAAGTAGGCGGTGGAGAAACTTTTCTGCTAGAATAGCAGAATCCGCAGGTGGCGTGCACACACCGTCGACCTGAGGCTGCTCAGTATGTCTAATCTGTTCTTATTTTCATCCCAAGTGCCCTTAGCTTTTTATTTAAAAAGGAAGAAAGGAAGGAAGGAAGGAAGGAAGGAAGGAAGGAAGGAAGGAAGGAAGGAAGGAAGGAGGAAAGGAAGGAAGGAAGGAAGGAAAAAAGGAAAAGAAAGGAAAGGGAAGGGAAGGGAAGGGAAGGGAAGGGAAGGGAAGGGAAGGGAAGGGAAGGAAAGGGAAGGGAAGGAAATGAAGAGGGCATTTCTACAAGCCCTGGCTGTCCTAGAACTCAGTTCATAGACCAGGTTAGCCTTGACTTCCCAGAGACATATACACCTACTCATGCCTCCTGACTATGGAAATTAAAGGTGTGCCCACTACAGCAGGTGCTCTTGGCTTTAGCATTAGGAAGTGTGGCTCTTTGCTGACCCTGCGTGGGTGTACCTCACCCGGAAGCTAAGATGGGTAAGAATACTGCCTCTGTCTTAGGCACTTATGGTTTGGACAGGATGCTTCAGAGAAGCGTGGCAGTGGATCACAGGCATGGCAGTCAGAGAGGGGGGCTGTGCTACACTGAATGAGGAAGTCCTCCACAGTCTGGGGCATTTGAACACTTGGTCCACATTTGGTGGAATGTGGAGGTTTAGGAGTTCAGCCTTGCTGGAGGAGGTGTGTCACTGTGGGAAGACTTTGGGATGAAAAGCCTCAAGCCTCAAGCCACTTTGCATTTTCTCTTTTGCTTTCTTTTTAAATAGCATTAGTTGGGGAGGTAGGGCACCCATGTGTTATGGCACATGTGTAGAGGCCAGAAAAACTTCTGGGACCTGGCCCCTGCCTTCCACCTTGTTGAGCAGTCTCTCATTTCTCTGGCCTCTCTCCAGCCTAGCTGGCCTGAGAGCTTCCAGCCTAGCCTCCTGCCTCTGCCTCGCATCTTGATAAAGGTGCTGGGGTTACTGTTACATGCCACGGTGACGCCACTGCATCTGGCTTTTCACACGGGTTCTGGAGATTGAACTCAGACTGTGGCAAGCATGTTTGCCAGCTAAGCCAGCTCTCTGGTCCTCTCTTCTTAATGTCATTATGTGGTGGGCCTCTGTGGAGTACTGAGAACGAGGCAGATGACATGGTCAGCTCCAGCCTTTATGAAAGTTATCACCGTGTGGCCAATGGTGTGAAAGGAAAGAGACAAGATGTGTGAATTCACACCTCAAGAAAAAGCCCAAAGAGAACAATGAAGACATCATATCATGAATAAGGACTATTCTTCCATTTCTGCTGGTAGTAATGCACTCTGGAAACTTGCCCAGTGAAGATTAAACAAAAAACAAATCCCATCATTGTACCAGCAACAGAATAGTCCAGCTAAGTGCTCTGGAGAAAGGTTCACCTACCCTCCTCCTCCGCTTCCTCCTCCTCATCATCATCACCATTATCTTCACCAGGCCAGTTTAAAATCAACCTCCAAAGTCACTAGAGACTCTAGGGCAGTGGTTCTCAATCTTCCTAATGCTGTGACCCAATCATAAAATTATTTTATTGCTCCTTTATAACTGTAATTTGCTACTGTTGTGAATTGTAATATAAATATCTGATATGCAGGATATCTGAGATGCAACCCTCAAAGGAGCCAATACCACTGTTCTAGAGAAATGAGAACTCATGTGGCTGCCTTCGTATCAGCCTGTATCATTTCCCTGACTCTTCCAAAAGGAGCTCCTTTGGTGACTCCTGCTTCTTACAGCTTGCTACAAACATTCGCAATAAAAACAAAAGGATAAACAGAAGTGTTGGATGAAGTTACCACATAAGAACAAATTCTGTACCTGTACAATAATCTCCCCAAGCGCACTCATTCTAAGCAGGTTATGGGGTAGATGCAGAAAAATGAACAACCTTTCACAGTCAGTACAGAAAGAACCAAGATCATAAATTAGGCATTAATTATCAACAGTGGCCATGGTTCTTTGCATCCGTCAGAACAATGTCCTGCATAAGAAATCCCCTGCTCCTACTGCGGCAACACCGTCATATTTATCTGCTGCTTGGCTCTAGGTAAGTCTTCCACAGCCAAGATTCATGTCCACACTCTTCGTGGCAGGCAGTAACTACACCTGCTCTGCAGACAGAAGCCAAAGGCAGCCACTAGATCATTCCAGAAAGCCTCCCCACCATGTATAAAACTGCTGGAAAACAGATTTACTTCCCTCCTCTGCACGGGTTACAAGTGTACAGCTTTGATCTCAGCTCAGCTATGAATAAATCTTTTTTAATCTCCCCACCAGGTATTGCTTCCCTCTCCCACCCATTCCAACCTCCATCCTCAACTCCTCCCACTGTTTCTCTCCTATAACATCCTCCCCTCTCCATCCAAATGTCCTTAAAATGTGCAGGACACTTCTCCTTGGGACGCTCTTGGAATCAGTCATTTGGTGCGTATTACATACTGCAGCATGTAATCACATGCCCCCTTTCAAAGCTCAAATGGCAGACTAGTCTTACAAACATAAGCTGGCATGTGAGACAGGGGATAAACCCTCACTCAGCTAGGAAGGCAACTGCTGCCAGGCACTGAGTGGACTTCTAGAGAGCATGCTTTGTGACTTTTCTTTAAAAAAAAAATTAAAGCTTTAAAAAAAAAATAGCTCTTTCTTATTTAGCACTTTCCCCGCCAACCCCCCACAAAGGTAATACTGTCATCTTCTTTTCTGGTATGAAAACAATCGCCACCACTGTTTTTTAAAAGAGAAAAAAATCAAGCGATATAGTGTTTGTTTCATTTTGGATTTTGAGACAGGGTCTTGCTAAGGAGCCCAGGATGATCTTGATCTTGGAATCCTCCTGCCTCTGCCTCCTGAGTGCTAGGATTCTAGCAAGATATTATGAAGAGATTAAGAGTTTTCTCATGCCTGATCACGTGCCTACCCAGGGATGAGCACCAGCAATAACCCAGGAGAAATCCATTCAAGGAGTTACTTAGTGTGGACATTTCACAGAGGCGCTGCTTTGCAACATCTTTTTAGATTAATGGACTACCAGTGTACACTTGAATAAGAGGCCGTGCAGCTTCAACTCAATCTTTAGAAATAAATTCTCCGGAGACACCGCCGGAACCTGAAGGGACAGACCGGATAAACAGTTCTCTGCACCCAAATACCATGGGAGGGAGAGCTAAACCTTCAGAGAGGCAGACACGCCTGGGAAACCAGAAGAGACTGCACTCTGCACACATCACTGACGCCAGAGGAAAACACCAAACGCCATCTGGAACCCTGGTGCACGGAGGCTCCCGGAAAGGGCGACACAGATCTTCCTGGTTGCTGCCCCCGCGGAGAGCTCGTAAGCAACACCCCACGAGCAAACTTGAGCCTCGGGACCACAGGTAAGACCAACTTTTCTGCTGCAAGTGACCTGCCTGGTGAACTCAAGACACAGGCCCACAGGAACAGCTGAAGACCTGTAGATAGGAAAAACTACACGCCCGAAAGCAGAACACTCTGTCCCCATAATTGGCTGAAAGAAAACAGGAAAACAGGTCTACAGCACTCCTGACACACAGGCTTATAGGACAGTCTAGCCACTGTCAGAAATAGCAGAACAAAGTAACACTAGAGATAATCTGATGGCAAGAGGCAAGCGCAGGAACCCAAGCAACAGAAACCAAGACTACATGGTATCATCGGAGCCCAATTCTCCCACCAAAGCAAACATGGAATATCCAAACACACCAGAAAAGCAATATCTAGTTTCAAAATCATATTTGATCATGATGCTGGAGGACTTCAAGAAAGACATGAAGAACTCCCTTAGAGAACAAGTAGAAGCCTACAGAGAGGAATCACAAAAATCCCTGAAAGAATTCCAGGAAATCATAAATAAACAAGTAGAAGCCCATAGAGAGGAGTCACAAAAATCCCTGAAAGAATTCCAGGAAAACACAATCAAACAGTTGAAGGAATTAAAAATGGAAATAGAAGCAATCAAGAAAGAACACATGGAAACAACCCTGGATATAGAAAACCAAAAGAAGAGACAAGGAGCTGTAGATACGAGCTTCACCAACAGAATACAAGAGATGGAAGAGAGAATCTCAGGAGCAGAAGATTCCATAGAAATCATTGACTCAACCGTCAAAGATAATGTAAAGCGGAAAAAGCTACTGGTCCAAAACATACAGGAAATCCAGGACTCAATGAGAAGATCAAACCTAAGGATAATAGGTATAGAAGAGAGTGAAGACTCCCAGCTCAAAGGACCAGTAAATATCTTCAACAAAATCATAGAAGAAAACTTCCCTAACCTAAAAAAAGAGATACCCATAGGCATACAAGAAGCCTACAGAACTCCAAATAGATTGGACCAGAAAAGAAACACCTCCGTCACATAATAGTCAAAACACCAAACGCACAAAATAAAGAAAAGAATATTAAAAAGCAGTAAGGGAAAAAGGTCAAGTAACATATAAAGGCAGACCTATCAGAATTACACCAGACTTTTAAGCCAGAAACTATGAAACCCAGAAGATCCCGGACAGATGTCATACAGACCCTAAGAGAATGCAAATGCCAGCCCAGGTTACTGTATCCTGCAAAACTCTCAATTAACATAGATATCTTGGAGAAACCAAGATATTCCATGACAAAACCAGATTTACACAATATCTTTCTACAAATCCAGCACTACAAAGGATAATAAATGGTAAAGCCCAACATAAGGAGGCAAGCTATACCCTAGAAGAAGCAAGAAACTAATCGTCTTAGCAACAAAACAAAGAGAAGAAAAGCACACAAACATAACCTCACATCCAAATATGAATATAACAGGAAGCAATAATCACTATTCCTTAATATCTCTCAACATCAACGGCCTCAACTCCCCCAATAAAAAGACATAGATTAACAAACTGGATATGCAACGAGGACCCTGCATTCTGCTGCCTACAGGAAACACACCTCAGGACAAAGACAGACACTACCCCAGAGTGAAAGGCTGGAAAACAACTTTCCAAGCAAATGGTCAGAAGAAGCAAGCTGGAGTAGCCATTCTAATATCAAATAAAATCAATTTTCAATTAAAATTCATCAAAAAAGATAAGGAAGGACACTTCATATTCATCAAAGGAAAAATCCACCAAGATGAACACTCAATCCTAAATATCTATGCCCCAAATACAAGGGCACCTACATACGTAAAAGAAACCTTACTAAAGCTCAAAACACACATTGCACCTCACACAATAATAGTAGGAGATTTCAACACCCCACTCTCATCAATGGACAGATCATGGAAACAGAAATTAAACAGAGACATAGACAGACTAAGAGAAGTCATGAGCCAAATGGACTTAATGGATATTTATAGAACATTCTATCCTAAAGCAAAAGGATAGACCTTCTTCTCAGCTCCTCATGGTACTTTCTCCAAAATTGACCATATAATTGGTCAAAAAACAGGCCTCAACAGGTACAGAAAGATAGAAATAATCCCATGCGTGCTATCGGACCACCACGGCCTAAAGCTGGTCTTCAATAACAATAAGGGAAGAATGCCCACATATACGTGGAAATTGAACAATGCTCTACTCAATGATAACCTGGTCAAGGAAGAAATAAAGAAAGAAATTAAAGACTTTTTAGAATTTAATGAAAATGAAGGTACAACATACCCAAACTTATGGGACACAATGAAAGCTGTGCTAAGAGGAAAACTCATAGCGCTGAGTGCCTGCAGAAAGAAACAGGAAAGAGCATATGTCAGCAGCTTGACAGCACACCTAAAAGCTCTAGAACAAAAAGAAGCAAATACACCCAGGAGGAGTAGAAGGCAGGAAATAATCAAACTCAGAGCTGAAATCAACCAAGTAGAAACAAAAAGGACCATAGAAAGAATCAACAGAACCAAAAGTTGGTTCTTTGAGAAAATCAACAAGATAGATAAACCCTTAGCCAGACTAACAAGAGGACACAGAGAGTGTATCCAAATTAACAAAGTCAGAAATGAAAAGGGAGACATAAGTACAGATTCAGAGGAAATTCAAAAAATTATCAGATCTTACTATAAAAGCCTATATTCAACAAAACTTGAAAATCTGCAGGAAATGGACAATTTCCTAGACAGATACCAGGTACCGAAGTTAAATCAGGAACAGATAAACCAGTTAAACAACCCCATAACTCCTAAGGAAATAGAAGCAGTCATTAAAGGTCTCCCAACCAAAAAGAGCCCAAGTCCAGACAGGTTTAGTGCAGAATTCTATCAGACCTTCATAGAAGACCTCGTACCAATATTATCCAAACTATTCCACAAAATTGAAACAGATGGAGCACTACCGAATTCCTTCTATGAAGCCACAATTACTCTTATACCTAAACCACACAAAGACCCAACAAAGAAAGAGAACTTCAGACCAATTTCCCTTATGAATATCGACGCAAAAATACTCAATAAAATTCTGGCAAACCGAATCCAAGAGCACATCAAAACAATCATCCACCATGATCAAGTAGGCTTCATCCCAGGCATGCAGGGATGGTTTAATATACGGAAAACCATCAACTTGATCCATTATATAAACAAACTGAAAGAACAAAACCACATGATCATTTCATTAGATGCTGAGAAAGCATTTGACAAAATTCAACACCCCTTCATGATAAAAGTCCTGGAAAGAATAGGAATTCAAGGCCCATACCTAAACATAGTAAAAGCCATATACAGCAAACCAGTTGTTAACATTAAACTAAATGGAGAGAAACTTGAAGCAATCCCACTAAAATCAGGGACTAGACAAGGCTGCCCACTCTCTCCCTACTTATTCAATACAGTTCTTGAAGTTCTAGCCAGAGCAATCAGACAACAAAAGGAGGTCAAGGGGATACAGATCGGAAAAGAAGAAGTCAAAATATCACTATTTGCAGATGATATGATAGTATATTTAAGTGATCCCAAAAGTTCCACCAGAGAACTACTAAAGCTGATAAACAACTTCAGCAAAGTGTCTGGGTATAAAATTAACTCAAATAAATCAGTAGCCTTCCTCTACACAAAAGAGAAACAAGCCGAGAAAGAAATTAGGGAAACGACACCCTTCATAATAGACCCAAATAATATAAAGTATCTCGGTGTGACTTTAACCAAGCAAGTAAAAGATTTGTACAATAAGAACTTCAAGACTCTGAAGAAAGAAATTGAAGAAGACCTCAGAAGATGGAAAGATCTCCCATGCTCATGGATTGGCAGGATTAATATAGTAAAAATGGCCATTTTACCAAAAGCGATCTACAGATTCAATGCAATCCCCATCAAAATACCAATCCAATTCTTCAAAGAGTTAGACAGAACAATTTGCAAATTCATCTGGAATAACAAAAAACCCAGGATAGCTAAAACTATCCTCAACAATAAAAGGACTTCAGGGGGAATCACTATCCCTGAACTCAAGCAGTATTACAGAGCAATAGTGATAAAAACTGCATGGTATTGGTACAGAGACAGACAGATAGACCAATGGAACAGAATTGAAGACCCAGAAATGAACCCACATACCTATGGGCACTTGATTTTTGACAAAGGAGCCAAAACCATCAAATGGAAAAAAGATAGCATTTTCAGCAAATGGTGCTGGTTCAACTGGAGGTCAACATGTAGAAGAATGCAGATCGATCCATGCTTATCACCCTGTACAAAGCTTAAGTCCAAGTGGATCAAAGACCTCCACATCAAACCAGATACACTCAAACTAATAGAAGAAAAACTAGGGAAGCATCTGGAACACATGGGCACTGGAAAAAATTTCCTGAACAAAACACCAATGGCCTATGCTCTAAGATCAAGAATCGACAAATGGGATCTCATAAAACTGCAAAGCTTCTGTAAGGCAAAGGACACTGTGGTTAGGACAAAACGGCAACCAACAGATTGGGAAAAGATCTTTACCAATCCTACAACAGATAGAGGCCTTATATCCAAAATATACAAAGAACTCAAGAAGTTAGACCACAGGGAGACAAATAACCCTATTAAAAAATGGGGCTCAGAGCTAAACAAAGAATTCACAGCTGAGGAATGCCGAATGGCTGAGAAACACCTAAAGAAATGTTCAACATCTTTAATCATAAGGGAAATGCAAATCAAAACAACCCTGAGATTTCACCTCACACCAGTGAGAATGGCTAAGATCAAAAACTCAGGTGACAGCAGATGCTGGCAAGGATGCGGAGAAAGAGGAACACTCCTCCATTGTTGGTGGGGTTGCAGACTGGTACAACCATTCTGGAAATCAGTCTGGAGGTTCCTCAGAAAATTGGAATCCTGCCTGAGGATCCAGCTATACCTCTCTTGGGCATATACCCAAAAGATGCCCCAACATATAAAAAAGACACGTGCTCCACTATGTTATCGCAGCCTTATTTATAATAGCCAGAAGCTGGAAAGAACCCAGATGCCCTTCAACAGAGGAATGGATACAGAAAATGTGGTACATCTACACAATGGAATATTACTCAGCTATCAAAAACAATGACTTTATGAAATTCGTAGGGCAAATGGTTGGAACTGGAAAATATCATCCTGAGTGAGGTAACCCAATCACAGAAAAACACACATGGTATGCACTCATTGATAAGTGGCTATTAGCCCAAATGCTTGAATTACCCTATATGCCTAGAACAAATGAAACTCAAGACGGATGATCAAAATGTGAATGCTTCACTCCTTCTTTAAAAGGGGAACAAGAAAACCCTTGGCAGGGAATAGAGAGGCAAAGATTAAAACAGACACAGAAGGAACACCCATTCAGAGCCTGCCCCACATGTGGCCCATGCATATACAGCCATCCATTTAGACAAGATGGATGAAGCAAAGAAGTGCAGGCCGACAGGAGCTGGATGTAGATCTCTCCCGAGAGACACAGCCAGAATACAGCAAACACAGAGGCGTATGCCAGCAGCAAACCACTGAATTGAGAATAGGATCCCTGTTGAAGGAATCAGAGAAAGAACTGGAAGAGCTTGAAGGGGCTCGAGACCCCATATGTACAACAATGCCAAGCAACCAGAGCTTCCAGGGACTAAGCCACTACCCAAAGACTATACATGGACTGACCCTGGACTCTGACCTCATAGGTAGCAATGAATATCCTAGTAAGAGCACCAGTGGAAGGGGTAGCCCTGGGTCCTGCTAAGACTGAACCCCCAGTGAACTAGATTGTTGGGGGAAGGGCAACAAGGGGGGAGGATGGGGAGGGGAACACCCATAAAGAAGGGGAGGGGGGAGGGGGAGGGGGATGTTTGCCCGGAAACTGGGAAAGGGAATAACACTCGAAATGTATATAAGAAATACTCAAGTTAATAAAAATAAATAAATAAATAAATT